>NW_016107364.1:383236-458676 GCF_001604975.1 Cebus imitator
GGAATTTCTATTTCTAGGTCCTTGAGGAATCGCCACACTGTCTTCCACAATGGTTGAACTAATTTACACTCCCACCAACAGTGTTAAAGTGTTTCTATTTCTCCACAACCTCTCCAGCATCTGTTGTCTCCAGATTTTTTAATGATTGCCATTCTAACTGGCGTGAGATGGTATCTCAATGTAGTTTTGATATGCATTTCTCTAATGACCAGTGATGATGAGCATTTTTTCATATGTTTGTTGGCCTCATGTATGTCTTCTTTGGTAAAGTGTCTGTTCATATCCCTTGTCCACTTTTGAATGGGCTTGTTTGTTTTTTTCTTGTAGATCTGTTTTAGTTCTCTGTAAATTCTGGATACCAGCCCTTTGTCAGATGGGTAGACTGCAAAAATTTTTTTCCCATTCTGTTGGTTGCCGATTCACTCTAATGACTGTTTCTTTTGCTGTGCAGAAGCTTTGGAGTTTGATTAGGTCCCATTTGTCTATTTTGGCTTTTGTTGCCAATGCTTTTGGTGTTTTGGTCATGAAGTCCTTGCCTACGCCTATGTCCTGAATGGTTTTGCCTAGATTTTCTTCTAGGATTTTATGGTGTTAGGTCTTATGTTTAAGTCTTTAATCCAAGTGGAGTTAATTTTACACAAAAAAGACACTTTCTAGATCACAATAGACAGCCCTAGAGTTTTAGAGAAAGCTGTAGATAAACCTATATTTGAGGCTTAGTCAGTGTGCACCTGATTTCTTTTATAGAGGCACTTTTGCTCTTTCCTGGTTTTATTTCTATGGCTACTTCTCCAGAGATGTGTTCATTGGCCCCAACTTCTGCAGTGAGAGACAGTCAGTGATTAAACCGAGCCACAGCTGGCGATGAGGCATGAGCAGAAATAATGGTCTTCACTTACCTGCTGCCCAAACCACAGACACCCCAGAGCCCACCACTTCATACCTGCAAATGCTGATTTGCCTCCTTATGACTACCCTATCCTTCCCTTTGCTTTTCTGTTGCTCTTTCAATGGAGGTATTACCTAAGTCTATTTTTAAATGAATATTCCAGACTTTTTCTTGGCATGGGAAGTCAGTAGCATATGATTGTCATTTTAGGAGTCAGGTTAATCATCTTTCAAAAACTAAGAAATAAAATTTACATAGTATGCTGTACACCATGTTTTTATTATATATACACATTAAGAAACAGGTAAATCAAATTAACCTCACGTATTTATCTTTTTTGGGGTTGTGAAAAGCACTTAAAATCTACTATCTTAATAATTTTCCTGAATACTATACATTGTTCTTAACTACAGTCAGCATGTTGCACAACAGATATCCTGAACTTATTCCTCCTGTCTAGCTGAAATTTTGTATGCTTTGACCAACATCTTTCCAATCCCCTTGCCCACTTCTGTACCTGGTATCTACCATTGTACTCTCTGCTTCTGAGTTTTACTTTTTTAGATTCTACACATAGGTAAGATCATGCAGTATTTGTCTTTCTGGGCCTAGCTTATTTCACTTAACATAGTATCCTCTAGGCTTATTTATATTGTCACAAATGATAGAATTTCTTTCTTAAGACTGAATATTCCATTTTGTATACATACAACATATTATGTATCCATTCATCTGTTGATGAAAGTGAGACTGAATCTTTATCTTGGCTATTGTGAACAGTGTTTCAATGAAAAAGAGGGTGCAGATATGTCTTAGACATACTGATTTCATTCCTTTTAGATATATATGCAGAAGTGAAATTAATAGATTATGTGGTACTTTTGTTTACAATTTATGAAGAAATCTCCGTAGAGTTTTCCATTATAGCCATACTGATCTGTACACTGAAAACTATTAAGCATTGATGAAAGAACAGCATAGCACTGGCATAAAAACAGACATAAAGACCGAGGGAACAGAATAGGAAGCTCATAAATAAATCCGTGCATGTACAATCAGTTGATACTGGACAGAGATACCAAGAACACACAATGGGAAAGAACAATCTCTTCAATAAATGCAGTTTTTGGGAAAACTTCATGTCCCCATGCAGAAGAATGAAACGAAGCCCTTATCTCAAACCATATGCAAAATGAACTCAAAATGGATTAAAGACTTGAATGTAAGACCTGAAATTGTACAACCCAACTACTAAAGAAAATGGGAGAAAGCTCCTTGATATTGGTCTGGGAAAGATTGTTGGCCTATGACCTCAAAGTCACAGACAATGAAAACAAAAACAGACAAGTGGGATTACATTTAACTAAAAATCTTCTCCACATGCCTCTGACATGTTTAATTTCCAAAACTTGTAAGGAACTCAAACAGCTCAACAAATAATCCAATTAAAAAATGAATAACTTGAAAAGTCATTTCTTAAAGAATAAATACAAATGGGCAACATATATATCCAAAGGTGTTGAAAACATCATTAACCATCACATGGATGCAAACCAAAACCACAATGAAATGTCATTTTACACTTGTTATTATGACCATTATTAAAAAGACAAGAGATGACAACTACAGGCAAGGGTGTGGGGAATAGGGAACCCTTTTGCACATGAGATTCATGTTACACCTAATGTTTTATTGTGTACATTTTGTATTTCATTTTACAAAGTTTCCATCTTATTTGAATTGAAAATATATTGTACCATTTAAGGGTTTTCTCTAAATTATTGAATAAAATTGACCTTCAAAAAGGTGAGATAATTTCATTCTGTGATTTAAAATACTGAAACTCATTACAGTAACTGCATCACCATAAGTGGACTCAGTGAAGCATTAAGCCCTCAGGAGTCCTTAGTTGAAATCAGCTGATTAATGAACAGTTCTCTCTGTGAAACCACCTAGTAATGTCAATGAACTGGACCAAAAAAAGTGAGGTTCAGTACAGAAAACAGAACCTAATATCTAATCTTATGTGCATTGTTCCTTCTACCAATATAGTCCAGTCAGAAGACAGCAATCCCTCTAGTGTGGTTCCTTGGTGAATTATATCAAAATCCTATGTATAGGCTGGACACCATGGCTCACACCTGTAATCTCAGCACTTTGGGAGGCCAAGGCAGATGGACCACTTGAGGTCAGGGGCTTGAAACAAACCTGACCAACATGGCCAAACTCTATGTCTACTAAAAGGCACAAAAATTTGGTGGTACATACCTGTAATCCCAGCTACTCAGGAGGCTGAGGCACAAGTATCACTCAGACCTGGGAAGCAGAAGTTGGCAGTGAGCCCAGATCACACTACGTACTGCACTCTAGCCTGGGCGACAGAGCAAGACTCTGTCTCAAAATAAAACAAAATAAAAGTCCTATATACGAATATGACATAAAAGAAACATTAAAATATACTTGCAAAAGAAATAAATTCCATTAGTATTTTAGAATATTAGATTGAAGAGAGGGCTCATAGTTTACAAAGGACTACATCACATTGTGGAAAGAAAACGTGCTGTAGAAAGAAGAGTTTTATGATTGATAATCCAATGGTGTGCCTGAGAAAGTTTAAGGTATACACATTATTTCATTTGAGCTTCATTCCATTCTTATATTCATTCATTCTATCTTAATTTTACATATGAGACTCGAGAAAGATTCTCTATCATCACATCGTCAAGATGAGGCTAGAATTAAATGTCTTCAATTGCAGTCATTTGTCCTTCAGGTACTTCATGGATACTCTCACCTAGAAATTTTCGTATGACTAATTGTGCTATTCATTTCTCTCAGATTTTAGTTGCTTTTTGCCAATATCTTGAATTCTTTGCCTTATCCCCTTCTTAATGTGAACGAACTTTTTCTCTGCAGTACTAAAATGTTGACTACATCTCTGTTGTCTTTCAAGCATCATATTTAATGCAAAAATGACTACAATGTCTATTATCAAATTTAAGATATAAAATATTAAAGCTATGTAAATAGTGACATTCCCTCAAAACTTTAATACATTCATATTTATCATTTATAAATAAAATAATCATATAAATTTCTGTTGAAAACAGCATTCCCAGCTTCTTACACGGCATGCTGAATAATTTTCTACTGAAGAAGTGAAATACTGCAGTTCAGAATCACTGACACATTTGTAAAACACACACAATGCCTCAAGCAGAGCAAAAGTTTCCCACATCTGTATTTGGTGTTCAAATTCTGTGAACAAGTTCCCAAAGTAATGAGAGGCTGTAGAATATGGCTTAGAGATACTTTAGAGACACATGTTTACATTCTGACAATTATTTATATACTTAGTGAATAATTGAAGAGAAAAAGCTAATAGAAGGCCCAGGAGAACATGGTTATTATAATTCAAGGATTGTTCTTTTTGAAAGCTTTTTTCCTTTAAAATTCTGGCGGCTTTCTCATCTCTATCAGCCAGCCTAAGTCACAAGAAAAAACCTGCAATTCACCACTGTTCCCTTCTTACATATCCTTTGTAGAGTCCATCAGTCATGCACTAAAGTTGATTCTCAGGAGATACCGGAAAATTTTCTGTTCTGACACCGCTATAAATCCTGTTATTCATTTGCTGCAACAGTAATTGCAGTTTTTGCCATTACTTTTAATGTGGTAAAAACTGCAATAACTTTTGCACCAACCTAACCAATCCAAACAGTCACGCCATACTCAAGAATTTTTACTAAACCCTAGGCCACTATTTCATCAACATCTTTTCTGCTGATTTCTCTGTTGTATCCTTCTGAACAAGTCAAGAAAATCTTATCATGTAGCCCACATCTTGTGTTTCTTCCATGTTTTCAACTCCAACTTCTCATTTGCTTTAATCAGTTCAGTTTAATTCAACTCATCAGACATTGCTGAGTAGCTGATATATATCAGGCGCTCTGCTAGGTTTCAGTGAAATAGATACACAAAAGCAAATACCGGTATCTGAATATTCAGACCTATAAAAGTGAATACATACTCTAACTCATCTCCTTCTCGCTTAATTCATTGACCCCTTTTTTCTGCCACCACCTTGCTCACTTGGAAGTGCATAGATGAAAGGCTTCTACACCAAATATACAGGCTCTGGTTTCCATCACCTACCTGCCAGATCCTCTGCTAGTCTCTAAATATGTTCCTTCTTTATGCCCTTGAGATGTAGGGGGTTTAAGTATCTTCTTCATAATATTGATTGCAGAAGTGCCTGGGGCTGTGTTTATTCATAAAGGGAAGTAACGAGGGAGATACAGAAACCAAAGATGAACATTCATCACTAATTTCACTGGCAAGTGAAGAAAAGGACCACTGACCTCTGAGTTTTACTAGCTACCAATGCTGCTGGGACTCAGTTCCTGATCAAATGTCGCACATCCACAAGACGATCAATAAACATGGTATTGGTGAAATAATCATGGGACTGTTTGAAAAATGGCACCACCATAAAATAGCTTCTGGGCCTTTTGGCTAAGATCAAGTGAAAAATGGCACCATCGAGATCAGGGCATGTCACAGAAGCCTCATGCTGAAGACCAGACCTTGACTCTTTGCCTTCCTCCTGCTGAGCAACCTAAGCATTCCTGCATGGGCTTCTTCCATCTGGAACTATGCTGGGAGCCACATGGTCACACTGGGGTTGTGTGGCTCCACCACCCCTCACTGCACATGAGCTGCTCATCTGTGCAGAGAACACAGAATGGCCTCAACCCTGCCTCCAAGAAAGTTACTTTCTAGACAGCATGGCCCAGAGGCTACATGAAAAATCACATTTTTTAGAAGCCCCAAGTACACTATCACTTATCTAAATACACTATCACTAAACCAGCAATGAAGAAACATATCCTGACGAATGAGTAAATATTAAACACAGGCTACTCATTATTACATTATGATTTACATTTACTTTGTTGGCTGTTATGACAACATTATTTTTAGGTTCTGATATGTTAGAGTTACTTACTCAAATATTAATAAAATTATATGATGTTAGGAATTTGTTTTAAAATATTCTGGTCAAAAATAAAAACAGTGTCATTAGATGAAACTAGAATGGCAGAATTACCGATGGCTGTAAAAGTTGTAAAGCTGGGTGATGGATACACAGGCGTTCAAAATCTCATTCTATTTTTGTGATACTTGAGTTTTAAAAAGTTAAAAATAAATGTGTTGATCACACCAACAACTGCATTATAACGGGGCAAAATCTGTACTCAAGGTATGCACCAAATCTATTAGATGACCAAGGAAAGAGTAAAGAATTCTTCTTGGGATTTCAAAGAAAGCCTCACAAAAGGGTGAATGTTTTGTACTTTTTTGGTCTGAATGTTTTCTATACTTGCTTTGTGACTGTAATTCTGGGGATTCTTTATCATTATTTTAAAACAATTGAGTTTAATTTGCTAGTACTTTACAGCCACACCAATATATAAAACTGATTTTTACATGTGATTCTATTCTGCTTTTGTGTGTGTCTGGGCTCTTTGTACCAAATGTATTCAGTTTTGAAACTCTAGTCTTGGAGAAAAAAAAATCCTTCTCATCTATATTTGGTCTCTAGAACAATTTAAAGAACACATAAATAGCATATTTGTTCTTTGCAATTTAGCAGAACTCACCTGCAAAATTATCTAAGTATGCTGCTTTTTTTCTTTCGGTAATAGATTTCTATTGTTTATATCACATTACTCTATGAATTTATTCCCTATCTTGCTAGGCATATTGTTAACATACAGAAAGCAAACATTTTTTTGTGGGGCATCCCTCTGAAATGTCATATAAATATATTCATCCAGTAGGCACTAAATAAACAATGCAGTAGTACCAGTTTTCATTACTCACAGAAACAACTTTGTGTCCATGTGTATGTTGCATATCATTGTAAAATGAACTCATTATAGACATTTTTTAAAAGATAGAATGTAGATTAAAATAAAAATCTCACACAACTTAACCTCCTGGAAATAACTTTTAATAATTTTATATATGTCCTTTCAATTGACATATATTTTAACAAATTTAAAGGTCATGCTGAAATCTGTTAAAAAGTATATAGGGAGTGTATTGGGCAGAATGGTACCACTGAAAGATAACAGGTCCTAACCACTGAAAACTGTAAATGTTACCATATATGATAAAGTTTTTGCAGATGTGGTTAAGGATTTTGAGACAAAATCATCCTGGATTATGCAGGCTGGCTCAAAATGTTGTGAAATGTATCCTACAAAAGTGAGGCAGAGGGAGATTAGTCACAGACACACACACACACAGAGAGAGAGAGAGAGAGAGAGAGCGCAAAGTACAGCCAGAGGCAGAGATTGGAGTGATGTGGTCACAAGTCAAGGAGGCCAAGAAATGCCAACAGCTACCAGATGCTAGAAGAGACCAGGAACAATTTTTTTTTTCCTGAACTTGTCCCTACAGCCTCCAGAATGAAGCTCACAACTTGATTTGAGAAGTCTGGCCTCCAGAACTGTAAGAAACTATATCTCAATGATTTCAGATCACCAGGGTTGTGTTAATTTGTTACAGTAGCCACAAGGAAAACACAGAGAGCAATATCTTACAGCTGTAAGCATGCCTCAAGGATATGAATAGCTGCCTAGCACTCCTTCGTCTGTTTATATTTTATTTAACCAACAAATATTTTATTAGGCACTTAAGCTACTTCTAAGTGCTCTTGATTATTTTTTAAAAAATGCTTAGATGAACAAACTTCACCACTCTGTATCTCGTTAACACCAGCTGCACATTAGACTAAGCAGGGGACTTTAGAACAGCAGTGCCGGCCAGACGCTGTGGCTCAGCCTGTAATCCCAGAATTTTGGGAGGCCAAAGTGGGCAGATCATGAGGTTAGGAGTTTGAGAGCAGCCTAGCCAACATGGTGAAACCCTGTCTCTATTAAAAATACAAAAATTAGCCAGGCGTCTTGGCATGCGTCTGTAATCTCACCTACTTGGGAGGCTGAGGCTGGAGAATCGCTTGAACCCAGGAAACGGAGATAGCAGTGAGTCTAGATCGTTCCACTGCACTCCAGCCTGGGCAACAGAGGAAGACTGTGTCTTCAAACAAGAAATCCCAGCAGTGCCTGGCCCACACCTGCAGCTATTTTGATCTAATTTCTCTGGCCTGGATCTAAAACATCGGTAATGTTAAAACTCCACAGGTGATTCTACTGAGCAGTAAGAAGTAAGAACATCTGATCTACCTAATGATGTGCCTCGTGCTAAGGCTTGTCTAGAACAAAATACGTGTTAAGTCGATTGAATATCCATGTGACTAGCACACGCATTCAAATTACATAAAATTTATAAACATTGTAGAACTGGAAGAAAATATTAAAATTATTAAAATAATAATTTAATAAAAGAATTTAAATACTAAAATATTAATACATGTAAGATTAGCTATATAATGTGAGAACTAAATTTTTTTCAAAAATTATGACTATGAAACACAGATTATCATGAGAAAATACAAGATTTGACTATTAATAACATGCTGGCAAATGTATCCAAAAAATTACCTTTATATGCCTCATTTGCCTCAAGAGTTCCTTAACTTACAGAAAATATAACTCAGTGTTTAATTTAGCCAGGTGAGGTGGCTCATGCCTGTAATCTCAGCACTTTGGGAAGCTGAGGCAGGTGGATCACCTGAGGTCAGGAGTTCAAGACCAGCCTGGCCAACAAGGTGAAACCCTGTCTCTACTAAAAATACAAAAAAAAAAAAAAAAAAAAAAAAAAAAGCCAAGCGTTGCGGTGGGCTCCTGTCATTCCAGCAATTTGGGAGGCTGAAGCAGAAGGATCACTTGAACCTGCGAGGCAGAGGTTGCAGTGAGCTGAGATCATGCCATTGCACTCCAGCCTGGGCGACAGAGTAAGACTCTGTCTCAGGTAATAATAATAATTATTATATATATAACTAAATGTTCAATTCTATATGGTTTTAAAAATTATACTTAAACTAGTGTTTTGAATTTTTGTACATCCCATTATTTTACACATGTGTAAACATAGTAATAGGACTATTGAGTCAACAGTGTACTTATTTAGCTGTAAAAGATGTAAACACGTGGAAGTAATGTTCATCAACTTTGTAATTTAATTTTTTTTCAGTATCATATGCACAATTAAAATATGACACTTGGAGTCTCCTATTTCCACCAGTTCTGGATTTACTGAGAGCAATGATGAGATACCCTTTCACATGCTGCATTGGGTTCATCCTGGAACACAAACCCAAGGAAATGCCTGCATGCAACATGATCAAATGTTCTACCTCATCAAGTCAATAATGTCCAGATGCCAAGTCACTGAAGGTACCACTTCCAGTGGTGGCATCTGGAATCTTGGCATGCTCGACTGGCTTCACCATGTGCATTATGTTTGTTTTTTATTCATTTTCTTTCATAAAGAAACAAGCATCTCCCATTTACTTAGGACATTCCCATGAGACTTTTAGGATCAAAGGTTTCCCGTAATGCTATAAGACAAGGGCTTTTATAATAAACAAAATTTGAATTTCCTTTTTTTTTTTTTTTTTTAGACGGAGTTTCGCTCTTGTTACCCAGGCTGGAGTGCAATGGCATGATCTCGGCTCACCGCAAACTCTGCCTCCTGGGTTCAGGCAATTCTCCTGCCTCAGCCTCCTGAGTAGCTGGGACTACAGGCGCGCGCCACCATGCCCAGCTAAATTTTTTATTTTTAGTAGAGACAGGGTTTCACCATGTTGACCAGGATGGTCTCGATCTCTTGACCTCGTGATCCACCCGCCTCGGCCTCCCAAAGTGCTGGGATTACAGGCGTGAGCCACCGTGCCCGACTCCAAAACTTGAATTTCTATGTGATTCTCTCTCAAAGAAATATTAATGTTTTAAAGAGTTTTCATTTGTTCTACAAACGTGAAGTTAAAATAAATGAGTGGCTAAAACCATTATGTTTTCATTAGAAAAAAACTGGTAGAAATCATTATATTTTTGTGATGAGAATGCTTAAAATCTATTTTCCTAGTAATTTTCAAGTGTATAATACATTTTTATTGACTATAGTCACCATGTTTTAAATTAGTTCCTTGAAAGTATTCTTCCTGTTTTACTGATATTTTGTATTTTTTGACCATCATCTGCCCAATCTCCACCCTGTCTCCCAACATCGCCCTAGCCTCTTGTAACCACTATTTTAGCCTCTGTTTCCCTGGGTTTATCCTTTTTATATTTCACAAATAATATGATTTAAAATTTCTCAGAGTTGAATTTAGGTGTTCTCATCATGCACACACACACACACACACACACACACACACGCGCGCGCTCACGCGCAAGGTAAGAATGTGAGGTAATGTATATGTCAATTTACTTCATTTAGCTATCACACAATATCTATATATATCAAAACAGAATTTTGTACTCCCTAAATATATACAATTTTAATTAGAAAAATGAATTCTTACTATGTAGTAAGTATATTAGGAGCAAATGTAAGACAAATTGTCAGAGCTTTTTATAAATTCCAAAAAATTATATTCATATACCACATTTACTTTGTGATAAGATTGCATAAAATATCAATTGCTATTTCATTATAATAATGTAAAATAGATTGAGTTCTTGGAAGGTTGTTAGAGATTGTTCCTGTTTCTACAAATCTTTGTATGTCTATATGTATCCAACTCTGAGAATAAAATTATTAAACAGTAAAACCTTGCACTATTACAGAAAGTGGATTTTATTGGTGATATATAATAGATTTATATTTTAGGTATAATTTTTAGGTGCAAATCCAATATATATACCTTTATGGTAGAAAATTTTAATTACTAACAATTTTAAAAATTTTATAATTCATAACTTTTTTCCAAAAGAAATGAATGTCATGTGTAGATCATATCCAGACTGAAAGATATGAAGTGAGCCCACTGAACCCTACTCTGGGGGCAAGGCTTTCTCTCCACGTTCCACACCTGCCTCACTTATCTAGAGCACCGATTCCTTGTCTTTGAAGCTTATACATACCCTGGACTTTTGGCTGGGATTGGATCAGTTGGGGGATTGGAATCACAGGTGCAAATTAGATCTCTAATTTACTCCATATCCTAAAATAAACTCTAGGCAGATTTTTATGCTCTGAAAGAACTAGAAGAAAACATAAGCCAAAACTGGCATAATCTCTTACAGATCAGATTGATGGAAAAAGACATTAACAAAATATTGATACATTTAAATACTTAATAATATGAAACTCTCATACCACACACAAAAAAAATTATAAATGAAAAGTGGGGAGAACTGTGTGAAACATATTTAACAAAAGACTGATATCTATACTATATGAATAACCTTTAAAAATGCAGGAAAATGATAACCGTTACAGAAGATTCATAATAGTAAAACTCAAAAAAGAAATAAAAATTGTCTTAGACGGATAATTTAACAAGTCTGTCAATCAAAACATTCATATTTTTTATTACACTATACTCACTTTTGGAAATCTTTTACACAGTGTACAGCATCAAAAAATTTTAAAGTCATCTCTCTGTAGTTAAGAAAATCTTTAATATGTTGTAAGCCATACTATGAAGTCTATAAAGGGAGAATTAAAATTCATTGTCTGCAGCAACATGGAGTGAACTGGAAGTCATTATGTTAAGTGGGATAAGTCAGACCACAGAAAGACAAATATTGTATGTTCTCACTCATATGTGGGAGCTAAAAAAGTTGATTTCATGGAGGTAGAGAGTAGAATGATGGACACCATAGGCTGGAAATGATGACAGCATAGTCAGGGGAAATAAAACATTGGTTAATGGGTACAAATATGCAGTTAGATAGAAAAAAATAAGTTCTAGTGTTAGATAAAAGAATAGGGTGACTATATTTAATAACAACATATTGTATACTTTAAAATAGCTAGAAGATATGACTTGAAATATTCCCAACACATAGATACCCTAAATACCCTGACTTGGTTATTACACACTCTACATGTGTAAAAAATATCAAATGTACCCCATAAATATATGCAAATATTATGTATCAATAAAAATGAAGAATAAAACCCATCATTTATATGATGATCTGTAAGATATGATGAAAAATGTATATGTCTTACCTAGAAAAAATATGATTAGTTCAAGAACATGTTAAAATATAAGATGTTCACTCCATCATTGCCTAATGGATACTAACTGCCCTACTGGAATCTCTCTCAAACCTATAAAATGCAGAAAAAAGAATGTCATGAGAGAGGACATGTATGTGAAATTAGGGAGATATATTTTCTGTACAAATTTTAAGTCTACTGTTATTTGCTTTGTATTAGAAACTAAGGCAAGAGAGAAAAAAAAATGAGTAATTAGTCATTAGTTCATTCACTAATTACTCCCTGTGTAATAAAAACTTAAAGAAAGAAAATAAAAACAGGTCACAGATAACTATGATATAAAAGTGCATGAAATGATCTTGAGAGAGAAACCATACCTAGCTGGGCTTCCTGAAGGAGATGGCATTTTAGCCAGGACTTGAAGGATGGCTAAAAATCTGAAAGGCTGGGACAGAGCGGGCAGAGATTTCAGATGAAGGGAACAGCATGCGCTGAGCTGCGAGGCGTCGTGTGTGTGGTTAGAACAGGGTGTTGCCTATTCCTGCCAGAGCACCGAGTATGCGAAGCAGTGGAAGGCAAAGCTACAAAAGGGAGGCTGATGTTCTCTGATATTCAGGGTCACCAACATTGCAAACATTCACAGCTTAACACAGCAGGTGCATTTATGAAGATGGCTGTTTTTCTCAGCTTAGGAAGAATTTAGCAAAAGGCAGAGCTTCAGCAAGTGGGAGGGAGGGGCAGTACTATCTAATTAGCAGACCCAGCATCCTTTGCCCTCTTCCCCTCCCACAGATACTATGTTTTTTTCTAATTTTTCCCACCAATTTTACTTCTGAGCACTTAAAAAAATATCTTGAGTTATGTTTTTCCATATTTCCCAAAATAACACCTTGTATATCTCTAACCAGAGTCTTTAAACACCACACAGTACATAGAATAACTATGGTTTATATGTGTTTTTTAAAAATAAAAGCCTTAAAGATCATGCAATGCAATCTACTTCTCTTACAGATGAGGCAACTGAGGCATATTTCTTGATAAAATGATTAGTAATGAGGATTAACAATCATGCAATTTTCCTGAGGTAGCAAAGAGGTCTCTAGTATTATGTGAGACAAAGTAGAGCTTTTTGTTTCATAGGAATTTACTCTGAACTACTGGCAAATGATAAATAAGGGTGTGGATTATTTGGACTTACTGCAATAAAACAATGTTTTGACAGGAGACTTGTCAAGCTGTATTGAAGCTGAACATCTTGCACCAATTGGACTTACTAATGTACAAAATACATTGGTTTCTTGGAAGCTGGCTATTTGTAATTATTCCTTTGCATTTAACCAAGCAGACAGCTAATTCTGTAGAAGGGAGAAAAAAGATGCATGGATTATTAGTGGATAAAAAGATTAACTCTGATGGCGAGTTCAGTTTCCATTTGGGAGGGCAAGAAAAAGTAAGTTAAAAATATTTCTTTCATTGAAAATCAAAGTATTTTATTCAAAAAGAATGGCTTTGTATTAGATTGGCAAAGAAATAAAGATTGAGAGGCAATGCATGGTAGCAGGTTTGAATTAGAATAAAAATTTCTCAGCTAGATTCACTAGGGAAGTTTTACTTCTCTCAAGGATTTTTAAAATCTTGAACTTGAGAGGATAACAAGGATTGCAGCTTTTCTTTTTTAAACTATTCATCTTTATTCCCATACCATGCCAAGAAAATCCAATAATTAAGCCCATAGAGGTAATACAATACAAAATCAGAGATTATGCAGACAATGAGTTTGACAACTGAACATTCCATCAGACACGTAGTTTGCCCTATGTATTTCCATTCCAAAGTCCAAGAGTTACTTAGCCTTGTACAGACACGGATGTCAGGACTGTTCCTCATCCACTTCACTATGCATAATTGAAACCACATGGCAATATATAAAGAAGAAACTGACAGCTCTGGCTGTCTTTTCTACAGATCAATACACACTTTGAGAATCCTAGTGTTCTTTTGCACAAATTTTTCCCAAAACGTAAAATAACTTTGGAATTCTAATCTTTAAAATAATATGAAACTATGAATTGTCATTAAACTAATGGCAAAGATGGACTCATAAAATACACTAAATGTGCTCTGTCATAAATACCTATTTATTTATCAGTAATAACCCCACCTGATTTTAAATAGCATTTAAGGTATTTTATTTACAATAACAACCACACATACATACTGTATGGAAAAGTGCTCCTACAAACAGAAAGATTAACAGAATGCAGTAAGATGTAATTAAACTGCATACATTAACATCAGCAGCACAGGTAAATGGAGAACTGAAAGTACCTAACACTGGCATCAATAGCTTTGTTTTCCAAAGACTTGCAGTTGCTCTCTATCCAAATAGGAGTTCAGGATGGCCTGCACTCAGGCACTGCTGTTGTAGCATAGGCCACTCTCCTTCCCACAGAAACACTGACTCCTCAGTAAGCTTCAGTACTAGTTTGTTCTCACTCCGCTAATAATTCCCAGTAACAGCAATGTACAATAGCAATAGTACATGCTTAAGCACCATGAGGTGAGGGCGGGCTCCAATTTGTAGATTCCCTGATTTACTAATTTCTGTGATATCAATACTCCCATCAGGGCCAATTTCAACTACTAAGTATCTAACAACCAGCTTGCAAAACTCCTGATAAGTTAAGGCCCAGGACTGGGTAATTTGTAAAGGAAAGAGATTTAATTGACTCACAGTTCCACATGACTGAAGAGACCGCACAATCATGGCAGAAAGTGCAGAGGAAGCAAGTCACGTCTTACGAGACAGCAAGCAAGAAAGGGTTTGTACAGGGGAACTACAATTTATATAACAATCAGATCTCGCGAGACTTACTCACTACCAGGAGAACAGTATGGGGGAAGCTGCCCCCATTAGTCAATAATCTCCACCTGGCCTCACCCTTGACATCTGCAGATTATTACAATTCAAGGTAAGATTTGGTTGAAGACACAGCCTAACCATAGCAGCTTCTTTACACTATTTGTCAGCTTTTGCAGGACTTAAGAAAAGCAATATGCCTTAAAATCGACTCAAAACACGAGTTGAGACAAATCAAAGGAGGATTAACTTTTCATCTAAGAGTCAGAATCTATTATCCTTGCTTCTGCAATAAGATTTAATACAACTCTTCGCTCCTAATGGTGTACAAGTCTCCATATTTTCACAAAATACCTTCTAAGTATCCAAATAAATGGAATCATGTTCAATGTCATTTTAATATTATTTGTATTTTACTGTATGTTTTTGCCAAACACTTATGCATGAACAGTATATGTTCAACTTTAATTAATCACATAATTTCTGGATGTATTAAAGAAAAATTAATTATTTTTAAAAGTACATGAATGATTTACCACCTAGAAAAAAATGAAGACAATGGTAGTTTTTCCTGTCCTTTTTTTTTTGGTTTCAAAATGATGCGAGGATACTAAATTATGCTTGAGCATTCTGTGGTGCAGTTCTGCTTTTCAAAGGTGAGTAATGATTTCTGCCAAGTAAGTAGAGGAGATAGGTGATGGAATTCATGTCAACAGTTTCTTAGTTCCTGGAAGAAGGTGTAAGCTAATAACCACACACATACACAAATATGCACAGAGGACTCAGGAGCTAGAAACATATGTTACTTGTTAGCACGGGTGTTCAATGACAAAGTCACATAAAAGGTCAAGATTTATATTCCTGTGAGTTTGTAGTAGGAGTCACTTAACTTGGTGATAAAATTAAAATAATGGATACTAACTAATCTCGAGGGTGTTTTATTCCCCAAGTAGTAAATATTTGTAAAGGCTTGGGAGCTCCTAATTACAAGAAAGGAACTAGCAATTATTTATTTTGTCATATCAAGGGTGTTCTCTCCGTAACAGATATAGCTAAACAAGAAACCACAAGTATTTTTTATTATTATTTACTCACGTAAAAATAAGTGACATTATGGACAATGAGTAATTTTCTTACCAATGAATTTATAATTCTGCTATATAAATAGGACTATGTAACAAGAGTAGTCTCAGATTGAATTGTGTTGTAGCTTTTGACTCAGAAAGAAAAAAGCAACTCCTGACCTCTACGAACTGATCTGACTCTCACAGCTCAGTCATGTTGTCTTTTATTGCACATAAATAATCTCACAGAACATTCACTTCAATCAAGGGCACTGTGCAATTGATAACAGCCAAATTGCTCCTTCTCACACTAAATGAGTGGCAGCTACTTCTTTATCAATTGCATGAATTGCATCTGCCCTTCCTATAGATAGATTTATAGAAATGCTCCATCATTTTTTTCTGACAACACCCAATCCAGAATGAATGTCCACTTACATGACCCTCTCAAGTCACCCAAACACTTATGTTATAGTCCAAATGTTATAAGAGATTCTTTCTCACACCTTCTTACTGAAACACCCCATGATTCTCCAGGTGTGTGTTCTTTCTGCTTGCAAGGAGTATTCAACCAAAGGTGTACCCTAGTAGTTTTTAGCTGGAAAGCATTGACACTATTCCTATATTTAATCCTTATGCAGGTGCCAACAATATTTTCTTCACACTCATAACATAAAGGAAGAGCTTCTATCATATTAATAAATACAATAATTTTCCTCATTTTCTTATGACAAGATGAGGAGAGAAGTGCAGATATTTGGTTCCAACTTTTACAAATACAAGAGTCCATTTAAACCTAGATGACAGGTTGATGGGTGCATCAAACCACCAGGGCACATGAATACCTATGTAACAAAACTGTAGGTTCTGCACATGTAGCCCAAAACTTAAAGTATAATTTAAAAAAAAAAAAGAAAAGAAAAGTCAATTTAAAATTCTAGATGCTGAGATGGCCAAATAGAACCCTCCAGGGATTGTCCTCCCTGATGGAACACAAAATCAAACAACTAATCACATAGAGTATCTTTGTAAGAGCCAAAAATTAGGGGAGCTACCACAGTACCTAGTTTTAACATCAGAGCAAGGGAAAAGGCACTGAAGAGGGTAGAAAAGACAGACTTAAATTATTACACCTCCCCTCCCCGCCACCAGTAGTGGCCACAGGGTGCAGAGAGAGAATCTATGTGCTCAGAGAGTGCAGTGATTGCAGGACTTTGCATTAGAACTCAGGGCTGCATCACCACAGTGGAAAGCAGCACAGGCCAGAGTTCAGCCAGCACTCCCAGCGGGATCATTTAGACCAATCTTAACCAGATGGGAATTGTCCATTCCAGCAGTTGGCATCTGAGTTCCAGAAAACCAAGCCACCTCAGGCTAAAGTGCTCTGGGGTTCTAAACAAACTTGCAAAGCAATCTAGGTCACAAAGACTGCAATGAACGGGCAAGTCCTGCTGCTGCACTGGGCTTTGAGCCCATGGACATGGGGTACACATGACTTAGCGGCACACCAGCTGGGGCAACCAAGGGAGTGTTTGTGTCTCTCCTCCCACAACTCCAGGCAGTGTAGCTCGAGGAGAGATTCCCTCCCTCTGCTTGAGGAGAGGAGAGGGGAGAGTAAAGAGGACTTTGTCTTATAACTTGGATACCAGCTCACCTACAGTAGAATAAGGTAACAGGTAGTGTTCTGAGGCCCCCATTTCAAACCCTAGCACCTGGAAAACATTTATAGACATAACATGGCCCAGAAAGGAGCCCATTGCTTGGAATGGAGGGCCCCAGTGCTGGCAGGATTCATCATCTACTAAATAAAGAGCCTGTAGGCCTTGGATAAATATCAGGGACACCCAGGCGGTAGTAGCCATGGGCCTTGGGTAAGACCCAGGACCCTGCAGACCTCAGGTGTGACCCAGCACATTCCCAGCTATGGTTGCCACAGGGAGAAACTCCTCCTGCTCGAAGAAAGGAGAGAGAGGAGTGGGAAGGACTTTGTTTCTTGGCTTGGGTGCCAGCTCAGCCACAAAAGAACAGAATACCAGGTAGATTCCTAACGATCCCAAATCCTATGTATTCCTATGTAACAATCCTGTACATTCTGCACACATATTGCAGAACTTAAAGTAAAATTTAAAATAAAAGAATCTATTTAAAGTTTTAGATGCTGAGATAGCCCAATAGAACCCTCCAGGGATTGTCCCCGCTGATGGAACACCAAATCAAACAACTATCCACATAAGAAAGTATCTTCGTAAGAGTCAAAAAATAGGGGAGCTACCACAGTACCTGGTTTTAACATCAGAACAAGTAAAAAGGCACTGAAGAGGATAGGAAAGACAGTCTTAAATTATTACACCTCCCCTCCCCCGCAACGCGCAGTGGCCACAGGGTGCAGAGAGAATCTATGTGCTCAGGAGAATTCAGTGACTGCAGGACCTGGCTACCAGATGGCATTCCTGGACCCACTCAGGGTTCAAGGGGAGCTTATTGCCCTTAAGGGAAGGACACAAGTCTGGCTGGATTTGCCATCTGCTGACTAAAGAGCTCTTCGGCCTTGAATGAATATTTGTGGTAGCTAGGCAGTGGTTGCCGTGAGTCTGGAGTAAGAGTCAGTGCTGTGCTGGCTTCGGGTCTGAACCTATTGACAAGGATGCAAAATCATACACCGGGGAGAGGACAGTCTCTTCAATAAATGGTGTGGAGAAAACTGGATATCCATCTATGGAAGAACAAGAGTGGACCCCTATCTCTTGACACATACAAAAATAAAATCAAAATGTAGAAAAGACTTAAATCTAAGAAATCAAACTATGAAACTATTAAAAGAAAACTCTAAGGAAACTCTTCAGGATGCTGGTCTGAGCAACGATATTTTGAGTGATACCCCACAAGCACAGGCAACTGAGACAAAAATGGACAAATGGGATCATATTGAGTTAAAAAGCATCAGCACAGCAAAGGAAATAAGTGACAAAGTGTAGAGCCAACCCACAGAATGGGAGAAAATATTTGCAAAGTATCCATCTGACAAGGGAATAATACCCAAAATATATAGGAATCTCAAACAACTTAATAGAAAGAAATCTAATAATCCGATTAAAAATGTGATGGAAGATCTGAATAAACATTTCTCAAAAAAAAGACATACAAATGGCAAACAGGTACATGAAAATGTGCTCAACATCACTGATCATCAGAGAAAAGCAGATCAAAACTACACAAGATATTCTCTCACCACAGTTAAAATGACATTTATCCAAAAGACAGGCAATTACAAATGCTGGTGAGGACGTGGAGGAAAAGGAACCCTTGTACACTGTTGGTGGCAATGTAAATTAGTACAACTACTATAGAGAACAGTTTGGAGGTTTCTCAAAAAAATGAAAGAAAGAACTACCATATGATCCAGCAATCCCACTGGTGAATATTTATCCAAAGGAAACATAATTAATATGTTGAAGAGATATCTTCATTCCTGTGATTATTGTAGCACTTTTCACAATAGCTAAGGTTTGGAAGCAACCTAAGTGTCCATCAATAAATGAATGGATAAAGAAACTGTGGTACATATACACTATGGAGTACTATTCAGCCATAAAAGAGAATGAGATCCTGTCATTTACAACAACTGGATGGAAAGGTCATTATGTTGAATGAAATAAGCCACGCACAGAAAGACACATTTCATATTTTCTCAATCATTTGTGGTAACTAAAAATTAAAACAACTGAAAGATAGAGAGTAGAATGATGTTTACCAAAGGCTGAGAAGAGTAGGGGAAGGGGAGAGAAGTAAGGATGGTTAATGAGTATAAAAATATAGTTAGAATGAATAAGATACAGTATTTGATAGCACAATAGAGTAACTACAGTCAACAATAATTTATTGTACATTTAAAAATAACTTAAAGAGGCAGGGCACGATGGATCATGCCTATAATCCCAGTACTTTGGAAGGCTGAGGTAGGCAGATCACTTGAGATGGTGCAACTGTCCTGCCCAACATGGTGAAACCCCATCTCTACTGAAAATACAAAAACTCGCCAGATGTAGTGGCACGTGCCTGCAATCCCAGCTAGTTGGGAGGCTGAGGCAGGAGAGTCACTTAAACTCAGGAGGCAGTGGTTGCAGTGAGCCAAGATTGTGCCACTGCACTCCAGCCTGGGTAACAGAGTGAGACTTTGTCTCACAAAAAACAAAACAAAACAAAAAACCAGTGACTAAAAGAGTACAATTGGATTGTTTGAAGCACAAAGGATACTCCATTTACTCTGATGTAATCATTACGCCTTGTATGCCTGCATGAAAATATCTCATGCGACCAGGTACAGTGGCTCACGCCCGTAATCCCAACACTTTGGGAGGCCAAGTTGAGTGGATCATGAGCCAAGAGATTGAGATCATCCCGGCCAACACGGTGAAACTCCATCTCTACTAAAAATGCAAAAGTAGATGGGCATGGTGACACACCTGTAGTCCCAGCTACTGGGGAGGCTGAGTCAGGAGAATCACTTGAACCCAGGTGGTGGAGGTTGCAGTGAGCCAACTCCAGGCTGGCAACTGCACTCCCGCCTGACAACAGAGCAAGACTTCGTCTCCTAAATAATAAAAAAAAATCTCATTTGTCCCATGAATATGTATGCTTACCAGGTACCCACAACACAAAAGGTAAAAAGAAAAAAAGTTTTAGGTACTAAATTGAGACTTTGCTGCTTGATCTTGTTTCCAGTGCCAATCACTTGTCTCCAGGCTAACAAGCAGAGTGACATCTGCAATAATTATGCATGTTTCCCAGTGTGCAGATCACGTCCTATATGTTATAAGACATATGTATATGTTATGTTATAGCTTATATGTTATGTTTTCATTTTTTAATGTGATGATTTTTTAAAAACCTGTCCCTTAGGGCAATTGAGTGTCATCTGAAAAGAGAATAAACAAGGACGATGAGTACATAGATACCTGAGAACCTGACATGGAAAAGTTTGATCATTTCCTGAATGCAAGGTGTTTGTTCCACATATGTTTTAGGTAGCTGAAAGCTAGAAGTGTGTTTCACATTGAAAAAAGAACTGCTTTGAGCCATCTATCCAGAGTCATGAGATCAGAAACTGAAAGACAGGAGGAGTCTATTGTGACTGATGTGTAACAAACAGAATCTAGGGGAAATTAATAGCAAGATAGTGTTTTGACTCCGGATTTATTTTAACGATTGTGTACATTGTTGATTTTTCAAAGCGTGGTCATCACAGGTGGCATTGGCATCCTCCCTGAGCTTGTGAGGTATGTAAATAAACGGGCACCGCACTAACCTACTTCATCAAAATCTCAGGGGATGGGGCTCAGGAATTGTGCTTCAGCCACTTCTCCAAGTAATGCTGATGCATGTAAAAGTTTGAAAACATGGTATAGATGTGGTTTGAATCTCTCAGAACTTACAAATCACTTAAAGTCTGGCTCAAATCAATGTATCTGCAGCACTTTATGTATATGCCTGAGGTGCCACCAGAGAAGCTCTCTCTCTCTCTCTCTCTCCTTCTCTCTCTCTCCTTTTCCTCCTTAAATATACCTCAACAGGAAACTATTGAAAAAGTAGCAGATAGCACTGAATTCTTGATAATATCTTTCTATATTTCTAATATTTCCTTCTTAAAAATGAACTAGAGCCAAAAGAAAAAAAAATAAGCAACAAATACAAAGATATTGTTTAAAAAGAAGGTAAATAAAAACATATTTTACATGAAAAAGTAAAGCCTTTAATGGCATTTTTTATTTTAAAAATTCTAAAAATAAAAATGCCAGTGAGAATGATACACCCCCACCTCAGAGAATGGTTTCTCCTGGAAGCAAGATGAAGAAAAAAGAATTCCAGTATAAAGTTTTATTGTATTAGTAACATTTTAGTTTTCAAGAAAAGGCTATATAAATGAACATGAAAATAGTTTTACTTCTGATAAATTCTGAAAAGTGAGCAGATGAGAAAATATTGTATCATACTCCAAATTCTTGAAGTATTGCAATACTAAGATAACTCACGTATTTTAAAATCCAAAACAAAATATAATTTCCCAATTTAAAAAAAATATTTATTTTTAGATCAATGATAAAGTGAATATAGAGAGTAAAATGTTTTTATATATTACTGATAAGGGTGTAAATTGGTAATGTATATTATATGAGAAACTATAGTTGGAATCATACAGACATGCCAGAATAGCTTCTTTCACCTACCAATATGTATTTAAGGTTTCTCCATTCCTTTCCATGGTTTGATAATACATTTGTTTTTAGGACCGAATAATATTCCATTGCAGAATTACCACAATTTATCTATGCATTCACCTATTATGGGACAACTTGGTTGCTTCCATATTTTGGCAATTATGATTAAAGCTGAAATAAACATATGTGTGCAGGTTTCTGTGTGGTCACATATTTTCAACTCCTTGTCAATATTTTGTATTAGTGTTTTGGATTCAGGCCATGCTAACAGGTGTGTAGTAGTATGTCACTGCTTTCATTTGCAATTCCCTAATGGCATATGATGTTGAGAATCTTGACTGACTTGCCTACCATTGTCGATTTTTTTAACCTTGTCAAAATTCCCTCTTTCAAACATCACTCTCCCCTGTATGGAAATCATTCCTCCTGAGGTTTAGGTAACTAAATGAGGAAGATAAGAGGAGATCATATAATGAGAAATTTAAGTAAATATGCTTGAGAGCATGGACTGGAAAGCTATATCATAACAGTTTATGTAATTTAGTAAATGTAGTTTATGTGCTCTTTTAGGTGTTAAATTCATATACAGAAACACATTAATTAAGCATTTCTCACCTGCCTTAGCTGAAAACATCATAGATTAAATGTTAGAGCCAAATACCACCCTGTGAGAAACTACCTGTAATTTGAGAGGTTTTTTTTAACAGGAAGGAGAAACAAAGAGAGTTACAAAAAAAAAAAAATAGGAAAAAGAAAGTATGTGTTTTGTGTATTGTCCACGAAACAAATATATGTGAACACTATCTTGTCCTGGTTTCAATAATTGTATTATATTTTGCCTTAAAAATAGATATCTTCCCACATGTTCATGGCTTTCAAATAAAGATACATTTCTTTAACTTATTTGATGATGTATTAGAAACAGCCACATCTAACATCTTAGAAATATAAGAGAAAAATATCTCTTGTATTTCTACCAATACCTCATCTTTTATCTGAACCCCAGGATTTAAAGAGGATGAGAAGTCTCCAAGGCTTCAACCTGTCTATGCTCACGGCACAACGCTTGCACCTACATACAGGCTATAACAGAAAGACTGATTTGGACTAATTGGGTAGCAGCTCGTGTGTGTTCCTCCAGCAGTTCAAGCCTGCACTTTACCAAAAGGACAGCTAAACTCAGTCTCATTGGATTCACTAAGACTTGATCCATTTTAGAAAATAAAATGTATCAAACTTAAAAAAAAAGTATTTCTCTTTGAAATATTATGGCTTGAAGCAATTTCAACACTCAACACTGATGGGATCAGGAATGATTGACCATTTTCATGGGAGATAATGACATACATTACTTATTTTCATTGGAGGAATTTATGAAGTGTGAAAATATTGCTTATCCATAGACATGTAAGACAGACATCAAGAGAGAAAGACATAGGAGAAAATTGCCTTCTAAGAGGATGGCTAGAGGTATTATCAAGAGGATGTTTGTATTCACAAAGAGTAACTGAGAGACTGCAGACACTGGCTAGGATAATCATGATGATAATGATTATAAAAATAATTACTTACATTATCTTTAGCTATTGGCACAATTCTTCCCCAGACATTTTCAGAATGGGAAAATCCGAGTATGTGAACATTTCTCCCTGAAAAATGAATGTAACCAAGAAAAATTTCAACTGTCTCTAAAATAAATACAAACTTGCCTTGGTTCTCAGCCCGCTTCCAGTTGGAAACAAACATAATTCAACACCTATTTGTCTCTGAATCAGCCTGTTTATACCACACCCATCATGTTGGTTGAGAGTAATTTAATCCCAGTCTTCTACTTAATATGTACAGGAAAAGAAACACTTTCGGGGGAAAGGAACGACCTATTTTCCACAGTTGAACACTTGCAGTGACTGGGAATAAATATTTGCTGAGTATTACAAAAAGACAAACAAACAAAAAAAAGAATACACAATGAAACCATATGTAAACAGGGGAATTTGTACCTGCTCATCTGAAGTGTTCAGGTGAATGTCAGTAGCACACTGAAATTCTTACATTCTGCCATAGGCATTATTACATAAATAAACTCCAACATACTTATGGGTGGTTTTGGATGTGTTGAGAGAAGCATCCAGCTCCGGATGAAACATTGTAACATCACTCAGTGGAGCATGTCTGACTCTTGGAATATTTTCTCTTTTTCTTCTTGCCTTCCTTCATTTTGCCATAACTTTTTTACACAGACAGAACCATATATACCCTGACATTTTCTCCCATGAGAGTGATTTAAATGTTAAGTGTATAGTGCTGCAATAAACACAGGAGTGCAGTCAGAATGGAAGGACATTATGTTACACAAAATAAGTCCAGTACAGAAAGAGAAGCTTTGCATCATCTCACTCGTTTGCAGAAGCTAAAAATTAAAACAACTGAACTTGTGGAGATAGAGCAGAATTATAGTTACTAGAGGTTGCTAAGGGTAGTAGTGAGTGGAAGAAGTGGGATGGTTAATGAGTACAAAAATATGATTAGATAGAATGAAGAAGATCTAGTATTTGATAGCACAGCAGGGTTACTACAGTCAAAAATAATTTATTGTATACTTTAAAATAACTTAAAGAGTATAACTGAAATGTTTGTAGCACAGAGACATGATGAATGCTTGAGGTGATTTGCACTACATTTACTCTGATGTGATCATTACACATTATGTGCCTGTATCAAAACATCTTATGTATTCCATAAATATATGCATCCACTATGTACCCACAAAAACTGAAAAATTCAATGCTAAGTGTTCCATGGCTGAACAAAACCAAGGCTCTCACACAGTAAATGAAAGAATGAAGGCCTTCAAAGGTTCATTTATTTACCAAAGGACCCATATTTTATTACTGGCTGTACTATTATCTATTGCTCTACAACAAAAGCTTAGACACTAAAAGTAACAAATATTTTTCATCTCACAAAATGTTTTGAGGGTCAGGGCTCCAGGAATAGTTTAGTTCTGGTTCTAGGCCTCCCACAAAGTTGTAGTTCATATATTGGTCAGGGCTGTAGGCATCTGATTCCAAGATCACCAAGTGGCTGCTGGCCAGTGACCTCCAATCCTCACCATGTGGCCAGCTGGATTTCCTCAAAGCAAATGATCTGAGACAGAGAAAGAGAAAGAAAGAGGAGGAGGAGGAAGGGAATGTGGAAAGGAAGAAAGAAAACCTGAAATGTCCCTTGTAATCTCATCTTAGAAGGGATATACCATTGTATCTGATATATTCTATGGGAAACACAGATCAATTTTGATAAATGGAAGTGGGGGTACTCACACAAGAGAATGTGGATACCTAGAGGTGAAGATCATTGGGCGTCGTCCTGGAAGCTGAATACCATAGTGACCTAGCAAGAATTACACACCAGGCATTCTGACTTAAGTCCATGCTCTTTTTACCACCTTTACACCATTTATCATCCCCTTCTTTTACTGAATGTTTCATAATTTTCTTATTCTATATCTCAGATGATACTTATTTAAATTCCAATTATCTTTTTGTGATTAAAACTTAAAAACTACAATAATAAAAATACTTTTATACTAATAGCTCAATTCTTAGCATAATTTTCAATAAACAATAATAAGCTTGATAATAAATTAACCAAAAAATAACTTTCTTATTGAAACAAAAAGGATAACAGGTGGATTATATATAGTCTAGTTATAAAGAGAGAATTAGTATGTAATAATTTAGACTGAAAGAAAAAATACCACAATGTCACACACAGATATAAAAAAAAGATATTCAAAATATTTCAAAGATTAGAGAAATACAACAGATCAAAAAGCCTCAATATTTAAGAGGAATTCCAAAAATAAAAGAATTGAGAATATTAAAGACAGTCAATATTTGGTTGAGAATTTTCCAGAATTAGAGCAAGATATGACTACTCAAATCAGGGAAAATAATACAGTTCTTCATTTAACTCTCAAAATAATCACCTTAATTAAGGATGATTTCAGGTAAATAAAATAAGCACAGAGAAGATAAAAATAAACTGGTTAAATCTACCGAGTAACAAGCACTGGAACAGTCATCCTGATTCCCAAGCCCATTCCCATGAGCACCTACATCTTGGTCATTTACACTACCACCTGCCCACAGTGGTACCTGTACCTAGTTCAAAACGCTGCCCCTTCCCAACTACCCACTTTCTGAGATCACTTGGGCAGATCAAATAAACTCCAGAGACACAGCATTTGGAAGGACAGATGAGACTGAACATCCATCCTAGGCAAATAAAAAGCCAACAGCATAAACCAATCCATTTTTGCAGAACAGTAAGTAAATTTAGTTAGAAAAAATTGTCAATTTCAGGAGCATCTTGAACAAAGACTAGAATGTTTGAATTCAACTTTGAACATTAAGCATGAATTATTTATTTACTGTGCCATAGGTTCTTGAGCCAAAGGTATGTTTTATTCATCCCGTATCTTCCACAGCAGCCATAGGGTGGCATGCACAGGATAGACTCTTCCTAGATTTGTGGTAAGTTCTGGAACTAGATCCTAAAGAACACTCACATTTAGAGTATGAAAACAGGAAAAGAAGGCAATTAGAGGGACAGAGGAGAGTTCAGTGAGATAAAAGAATAACACCGTTAAGGACGGTAAAGTAGTGTCTAGAAAAGAAGAGGTAACAATCAATGTCCAATGTTTCTGAGAGGCTAAAAAAAAAAAAAAAAATCAAAGATCTATAAAAGGTTATTGGGTATGGTAACTGAGAGATGAGTAGTAAACTTTTCTGAATAAACTTTCAAAAGTGTATAAGGAGGAAAATCAGGTATAAGATGTAATTTTTGAACTCTGAGAATTTGGAATACAAGATATAATCAAATATAATAAGCAATAAGAGTTATGAGTCACTAAATTTTCGGAATTTCAGCAGTATGTCTTTGTTGTTTGATTGCATAAAATCAACTCTACCAACTCACAAAAAAAAAAAAAAATCTAATTCTGAGAGTATTCTGAGATAGTCAAAGATACTTAGCACTAGAAAGACAATGTTATATTTAAACTCATATTGTTTGTTATAATTAAGAAAACAATACCCTTCATTATTAAAAAATCTGTCTTAGATTTGAAGACTCGGAATCTATCCCTTGTATACATAGAAATAACATTCACGTGATCATTTTAGAAATAGTATTTTTCTGTCTTCAAACTTAAAGAATAATTTTAATGAGTACAATGTTACTGCTTACTAACTTTAAATTTTAGAGCAAAATTCTCTTAGAAATGTTATTTTTTTCTCTAAGGCAGAAAGACATTGATTTCTTTTTCTATTTCTTTCTTTAAATGTCAATCTTTGCTTATGATATCATTCTTGTTTATGCATTACAAAAATATTATATATATTTAATTATAAGATACATATAGTATATGTATATGTCCATATGACAACCTAGACAAAGAAGGAGGGATTTACCTCCTGGAGCCTGAGTAGGACGCTTTTAAGTAGTCGACTAACCTTTTCAACCCAAGCCAAGAACAAGAGGTCAAGAAATGTGTATAATTGTCAATATTACTGAGGATTAGTGTAGTTATCTTTGTTGCAAGGCAAATGAGTTTAATTAGTGCAATCTCCTTATAAGCAAGAATTGTTTATATTCCCAAATGCTTTCTTCTTTAAAAATGAAAGTTTTCTTGAAAGGAGCAATTAACAGCTACACTCCAGTCTGAGAGAACTACAGAAAATGAATTACAACTGGAGTTTACTTTTATAGAGAAAAATAGCTATAATCTAATGTTTAGAAATGCACATGCATTTGGACAATCTCTAGTCATTTCCTTGTTAAAAACAAAAGGACTTGTAAGCCCTGCTGCTCCACCCAGTCAGCTGTTCCTCCCCATTTTTCTATTTCTAACAGGTCTGAAGAACATTTTTATATCTCATTTTTACTTCTAAATCTTTAAGACATTTAAAAATGGCCTCTGTCATCGCAACTTCAGCATTTGCCTATATCCATGTATTTTCATAGTAAATTTATGGATGTCATGTGGAAAAATCATAGATAAAACGCAGAAGACCATGTAGTAACTGAGTGGTAGTTACTGCTATTTAGGGTAGCTGCTCCTGTACAGCAGGACCTAGGGTATGAGAGGCTGGGTTGGTGACAGTGAAGCAGATGCCCAGAAAAACTTGCTGGTATAAACCCCTATGACATTTTTCATTATCTTGAAAATTATTTCCCCTTAGGTCTCAGATCATGGTCCAATCTTATCTTATGCTTGATGGAGTTATCCCAATACAGACAGAGAATACTTGAACTAAAATGCAGCCTCCAAAGTATGACAGATCTGTCTTTGCTGATATTTAATGCACAGCTAGTTGCCCTGGAAGACAAAACTTTGCCTTATTACTGATTTTTATATCAGGTGGCAGATTGAAAGCAAACAAGGGAGGAAGAAGGTGGGGATAGGGTCAAAGGCTAAATTCTCTGAGGAACAGCATCAAACCAGGGTAGAAAAAACAGTAAAGATAAGCTTGATTTCAGCACATGGAAAATTTCTTCATCCTTCCTAATTTAAATTATAAATCTGCTTCATCTGTTGATGATCTGTGATTCCCAGCAATTTATTCTAATACATTGTGATATATATATTTTTGCATATATGAGAAAGGAATAGTAAGATTAACTCTGGCTCTCTAGTGATGTTGGAAAGATAAATCAGTTAATATTTCAAAACGTGTAAAAAGCTTCTTTAGAAGAAAATCATTATATCAACCCAAGCTACAAATGTAATTGCAAGTCAATTTTCTTTTTATTAATTGACCTAGGAACAGTGCTGCTACCAGAAATGGGTCCCAATCCAGACCCCAAAAGAGGGTTCTTGGATCTGGTGCAAAAAAGAATGAGGGGCAAGTCCATAGAGTAAAGTGAAAGCAAGTTTATTAAGAAAGTAAAGAAAGAAACAAAAGAATGGCTACTCCATAGGCAGAGCAGTCTTGAGGGCTGCTGGTTGGCTAATGGCTAAACAATTGGTGGATTATTCATGAGTTTTCCAGGAAAGAGGTGGGAAATTCCCAGAACTGAGGGTTCCTCCCTCTTTTAGACCATATATGATAACTTCTGGGCACTGCTATAGCATTTGTAAACTGTCATGGCGCTGATGGAAGTGTCTCTTAGCATGCTAACACATTGCCATTAGCCTACAATAAGCAGTGAGGATGACCAGAGGTAGGTTTCATTGCCATCGTGGTTTTGGTGGGTTTTGGCTGGTTTCTTTACAGCATCCTCATTTATCAGCACGGTCTTTATAAAGTATATCTTGTACCCTCCTATCTCAGCCTATGACTAAGAATGTCTAACCTCCTGGAAATGCAGCCCAGCAGGTCTCATCCTTATTTTGCCAAGCCCCTGTTCAAGATGGAGTCACTTTGGTTTACATGCCTCTAACAATAACTAAGTCTTGGGAAAGGATTTGGCATTGTTGATACGGAGCTAGTGAAAACCAAGGGAGGACAAAGCATTTATCTTACAGTGTTTTATTCATTAACTCACCTTATGTATATTAGTAGATGTAGATACAGATATAGATATAGATTTATATAGAGAAATCTAGCAACTCTTAGGTATGGCACTATGATCGTTATTAAAGGATACTTTTAAAAATGTTGCTTTCCAGAGTTTAAAATAATGTTAGCAAAACAAGTTAACTATACAGTACTCTGGATGTTTATTCTGACTTTTTCAGTAGTATAAAGATAGATATCAAATGTATCATTGTTTAAAACAGAAGAATTTGATTTTTTTTCTCTAAATATTATATACTAGTGAATACTATAGTTCTTAATTCAACAGATTAAATTATCGTTAAGACTGACTATGCTTGAAAATAGGACTTTTCCACAAATTTGAATGTGGCTTTAAAGAATGTCTGTGCAGCAGCTTTTCCATTTATTAAACAAATAGATTAATGCAAACAGAAGCAATTAGTATTATAGACTTTTTATTTTGTAAATTTGTCAGACTAAATAACTTATTAAATCTGCGTCTACTTTAAAAACTCTTACTGCTAAAACAGTTTTGTAAATATAAACCATATTGAGAGGGGATAGTTCCCTTGATCTTGACCCACTTCATGGGCAGTATAAGGTCTTTTAGGCTGACTGATGGCACCATGGACACCATGGTAACCTCTGTGACGTGCATGGACACACCAGATGAGTTCTTGGAACTAGAAAGTCTGAAGTAACTGGAAGACCATGAAAAGGGGACGAATGATCAACCCCTGTGATGTCAAATTAACTTGGTGCATTCTTCTATTGTTCCTTATTCCTGCCTCAACTGACAAGACAATTGAACTTTGTAACCTATCTTGGTCAGCCTCATGACTCTAGACCCTACAATCACCTCCCAGCTTGCAAAAACCGCCCTAAACTGTAACTTCCGTAACTTTACACTGCCTACCCCAAACCTATAAAACCAACTCCTATCCCACGGCCTTCCACTGACTCTCTGACTCAGCCTGCTGGCTTCCGGGGTGAATAAACAGTCAAGTTGCTCACACAAAGCCTGTTTAGAGGGGGTCTCTTCATTCACAGTGTGCATTTTAACAGGCAGGAACTGGAGTGGCTCATCTCACTCGGCCCAGCACTGGCAACTCTCCTTGTGAGAGGGAGCAGGCAAGCAAGTGAGTGTGGGAACAAAAGGGAATGAATGCTGAAACCAGCCAGTCACTCCTCTCTGGCAGGAGCAGGTGCTATGCATGCTCTCCCAGCAGCATCCAAGCCCTTGCCCTCTTGGCACCTGAGTTCTCGTGTGGCCTCCAGGAAGAATCAGGTCACACAAACGGATTGAAGGGTAGTGTATACAGAGGATTTTATCCAGTGGTAAGTGTGGTTCTCAGAGGGATGGGGCATTGGAAAGGGGATGGTGCAGGAAGAAGGTGATCTATCCCTGGGGCCACACTATCTGTAGTCTCTGATGCTAAGTTGCTGCTTCTCTGCTTGCTCCTCAGCAGCTCATATCCCTCTGCTGGCTGAAGTCCTTTTATGGACACAAGATAAGGGCATGGCAGGACCAAAAAAAAGCAACATTTGGGTGGAAAAACGGGGTCAGCTGTTTTCACTTAGTACCGCAGTTCCAGGCTTCAAGGGCTGGGGTTTAGCCAGGAGCCCAGCTGTTCTGTATCAATATCATTGTCTAATTTCATCACACCGCTCTAAAATGATACAAAAAAACCCTCTCTATATAAAATTGTATATACATAACTGGGCACAGTGGCATGCATCTGTAGTCCAAGCTACTCAAGAGGCTAAGGCAGGAAGGTCTTGAGCCCAGGAATTTGAAGTTGTAGTGTGCTATGATCATACCTGTGAATAGCCACTGTACTCCAGCCTTGGCAACACAGGAGACTGCATTACTAAAACAAACATATGACAACAAGAAGAAACCCACCTCATATATATCTAATACACACACATGAATTTCATGTCCAGGATGAGGAACAGTAATTATAAAGAGAATGGACTTGGATGAGTGTTGCTGAAAGTAACCAGTGGGAAAAGAATGAAAGTCTGAGGCTCAAGGGGTAAGTCCAAGGGTTTTGTTAGCAACATTTGACAGGAGAAAAGGCTCAGGCCCAGGATTTAATCACAAGAGTAGCAGAACTGGAGAAAATCTTGGATTCTCAGCTCTGGAAGGTCTTGTATACAAAAGTCAGAACACTGAGTGATTAAGAGTGGCAGCATGAAATAAAAGCTGGAGCATATGTTAATGCACCTGAAAATGTGAATTCTCCGATTTCTATGAGCCTCTAGGCCTACAGAATCAGCCAACTGCTTTGGATTAAAGGAGAATGCCACCCCTCTGCCCCCCCATTTGTTGAAGACAAGGACTGTCTTACCAGTAAATATGTGACACTTAAGGGCAAACATATATTAAAAATAAGAGGTTTAGTTCTGGCTGTTAAGGGAAAAAACTCCCCCACGCCCTTTTCTTAGCGCTTTGACTTTAGAAAATGTGTTAAGTTCTGTCTTTGAAATGTATGTAAATCTTTTAAAAAGCTAAATAAGCCTCTTGCCTACTTTATAACCAAGGAATGTCTTTTTTAAGAACCTGGGAATCATCTCTTTGAAATGTGACCATCAGGGAAGACAGCCGTCCTAGCTCCCAGTTTCTAAAGAATGTAGGAGTTTTAACTTCATGGCACCTTGCTTCAAGTTGCAAAACTGTAATACCTCTAGTCATAAAGATGTGAGACATTTATTTTTCCTTTGGATAAAGTCAATTAGCAAACACAGATGGCCACCCTAATTACCAGATAAGCTTAAAATGAACTACATGTGACAAATGGTGGTGTCACGTCCTTTTACTTGAGGAGTAGTTATTTATCTTGAAAACTTGTGCATAACGAGTTGTGTCTGCTTGCTATATCAAAGGGTGAGATTTCTTTCTGGTTTTGCAATCTCTTAGCAGATTTCCTGTAATGTGCATCACATTATGGTTTAATGATTATCCAATAATGAAGCTGTTTTCTTTCTTTTCTACTTTGGTAAAGAGGTATTCTAAGTTTAAAGGAAACTGCGTTTTAATTGTATTTCCCCAATAACCCCATCTCCAGGTTAGCCCCTCTCTTCTGGCCACTAGATCAATAACTGACAAGAGAACTTCTGGATGCCCTGAGAAGCAGATAGGGCCACAGGCCAAAGGAGCTGCAGGACAAGGCTAACATGAACCCCAGGAACTGTGTGCAGCTGGAATGTATCTGAGGGTGGTGGGTCAATAGAAGAACATAGAGATGGATATGAGAATTCTCAATCTGGGAACACTCCCAGAAGATAGAATTTAATACCCTAGTAGGGGGTTCCAGGAGGCCATTCTAATATTACTGCTGGATAATTTTGAAGCTTAGAAAAGGGATACCTCATATCAACTGTAGTTAAAATAGAATCACAGTGGCATACTCTACAGGATAACTTCAAATGATTTATGGGGGTTGGCTAAATTGGTTCTGTATCTGAGACAAAATATCCCTGCCTACTCTGTTTCTCAGGAGGATCTGCCTGAAACTCTCCATATCAAAGCAATAAAGAACGTTGATCTCAGTTTATCAGAACAATAAGGAATGTGTATCTTATCAGCATCATTATCAAGTGATAGCTATCTTCTATAGACCAGGGATGATGGTAGGAGAGGCTCTTGCAGAAATGTGCTCCCTGACAGCAATGAGAATAATAGGAACCTCAAATAAGAAAGGAAAGGCAGAGGACCTTTATTGGAGCAGTTATTGTAATGAGCAGCCAAAATGGGAGCTGAGCACAGGAGTTATAGGAATAGTTAACAGAAGATGACTTTCCTAGACGCCAGAGGTATGGACATCAAAAAAGAATATTGTTCTATCTACATAATCAAACTAATTCAAGAATGGACGATTGGGAGCTGAGAGCAGTCGTCCCTAAGAAAGCTCACAAACTTTTGACTAGTTTCAGGACATAAGACAGTTTTCTTGGAGCCCTTTTCTTGGAAATATAAGTTGGGTCCCAAGAAGGTTGTACTCTGAAACACCATGGTAAGTGAATAAGGCAATAATTCCCAAAGCTCTTCCCCAAAAGACCCATGGCCATTTAATCAGGCAAACTATGTGTTCTGAACAAGGGGAATACTCTATGTTTTGAGTTTACTGGGTACAGAGTCTGAATAATCATTGACAACGGGAAATGCAAAGTATCAACATGCCTCTCTGAAAAGTGCCTCTCTGAAAGAGTGCCAGTTATATAAGGGCTATGTAATAGAATTCTCTGTAATAGAATTCTCGCCCAGGACCAACTCACATTGGGTCCACTGGGGCCATGGACTCTATTAGTGTTTGGACATATTTAGTAGTTGGTGGAAACCCTTGGTTTGGTAGGGTAAGTCTTCTCATAAGAGGAAAGACCAGTTGAAAGCCTCTGCAATAATCTTTACCCCCTGCAGTCAAGATAGCAGATCAAACACTATGTTGCATCCTAGAGTCTAGGATAAAGATTAGAACCAGCATTCGGGACCTAAAGGTTACTGCAGTGGTGGTGGCCATTTTATGTCCATTTAATTCATTGAGCTAGATCAGAGATTGGCAAACTTTTTCCATAAAAAGATAGAGAGTAAATAATTTAGGTTTTGTGGGATATACAATCTCTGTTCCAACCATTCAACTCTGCCTTTGTAGCACAAGTAGCTATAGACAAATATCTAAGTAAATTAGTGTAACTGAGTTTCAATGAAACTTTATTTACAAAAACAGGCAGAGAGACAGATGTAGCCTAGACACTATAGTTTGCTAACCCATGATAGAGACAATACTTAATAGCTCGTATTTATGGAGAATTTATTACATTCCAGGCATGATCAAGTTTATAAATTATTTATTCCCAGCACTTTGGGAAGCCAAGATGGGTGGATCACTGGAAGTCAGGAGTTCGAGACCAGCCTGGCCAACATGGTGAAACCCCATCTCTACTAAAAATACAAAAATTAGCCGAGCATAGTGACGGGCACCTGTAATCCCAGCTACCTGGGAGGCTGAGGCAGGAAAACAGCTTTAACCTGGAAGGTGGAGGTTGCAGTGAGCTGAAATTGCACCACTACACTCCAGCCTAGGTAACAGGAGTGAGACTCCATCTCAAAAAATAATAATAATGATAATTATATACATATACATATATATATATATATATTAAGCTATGTCTTACTATAGCCCTATAATTTATTATTCCCTTCATTTAAAAAAATATAGTCATTTTTCTTTTGCATAAAATAGTAAAAAACAAATTTTGATCTTCAATAAGGAAAGAAAGCAAACCAACAGAAAAATGGGGAAAGGATATCCTTGGGTGATTCACAGAAGACAAAATTCCAAACCTGTTTAAACATGTAAAAATACACTCAATGAGATACTGCTTCATACCTATGAGTATCACAAGAATGACAAACTATATTCCTGTTTAAAATATACATTTTTTCATCCCTGGAAGAAGAGTCCACTTCTCTACCACATTGATATCTCTGCCACGTTGATATTTCATCCCTGGAACAAGAGCCTACTTCTCTACCATGTTGATATTGTGACTTTAAAATGTTATCAGGGAGTGTTTCTCCCTTTATATGGAGCTTGGCTAATTGGCAATTTACTTTGGCTAAATGCACCCTGAGGGAGAATTATATATGATCAAACTGTTGAATCCATGTGACTTGCTTTGGACAAGAAAACGTAGACAAAACTTACATGTGTCACTTCTGAGCAGGCGCTTTAGGAGCCAGCTCATAGCCAGCCAGTTATGAAGTCCTTTTCCGTCTGCAACAAGACTGAAAACGTCCTACAGAGAGGAAGTTCTGTCAGCCTCGGGTGGAATGAACATGGTATAGCATAAAGCAGCAGATTATAGACAATGGTTTTGCAACACAAGGCCTGTGGGGAAAAAAGTTTGCTTTATGTATTTGCAAGAGCTGTATAAATTGGTTATCGACACTTGGACAGGATTGAACCTTGTCAGGCTCCTTGTTAGACACATCACCTTGGCCAAGTTGCTAAACCTCTCTTCTGCCTTCCTTTCCTAATCCAATGTTGATAATGATAGTGTTTTTAGAAACAAATTTGTTTTGAAGATTAAATGAATGAGTACCTGTAGAATACACAGAATCCTGCTTAGTGCTTGGCAGAGAGTCAATGCTATCTCCATGATTCATTGTACTTTGGGAAATCAGTGCTACCTTTGTTGAAAAGCTGATTTGGGCTTATAGTGTTGGCAGCAACTGATAAAACTTTGTTGCCTTTCTTTATTCTTGAACCTTCCCCTGATGTTATTTTGCATCAGGATATTCATTTTGAATATGAGATCCCAGAAGAGCAAAGAATCATATGGCAAGCCAAAGAAAGTTCCATTAGCATTTTCATCAAGTTTGGCAGATGGCACCTCAGACAGCACAGGAGCACAGGAAGAGGAGATGTTAAGGGCCAGTAGACTGGAAAGATATTTCCTACTAAGCAGAATGTCCATTCGAAAGAAAAAGTAAAAGAAGAGATATGATTGTCCACAGGAAAGAATAAAAGAAATCTGAAAGTCATACTAATTTCATCTAATCTTTGAATCTTCATGTAGAAAGTATTCATTCCTTGTGATATCCAGTGAAGTTTGGTATTATAGTCACTGTGATATTTACATATGAAAAGCATCTAGTTAATTATATTCTGACTGTTCCACTTGTGTGAAAAAGATAATCAAAACAAAGAAGAGTCAGGAAGAACATACAACATTCAGAGGCCAACTGAAGGAGCTCAGCCTCTACAGGAAGAATAGAGAATAATAAAATTGAAGTGTCTTGTTGTTTGTAATATCACAGAGCATTAGGGCTTAAAGTGACTTTAGCATTCAGTTTAGTTCAACAGCACTTCTGACACTGCTAATGTGTGCCAGGCTCGGCTGATTACTGGAGATGGAAAGGAGAATGATGGTGAGTGTGACTGCCTTGAGGAACCACAACCTTCCCGGAGTAGTCAGGACATATAAACATAGTTTCAGGAGAAAGATACATGCCTGTGTATAAAAGTAAATAAGAAAAATAAATACACAAAGGAGAAAGTGATCCAGTCTACCTTTTCGAGTCAGAAAGAAAACTCCAGAAAAGAGTAAATCCCCATTTATTATAAGTTCAAGAGAAGTAAATTACCTAAGGTTAGGTAGTCGGTTCATGTCAGCAGTGGAATTTGAACTACAGGCTAACTCTTTGTTTCACTGAAATCTGAAGGCTTTATTTTTTTATCTTTTTAAATAGTTTTTTTCATTCTAGTGCCATATCATTCAAAATGTAAATGAGAAATATTCTCATTTAAAAAAATACCATTAGATCTGAATTTTTATTACAATAGAGAATTACTCTGTCAATGTAAGGATTAGAATGTCGCTTTCAAATTCAAACCTGGGGAAATTCAGGCTATATTAGCAGGATTAAATTTCGAACAGAGAAAATGTGTACTTCAGAATATTTAGTATCTCACACATATTGAAATATCCTCATCTGTCACAAAAATGCCAGTATTCAAAAACATCACCTCCTCAAAAGAATATGCACACAAAATTAACATGTGAATTCCTTTGAACACATAGAGCATATTTAAATTATTTTTAAATTATTTGATAATGTTTACGACTCTGGCAGTGCTTGGGACTTGGCCATCTTGTCAATTGCTCTGTTCCTAACTTCTAACAACAACAACAACAACAACAAACCTGATATATGAGGGTTTTTCAAAGAAAAAGAAACAATAGGATGAATATTGTATTGTCTTTTCTCATGCTGCTAGTAAAGACATACCTGAGACTGGGTAATTCATAAAAGAAAAAGGAGCTGGGAAGGGATAACATAAGGAGAAATGCCAGATATAGGTGATGGGGAGGAAGGTAGCAAACCACATTGCCATGTAGGTGCCTATGCAACAATCCTGCATGTTCTTCACATGTACCCCAAAACCTAAAATGCAATAATATATATATATATATATATATATATATTTATATTACAAAAAAAGAAAAAGAGGTTTAATGGACTCACAGTTCCCGCATGGCTGGAGAGGCCACGCAATCATGGTGGAAGAAGAAAGAAGAATGAAGTCATGTCTTACATGGCGGCAGACAAGAGAGTTTGTGCAGGGGACCTCCCATTTATAAAACCACCAGATCTCCTGAGACTTATTCACTATCACAAGAACAGTATGGAGGAAACTGCTCCCATGATTCAATAGTTATCTCCACCTGGCCCCAAGCTTGACACATGGGGATTATTAGAACTCAAAGTGAGATTTGGGTGGGGACACAGGCAAACCATATCAAATATATTATATGGAAAGAGATTTATTATAAAGAATTTGCTCACACAATTATGGAGGCTGAGAAGTTCCCTTATCTAAGGCTGACCAATGACAGCAATGACATGCAGGACAGTGAATAACATAGTTTCAATCTGAGTCTGAAGGCCTAAGAACTAGGAGAGCTCATGTTGTTCCAGTCCAAAAGCAAGCAGGCTCAAAACACAGGAAGAGCTAATGTTTTGTTCAAGTCCAAAAGCAGGAAATGAAAACAAAAACAGCAACAAAATGATGTCTCAGCTCAAAGCAGTCAGGTGGGAGAAATCCCCTCTTATGCTCAAGAATCAGCCTTTTGGTTTTACTTAGGCCTTCAACTGATGAGATGAAATGCACCCACGCTGGGGAGGGCAATCTGGTTTATTCAGTCTGCCCATTTAAATGCTAATCATTCAGAAACACCTTCCCAGACACACTGAGGGTAATGCTTCACCGAATGTTTAAGCACCTGAGAGCCCAGTCAAGTTGACACATAAAATTAATCTTCACATATGGTAAATAATAAGACCCAATCTATAATGCATCAATGAATGAAGAAAGCTTTGAAAAGAGGCAAGTCTAGAAAATGTGTAATATACAGACTTGTATTTAGGTGCTAGATTAGAAAATTGTAATTTCTCCATAAATGAAGAAAAATGATCTCTAATTAAAGGAAACTAGTGAAAAACACTAATTGAACCTTGATAGCCTGAGCTTCCTGCTTCTTCCTACTGATGATGACGAGACATGGGAGTTTGACTTTTCCTCCCTGGGCTCATGAGTTATACTGCCTTTCCGTTTGGTTTGCTTCTATCCCAGCCAGCATGTAGTTATGAGGTATCAAACTTACACTGAAGAACTGAACACAACCAGAACATAATTTACCAGTCACTTCACGTACAACTGGCTGCCTTCCTCAGTAACAAGTCAGGGAGCATTGTAATTAAAACTGCTTTCAATTTATTTCCACTTGAGAGCCTTGCCTCCCACGGGGATTCTACAGTAACTTAGGAATGGCTGAGACTCCACACACAGTGAGAAACCTGGCTTATTTGCAAAACTTTTAGGTTGTCTTCTAACATTGTGATCCTGCGTTAACTAAAAGCTCTGTTTAATCCTTCCTGTTCCTGGTTATTGTTTCTTCTTTTTGCAACATTTATGACTAATTCCTATCTCTGTATCACATTTTCTACTCATACTCTTGAACCCACTGCATTTTACCTGAAAAAAAGATATAACTTTCTATGTAACTTTTGGGGTTGCTGTAAATAAGAAATGAAATAATGACTTGTAAGAACTCATTATCTCCCAGTTATGCTGTTAGCAGTATTCTCTTCAATAAAAACAATATTGCCTTTAAAATAAAAATGACATGCTGGGCACCTGTAATCCCAGCACTTTAGGAGACCAAGGCGGACAGATCACCTGAGGTCAGGAGTTTGCAACCAGACTGGCCAACATGGTGAAACCCCATGTCTACTAAAAATACAAAAATTAGCTGGGCGTGGTGGCGAGCGCCTGCAATCCCAGCTACTGGGGAGCCTGAGGCAGGAGAATCACTTAAACCCAGGAGGAGTTCATGATTAAATTAGCCACCTTTGTCTGGGTGCTGTGGTCCACACCTGTAATCTCAGCACTTTGGGAGGCCAAGGTGGGTGGATCACCACCAAGGAGGCCAGGAGTTTGAGACCAATGTGGCCAACACAGTGAAAGCCCGTCTCTACTAAAAATACAAAAACTAGCCGGGATGGTGGCATCTGCCCGTAATCCCAGCTACCGGGTGGCAAAGGCAGGAGAATGGTGTGCCCAGGAGGCAGAGGTTGACAGAGTGAGACTCCATCTCAAAAAAAAAAAAAAATAGCCACCTTAACGAGTGACTGGTTTCTCACTTTCTTGAGACTTTCTACAAAGCTATAAAAATGTGTTTCTCTTTGTAGGGAGAAGAGAGGAGGAAATGTTCATTCATCGACTCCTGCACCCCAATTGTCAAAGTCTTAAGCCCAAGGAGTGTTAATTGCCCTATTCTTTGAGATTGGAGCGTCTGGGTATGGAGCATGCTTCAGTGCCATCCCATACTCTGACCAGAGCAGTGAAGCTCTGAGCTGGGAGGAGATAAGCAGTGTGACCCTAAGACAATAGTTCTGTTGTGAAATCCCCTCATTGCTTTGTCCCACCTCTGGTGCCCTGTAACAGTTTCCCCATGTCATTCTACATGGTACTTTCTCATTTCACTGCCCTTGCATAATGTCACTTACACGATTATACTGCCTTTGCCCTGTAGCATGTCCCCATGCCATTCTACGTGGCACTTTCTCATTTCACTGCCTTTGCACAATGCTAAAGGGCAGAGTTGCATAGTGTTAAGAGCACACACTCAGGAGTAAGAGTGCCCGAGTTTGATTCTCAGCCTCAACTTTTTTTTTTTTTTTTAGGTGGAGACTTACTCTGCCACCCAGGCTGGAGTGCAATGATATGATCTCAGTTCACTGCAACCTCTGCCTCCTGGGTTCAAGCAATTCTTCTGCCTCAGCCTCCTGGGTACCTGGATTACAGGCATGTGCCACCATGCCCGGCTAATTTTTTGTATTTTTAGTAGAAACGGGGTTTCATCATGTTGGTCAGGCTGGTCTCAAATTCCCAGCCTTGTGATCCACCTGCCTCTGCCTCCCAAAGTGCTGGGATTACAGGCATGAGCCACACGCCCAACCACCCTCAACTTTTTAACACTATATATCAGCAACGTCATAGCTCCTTAGTTCCCTAGCCTTAAATAATTAGAGATAATAAAAGTTCCACACCCTAAAGCCTTTTTATGAGGCTTAAAGAAGTAAAATGCATAGAAGAGTGCCTATCACATAGTCAGCTGTATATATTTGCAATTATTTTGTTTTAAATTTTTGCTTCTTCAGATATTCAAATTTACCACAAACATAATCTAAATTGAGACATTTCTTCTTTCTAACATAAGCTACAAAATGTTGACTGTTTTAATTATTTACCCTGATCAGGTGTCTTTCTGTTTACTTGACCCTGCAGTATCCTTCAATTTGAATATTTCATTTTTGTTCCCTCTGCCACAAACAACATTTCACTTGGGATATGGTAACGGAGTAAACTTTAAACCTCATTACTTAGAAAAACACATGCTTTCTCCCCTTGCGTCTGTCTCTTTCCATCTCTGTGTTGCTGTGTGTGTCTCTTTTTCTCTCTGTACTCTGTCTCTCTCTTTCTCTCTGTCTCTCACACACACAGACACACACACACACACCCTTCGATCTTAAGCAAACAGGTTCAAACTCAAGCTGACATGAGGAAAACAGAGAGAAGGGACTTTGAATAAAACATGAGACTGAAATTTGAAACTGGACTGGACTAATATTTAATAAACCAAAGTGACCGGAATGTTTTTACATCTACCCTGAGATTACATGAAGTAATGGGGAAAAGATGCATTTCTGGAACATAATAAATTATTTTAAAAAATAAAATCATTACATACCTGTGTATACTCCCAATGCACTGAGACACCTCAACAAACTTGTAATTTGTAAGTACTTCCAACTTAAGTTTCAATTACCATATTATCTGCATCTACAATATATGGTTGAATATAATAGGGAACTGAATATTATATGATCTACTCTTTTTCCAGTGAGAAGCTTTCTTGGTCAATTTGAATGGATTAAATTCTAGGGATATGGATGAAATATAATGCCACTTTATAGTGTTTACTGCATAATATTAGCAACATGTACCTACAATGTAAGATAATATAGACAGTCCCCAACTTATAATGGTTTTGACTTATAACTTTCCAATTATATGGTACAGAAGTGATATGCATTGGTATGCTTTTCAACTTACAATAGGGTTGGAGGCAATCTGCTTGTCAGTCTTTGGGGGAAAAGGCTAAGTGAGAGGAGTGGATGCACAGTTTGTAATGTGCCATGAGTTAGAAAAAAGGACTAGATGAACCCAGCAATATGGCCAGATTTTAAAATGATATTAATACAATCCTAATTGAAAACAGTAAGAAACGTAATGAAGTCTTTATCACAATCTTATATTTTCATTACAAATACATACATACCTGCCCACATTTTTAATGAGGAAAACTTTAAAACACATCTAAAAGACTAAAAGAAATGTGAACAAATGAAAATATATGTCTTGTACTTAGATGGGACAGCTCAAATTACAAAAAAATATTGAATTCAGTTGGTCTACAATGAATAATGTTGTGGTGGTAACTCTGAAATTATATTTGTATATTGTATTGTTGAACAAATTAAAAAATATATTGCTTTGCCTGAGCCCAGAAATTCAAGGCTGCGGTGGGCAATTATCAGCCCACTGTACTCCAGCCTGGGTGACAGGTTGAGACCTCAACTGTAACTATATATGTATACATATATACATATATACAGCTATATGTATATATATACACACACTCATACACATACATACATATGTGGTGTACATGTATATGTGTATGTGTGTGTGCATATGTGTATATATATATATATATATATGTATATATATATAGCTGTTGTGAGAATGAGAGTTTTGTTGGGAAGAAAGGAGATACAAATATGGAAGAAAAGAACTAGTACTGAATTATATTTACAGATATTAGTATGAACTCCTATTTTCTAAAATATGTGTATATCTCAGTTCTGGTCACAGAAACGCCCCAGAAGCAATAAAATCCCAGTGACCACAAACAAACCCAGCAGCCAGATCTAAATGCTTATGCCCATTCCTCACCAAAAATAACCAGGGCTCCTTGGGTACATGACGGATTTCAGGTCTGGCGCAAAGAGAGTGCAAGTGAATACCTGAAAGTACAACATGTTGGGCCAGAAAGCTAAAGAATGCCTAAAAGATAAGAAGTTCATGTCAAAAGCACATAAGAGTCAGCCTGAGGGGATTCCACACGCCAAATTTAGATACTTTTCAACATCAAAAAAGAAAAATGATAGCAAGGGATTGTGATACATTGGATTAAAAAGAAATCAGTGGATCAAAGATGAGGGAGTAGTAAAAGGCTAAACTCTTCTTTACAGATTAAGGGAAACAGCAAAGTATTTGTAGCTTTATAACTTTAAAAAATAAAACAAATTTTAAAAACATACACACAAAAGGCCATCAGATTTTTCAAGGACACATGCAAATACAGGGACCCAGATCAAACAGTTTATAATGGTTGTTTATGATGGCACAAGGAAAATATTAGCAAGGAGGGAGGATAAAAGAGAATAAATAAATGAAACAGGAAAGAAAGAACATATCTTACTGTAATTTGAAATGATAGTAACATATTAATATTTTATTTTGCTAGTAGAGAACAAAAACAAAAATAAAGAAAAAAACAGAACCATATTTTAAGATCAACCAAGTACCTAAAAATTTTTGTTTCTCTTTAACTCTTTCTTATTTAGCCCTTTATCTAAAGTTCATTTTTGTACAGAAAATATTATAGGAAAATATTTTCTTTTGTATTGGCCAAGAATGTAATACTTATGTATTCAGATCCATAATTGCACAGTGAATGCTCCTTGCATTTTTATTAATTATCATGCAAAATTTTAGCAAGAGAGAAGACAGAAAGATTTTTTATCAATTGATATCATTATATTAAAAAATTAATTTGCTCACAGAGGGGTTTGAAGTCTTATTATTTTATCCAACTTTTCAAATTATACACTTCTTTCCAAAATAAATGTAACAGATGATGTAGTAATCAAGTACATATTTGCATATGAAAAGCATCTACTTAATTATATTTTGACTGTCAAACCTGTCCTAAATAGAAAACTGAAAACCTCAAAATTAAATGGTACCAGACCATCAAAACAAGAGGTAATCCAGACACTACTAAAAAGGAAACTTCCAGTAAGACATACAGTACTATGTTAGCATTCTGAATTCACATCTCAATAGAATCACATTTTTTTTTAATGCAAAACAGAAGGATAAGATCCAACCATCTGCTGTCTACAAAAGACCTGCCTAACAGGAAAAGATACCATGCAAACAGAAAACAAAAATGAACCAAGTGGCTATATTTAAATCAGAGGAAAAAAACTTTAAATCAGCAATAATAATAATTTTAAAAAAAAGGTCATTATGCAATGATACAGCATTCAGTTCAACAAGAAGACATAACTATCCTAAATATATATGCACCCAAAACTGGAGCACCTAGATTCATAAAACACTTCTGCCAGACCTATGAAAAGAGAACACAAGAATAGTAGGAGGCTTCAATACCCCACTGACAGTGCTGGACAGATCATGAAGAGCTTAAGTTTTAGAAACCCCCAGTTCCATGTGCCCTTTCCAAGTCCCATGCATAATTTTGTTTTTTTAAAAATGTGAATATTTTTTCTTGAAGAAACCACCAAAATTACATCAGCTTTCAGCAGGACAAAACCAGGGTCCATTCATGTGTCCTCTTTTTCAAAGCCAAGATAGTCACTCAACAATAATACTTGCCACCCATCCTTAATAAGTTTCTTCTGCCACTTCTGCCAGTTGACCTACACAAGTGTCATGAAGAATAGGGTGACATTCTGAACACTTAAGGTACACAGTGTGCCAAATATACTAGGATACATATTTCACAGGTTATATAGGGGCACTTAATAGGTATAGTAATAGCTATTTCACTCAAGTTCTGAGCATTAAATGAGTTAATATAAGTTGCATTCAATATAGCAACCTGTTACATATTAAGTAATCAATATCTGTTAGCTTTATTTTTTTGTGATTATTTCTGTCATTCTTGCTATTTTCAGTCTCTTGGAAATTTTGTTTTTTTTACATGCAGACAAATTGGGTTTGTTCAAGTAGTTTGAAGAATGAGGGACAAAAAAGGAAAATAAATACGTTATATTGCAGTGAGCTGATGCTGTAAAAGCCCAGGAGAGGTAGCTTCTAATTCAAGAAAATAAAAGAAACACATCAACTTTTAGCGGAAACCAAGGACTGAATGCTTCATTTGACTGGAGAAGTATGAGGAATAAAAGGAAGTATAAGAGGGGTAAAAAATTAATTAGTACAATAACAATGACAAGAAATAATTCAAAACAAAACAATGCAAATGAGAACTACATGTCAGCAAATGCTTGGAAAATAGAAGACAAATTTTAAAGAGTGGATTTACATTGAGATTTTGAGCCTATGTACCAAAAAAAGAAAACAATTATTATTATTTTTCTTTCTTTTCAGGGCTGTAAAGACATTAATGTATGACTATTTCATGAGTGCTTACTACCTACCAGGTACTGTTACAGGCCATGGAACACCACCTGGGAGTCACTAGGTGATTTCATGATGTGGGGAGTCACCATCCATCCATCCATCTATCCATCCATCCATCCATGCATCCATCCATGCATCCATCCATGCATCCATCCATCCATCCATCCAACCATCCATCCATCCATGCATCCATCCATCCATCCTTTCATCTACCCATCCGTCCACCCTTTCTACCTTCCTCCATTATTTCTCTTTATCACAACATCTCTCCCTCCCTCCCTTCCTTCTCTCTCTCCCTCCTCTCCCTTCCTCCCTCCTACCTCCTTTTCTTTTTTCCTTTCTTTGTTTCTTCCTACCACATGTGAAACATATGTTCTAGCCATTGGGGACTTTGCAGTAAATAAAGCAAAGTCCTTGCTTGCATTCTGTGAAAGACTGAGCTAAAATGAGTAATTAACAAATACAACCCCCCCACACACACACACACATTTATTTATTTATTTCTACCATATCAGTTACTGCATCAGTCAGGATCCATTTAGAAGACAGAAACTACATAATAATTTTAACAGGGAAAGTCTAATACTAAGAATTATCAGGCACAACAGGGTATTGGCTACTAAAGGGTAGAGAATCAGTCCAGGAGGGGGGACTTACACTTGTAATCCCAGCACTCTGGGAGGCTGAGGCAGGAGGACTGCTTGAGCCCAGGAGTTCAAGATCAGCTTGGGTAACATATGGAGACTCTGTCTCTATAAAAAATAGAATAAAATAAAAAGTAGCTGGGCATGGTGGAGCACACTGGTGGGCCCAGCTCCCAGGAAGGCTGAGACAGGAGGATCGCTTGAGCTCAGAAGGTTGAGGCCTACAGTGAGCTATAGTCTCACCACTGCATTCCAGCCTGGGTGACAGAGAGAGTCCCTGTCTTTAAAAAATAAATAAATAAATAGATAAGTTAAATTAAATAAAGAGTAAAGAACTCCAAAGAATCTAGGAATACAGATTTGGGAGAAGCCACTACCATAAGGGCTGGGGCAGTGGTCCTAAGGAAGGAACAAATCTAGGGTCCTCACTGTCCGGGACTGGGATCTGGACCAGGTCATCACCCACTGGATGGCAGAGAGGCTCTCACTGAAGCCCATGAAAGTGAGACTCACTGGGAATAAAACAATGATTTAAAAGACAAATTAGAGCACCCAGAGATTACTGTTAAAGGGAAAATGAAGAGCAGGTGATGGTGGACTTACTGGAGAGGGCACAAAGTCTGCTGGAAGAGAGAGATGGAATTTTGGAGAACACTGGGCTAGAGATAGAGGTGGGATATAAGTGATGGGTAAAGATTGATCTCTCAAATTAGAGTAGAGGTAATTTTACACATGAATGGAATACAAGAGAAATTCAAATGAAAATCTTAGAGAAACAGATTTTTGGGATGTAAGAAAAAAGAACAGCAAGTGAAAATTATCAAGAAATAGTGGAAAAGAGGAAAAAGAAGTTACTGAAGTGAGTTTAGAAAAATAATTCATTAAGACTGAAGAGAAGCCAAGAATAAGGACACTAAGAAAGAACCTTTGGATTTAGGGATGAGACCAGCTGGGAAATTTAAGAAAGCAATTTCTACAGAGACGTATGGGTGAAAGTTAAATTGCTTAGTGTGCAAGGAAAGGCATAGGTCATGTGGTAAGGAATTTTGGTAAAGAAATGGAGATAAAGCTATTATCCAGCCATAATTTTATTTAATCTCAATGAAGTACACTGAAATAATTCTCTAAATTGTCTCACATACTCCAAACTCTTCTCATTTGAATTTGTTCTAAATATGTCATTTTATGAATCTTTCCAAAGTGAAGATCAAATAGTAACATTCCCTTGCTCAAAACATCAATAACTTCATTTTAATAGTTAAACTATGCAGTTCTTTAGACTAGACCGTAAGGTCCTCTAACACTTAAACTAAACAATACTTTGTGTTGGTTCTCTGACTGCTCCCCAATTTATCTTCTATTATAAGAAAATTATAAAATTAACTAATCTGCAAGCATGCCTGAACTTTCAAGCCTCTATACCAGGGTGTCCAACCTTTTGGCTTTCTTGGGCCATACTGAAAGAAGGAGTGTCTTGGGTCACATATAAAATACAATAAAACTAATAATAGCTGATGAGCGTTTAAAAAAATTTCAAAAAAGTGTCATAATGTTTTAAGACAGCTTAAGAATTTGCATTGGGCCACATCCAAAGCCGTCCTGGGCCGTATGCGACCTGCGGGCCATGAGTTGGACAAACTTGCTGTATATATTCATGATCTCCCCTACACTTAATTCAGAGTATGACTTCCACCTCAATGTTCTGAGTCCTTACACAGACTACCATCCTGTCCCAAGTGCTACTTTCTTTATCAAAATTGTCCTGATTGCTGTGGTCTAAATTGTGCCCCCTCCATACATCTTTGAAACCCTAATCCCCAGTTTGGAGACAGGGTCTTTAGGATGTAACTGAGGTTAAATAAGCTCGTAAGGGTGGGGCCCTATTCCAACAGAACTGGTGGCTTTATAAAAAGAAACCTCTCTCTTCTCCCTCTGTCTCTCTCTCTCTCTCTCAGTCAGTCTCTCTTTCTTTCACTCTTGCTTGCTTTCTCTCTCTCTCTCTCATTCTTTCTTCTTCCTCCTTCTTCAGTCAGAGGAAAGGCCATTTGAGGAGAAAGTAGCCATCTTCTATCCAGGAAAGGAGCCCTTGCCAGAAAGCCAATCCTGCCAGAAAATTGATCTTGGACTTTCCAGCCCCTAGAACATTGGAGAAAATAAATTTCTCTTGTTTAAGCCACTGGATCTGTGGCATGTTGGAGCTGGATAATATGAGATTTATTGTTTAAGCCAGAAAATTGATCTTGGATTTTCCAGCCCCTAGGACTGTGGAGAAAATAAATTTCTCTTGTTTAAGCCACTAGATCTGTGGCAGCTGGAGTTGAATAATATGAGATTTTATCACTTGCTATTTTTAAAATTTTTTTTACCATCTAAAAATTTATTTTTGCAAAACCAAGTGATAATGATTATAGTCTGAAGAGCATTATATCTATTTTGTAGCCAACTTATCATAGATACTTGGAAAAAATTCATGGAAAGGAAGAAATATAAAATTTATTTTTATATATCCTGTAAACAACTGGCCCGTTAGAGTATACACGGTACACTCAATATATAATTCTTATATTGAATTGAAATAGTAAAAATTCTAACCAACTCAGATTCTATTAATAGATTTACCTTTGCATGTGAGTTTCTGTGTGTGTGTGTGTTTGTGTGTCAGAGAAAGAGAGAGAGAGAGAGAATTGGCATAGTAGTCTCCTCTTTGAAAAGTTAAGAGTGAATGCTTGAGCCTAAGTTTCTAAAGGTCTTGTGTTTTAAACTTTTTTCTCTGCATATCACAGACATGTCTGAAAATTTGTGCAACTTTTTGGGTATTAAAAATAAACTGGAAACTACCAAGAAATGTATATATACGTGTGTGATATAGTATGTATATATGAATATTGTTTGTATGCAAATATACTTTGTATACACACTTAAAATCTGTATATTTGTCCCCATTCAGATTTCATGTTGAATTGTAATTGTCAGTATTGAAGGTGGGGCCTGATGGAGGTGATTGCATCAGGGGGATGGACTTTTCACTAATGGTTTAGCATCATCTTCATGGTGCTGTCCTCATGAGAGTGAGCAAGTTCTCACAGTATCTAGTCATTTAACAGTGTGCAGCACCTCCCCTTCACCCTTTTTCTTGCTCCTGCTTTCACCACATGATATGCCTACGCCCTCTTTGCCTTCTGCCATAATTGTAAGCTTCTTGAGGCCTCCCCAGAAACAGATACCAGCATTATGCTTCCTGTACAGGCTGCAAAACTATGAGCCACTTAAACCTCTTTTCTTATAAATTACCCAGTGCCAAGTTTTTTGTTTTTTTTTTTATATTGTAGCAACACAAGGACAGCCTAATACAGTGTGAAATTGGGAAGTCGATTTCTGGGCCACACTTTGCAGATCCAAAAATGAGAGAAGTGGAATTTTATCTCTAATACTCTCAACGATTCTCACCTATTCATCAATACCTTTGAGATAAACAAACACATACAGACAATTTATGATGTTTACATTGTAGCTGCGTCTTCAAAGCTATGACTTCATCAATACAACATGCAAGGGCACTTAACTTACTAATGTGGTGATTACAGGTCAAAATTGTTTGTGACACTATATACAGAGACAAAAATTAAATATAAGAAGCATCACAATACACTGATTATGCTCCTGGTATTAGTTAATGCATCATATCACTTTAATACCTTCTTGTCATTTCGCAGTGATTCATTTAGGTTGGTACTAGTACCCTATTTTGAGATATAAAGTTCAGAGCATTGTAGCTAAATGTTCAAGAATATATAGCTGATATATAACATTACATAATTATATCTTGTATTATGTATTATATAATAACATATAATGTGAATACAACATAATCTAATATATATATATGCATATATACAGAGCTAGTGAAGGAATCAGAACCCTAAAGTCTGTTGCTTTCAATATCCTGTGTTGGCTAAAACTTTAAAATAGCATTTTTTTAATTCAAAAAAATATAAAGAAATTAGAGAAAACTGTGTGTACATATAACTATGTAAGGTAATGGATATGTTAATTAACCTGATTTAACCATTTCATTATCTATACATACCTGTATATCAAGCATTATGTTGCAGGTCACAAATATATACATGTTTATTTGTCAATTTAATAAAGCAAAAATGTCAAAAAAGAAATTAGATAAAAAAGTCACTTGAAATTATAAGCTATTTGAAACTATAAGCTATTGTTATGTTTATAATAAAAACATAAAAGAAAAATGCAATATTGTTTAAACTATCTCTTGTTATCCTATGTATAAATATCAATTATCTTACATTTAAATTTTTTTATTTTGATTTTTTTAATACCTGTGGTATATTTCCATACAAGGAATACACTGAATTCCACATATGTTTAATTTAACCTTGAAATATGATATATTGGCCAGGCACGGTTGCTCACACCTGTAATCTCAGCACTTTGGGAGGCTGAGGTGGGTGGATCATGAAGTCAAGCAATTGAGAACATCCTGGCCAACATGGTGAAACCCTGTCTCTACTACTAAAAATACAAAATTAGCTGGGTGTCGTGGCAAGCACCTATAGTCCCAGCTATTCGGGAGGCTGAGGCAAGGAGAATCGCTTCAACCTAGGAGATGGAGGTTGCAGTGAGCCAAGATTGCACCACTGCACTCTAGCCTGGTGACAGAGCAAGACTCCATCTCAAAAACAAAATATATATATATATATATATATATATTATATCTTCTATTGAATTTCATTTTCTTCTAAGTAAAGCACAGTATAAACCTGGTTCACTGAATTGTGAAATTCAATTTTTTTTCTTCAAGGTAAAAGATTTTTAAATAAATAACATTTTGTTCCACTACTTTACACTTGGTGGTATGCCATAGATAAGTGTGGGGAAAAAGCAAAAATTTAAAGCATTTATATTTTTTAAAAGCCTGCTGTGTAATCTCTGTAACCTCAAAGGTATTTTTTTTTAACTAAAAAAAAAAAAATTCCTTAAGTTTGCACTGTGCGTGTTAAGTTAGCTATTTTAAGATGATAAGCATTTCATATATTAGACATTTAGCATAGCTAAAAACCAACACTTTAAAAAATGGACTGAGGGGTTTGCCTACCAATTAAAATGTATTATGCAAAAGTTAATGGCAAAAGTTGAGATGTAATTGGCTCAGAGCATAAAGCTGTGAGAGAAACCTGTCAATACACACCCCCTCATTCCTCCTACCTCCACTCTACTTAAAGCTGTGAATACTCACTCTTAACTATTTTGCAACTTCCTACGCTTTCCTACTTATCATGCGAGATCCACATCTGTTCAGTTTCTCCATGTATGTTTCCAAGCTCTCTATCGTTTAATCGTTTTTAAATTAATTACTCATTCTGATCAACTCCTCTTTGTGGGCTATTAGCCAGTGGATGGAAAAGATCCCTTCCCTACAACACATAATGTTAGTATATCCACAAAGTAAATAAATCTTTATGATTGCATGGAACTCTTACAATTCGAACATTGCATGTATATTACATTTGTAAATCTAAATTTCCTTCATCACATTCTCTAAAACCTTGGATGCAGAGAGGTATGCACATGGTGCCATTCCAAGGACAGACAGACAACAGTTACTGTGTGTCACCATTGGACAGCTCCACTTCCCAGGAGAGGGAAATTTCACTTTCCACCCACCATTCCACTTTCTTATCTCTTATGCACATTTCTGCATTTTCTTCATCTACCCATCTCTAAGCTCATCATCCTTCAGTTCATGGCAACACCACTGCCACAGTCTTCTTCCTGAAATACCTCTTTGTATATGCTAATCTTCAGCACCAGAACTCCATGTTTTATCATTACCTATAGAATACACTTCTAAAATTAACTCCAGATGGATTATAGACTTAAACATAAGACCTAACACCATAAAAACCCTAGAAAAAAAATCTAGGCAAAACCATTCAGGACATAGGCACAGGCAAGGACTTCATGACTAAAATAACAAAAGCATTGGGAAGAAAAGCCAAAATAGACAAATGGGACCTAATTAAACTCCAGAGCTTCTGCACAGAAAAAGAAACAATCATTAGAGTGAACCAGCAAACAACAGAATGGGAAAAAATTTTTGCAAATTACCCATCTGACAAAGGGCTAATATCCACAATCTACAAAGAACTAAAATAGATTTACAAGAAAAAAACAAACAAACCCATTCAAAAGTGGTTGAAGGATATGAACAGACACTTTTTGAAGAAGACATATATGAGGCCAACAAACATATGAAAAAATGCTCATCATCACTGGTCATTAGATAAATGCACATAAAAACCACATTGAGATACCATCTCACACCAGTTAGAATCATTAAAAAATCTGGAGACAACAGATGCTGGAGAGATGTGGAGAAATAGAAACACTTTTACACTGTTGGAAAATGTGGCACATATACACCATGGAATACTATGCAGCCATAAAAAAACGATGAGTTCGTGTCCTTTGTTGGGACATGGATGAACCTGGAAACCATCATTCCCAGCAAGCTGACACAAGAACAGAAAATCAAAAACCGCATGTTCTCACTCACAGGTCAGTGTTGAACAATAACACATGGACACAGGGAAGGGAGCATTACACACTGGGGTCTGTTGTGGGGAACTAGGGGAGGGACAGTGAGGGGTAGGGAGTTGGGGAGGGATAACATGGGGAGAAATGCCAGATATAGGTGATGGGGATGGAGGCAGCAAACAACCTTGCCATGTATGTACCTATGCAACAATCCCGCGTGTTCTTCACATATACCCCAGAACCTAACGTGCAATAAAATATATATTTTAAAAAATACACTTCTAATTGGTAAACTAGAAGTTCACAGCTCTCCAATGATCAAGTCAAAAGTTATTTGTTAAACTATTTCTACTATTCTCCTAAAACCAGTCTTCATATTTCTGAGCTGGTCATTTTAGCAAACATTGAAACAATGTTATATATTTTTCCAGGCCCTCAAAATTTTAGGCTTAAATTATCTTTCTCCTCATCCACATGGACATTTCCTTCAAAGCTCAATCCAGTTCCCACATTGCCCAAGAAGGTTATGGCCACAGCTTTTAGTGATATCTTCCCTGTTGAACACTTATATGCACTGTTCTCTGCCTTGATCACTTGACTTTTGGTAAATGCTGTCTCACAATGCTAATTTTCATGTATATGCATTTTTCCTTACTATTAGCTTAGTGAGAGTATAAAGTATACTTAATAAATTTGTTTCAATTTTGATAGAAAAATTAAGATTATATGGTCATATTTGCAATCAAGGACCTTGAGGATTATGTTCTTAATAATCAATCAATCAACAAACCAATATTTATCAGTCACTACTTTGTTTATGAAAGACATTAGATGGCAGGAATTTTAAAGATGAATAAGAAATGGCCTTTGTTCTATACTCAAGGGAATAACAATGTATTCTTAATAACATACATGAATATAAATTATTATACTTCAAAAAGTGCAAGTTATTATAAGATGCTATAAAGAAAGAATTAATCACGTACCCTGTATTTCATGTTAACCTTCAGTTTACATATCAAAATCTCTTTCAATGGTAGATGTCTCCTTGATATGTAAAGAATCTGGGGCAGCATTTACATAAAAAAGAATGAAAATTAGAAATCCTTCTCTTTAATGAACCATCCACACAAACTGTTAGACACTGCCGGGTGCTTAGAAAAATTTTAAATCTTGATTCCCAGGAGATTATAACCATGTAAATAAATTTAGATGCTTTACTGTTAGATTTTATTTTCCTTAATATAATACTATTAGGATCTGTTCTCATAAATATTCCTAAGACCCCTGCTAATTGACAAGATCCTGCAATTTGCGTGTATAACCTCTATCCTTCCTCACCATACTATGTAGATCAGGATAATTCCCGACTCCATGGAAAGTAGGGGGTGTGGAGGGAGGTTCAGCCCAGTTGCAATCCTTTCATGAAATACCGTCGGGGCGGTAGAGGGTGGAAGAATTGGTAGGGGAAGGTGGTAGGTATCTTTGTCTAGCAAGGAAAATTTTGAAAATGTGGAAGTTTGGAGTTATCAGTCTTACTTGTGTCTACCCACTTTCCTCACCTTATAATTGAGATTCTGACTCTTGGCCCATCAAGACCCTTCATGTCCTGGTCTCAGACACCCAGTAATGATGTGCATGAATCAAAATGGTGGGCAGGTCTGCAGGGGTTTCCATTAAGCCCTGAGCCTGAGACTCAAACATAACTGATATTCAGCTGCGTGAGTTACGGAACATTTTTGAAACTGCCATAGAAGATTTCTGATTTTCCTCTTGTTGTTCCATGATTAGGGAAATGTTAAAGTCTCAATTGTCCTTTTCTCAGTGCACTCTTTCTAGGGCAATTAGAAGCAGCCAGCCACTTTACAGCCATGATAACATCACCTTTCCCATCACAAATAAACACGTTGGCCACATTCTCTCCTCCTGTGTTACCCTTCATTCCATGCCATCAACAGTGACAACTGAAGTAAATATGCACTACCACAAGACACATGTTAACATTGTATCACTTTTCCTAGCAAGTTATTTGCATGCTAATGTTATTAAATATTTGCATAATGCAACTCCAGAATCCCACTTTGAGATTCCAGCCCTGCCCATTTATGGCTACTCTTAGTACACATTTCCACCCCATCCACTTATAGCTACTCTTAATACTTACTGTATTAGTCAAGGTTCCCACAGAAAGTATATGTCAACACAAAATTAGTGATTAACAACAGTGCCTCTAATTGTAACAGTGTAAAAGGGTTAGGAGAAACCAGTAAAGTGAAGCAACCCAGGGTTAGAGCATAAGAGAATTTTTTCCCTAGGACTGAATGGGCAGCAGCTCCTGTGGTGTGAATCTGAGCTCCTGCCTTCCACACCCAACCCTCAGGCTCCCTCTTGCCAGGGGATGCAGCAGGCTCCTCATCTGCACATCATTTGCAGACACTGAGCCCTGATCAGCAGGGTTGCACCTTCCCTATCTGCTTATTGGGGCCAATGGCCACCCATTCCTCACTCTCACAGCTCCAGGGTCCCTGTGGCCACAGATACATCCTGCTGAAACTGAAGTGGGGGAATGAGCCAGGCCCCAAGAACAACTGTGATTTTGTTTTTTAAATGTGTTGACACTTCTTACTTGTGCAGTACTGAAGACCAGATTCTGTTGTGCTGCCTCAGTGAGATGGTGAGAGGTCCCCAGGCTGGCAAAGGAACATCACACTGACCTCAGGGAGGGATGCTTGGGACAGAAAGAAGGACAAGCCATTAGGAGAGCACAGAGTGCCTTAGCTACTCTTCCTACCTCCCTGCCCTCTCAGAACTATCCAGTCCTTGCAACCTCGAAGTTCACCTTTTCATTTCAAGCATAAGGCCATAAATGCCTGCAGCAATGGTGGGAGAAAGCCATTGTCAGTCAAAAAGAAAAGGCAGTTTCAAAGCCAATTCATTTGAGGAAAGTACAATTTCCACCTTACGTTCTGAACATTCACAGTCTCTGTATCTGTCTCCGGGCATAAGCTTATCCTCATCTATTCAGAAAAATAACCTGACTGGGTTTGTAGAGAGACACTGTATATGCCTGTTTGAAGCCTGAAATGTGTTTGCTTTTTCCTTTCAGGTCCAGTGGAAGTACTAGGTTGAGGTAGCAAAACCTTAACTCTTCTGGGTTTCTTTTTTTTTTCCACTGAGAGTTCTTCCCCGACTTTGGACTTGGGAATTATTCTTATTCGTACTTGAAGCCGTCTCCTTGCACCTTACCTCAAAGCAACTCTTATGTCATTGGAAAAAAGATTTTCAGACCATAGATCAAAAATTACTTCTCAAGGCGGTGCTAATGGGTGCCAAGAGGAAAAGATGCCTGCAGTGTATTCTGGGTCAGTGATGTTGAAAACAGCCCTTTTCTTGGCTTCCTGTGGAGAAGTTTGTGTTTGTATCTTGTCTCTTGTGACATTTGTTTTCTTCCCTGACCCTGGGCATTGGCTTCAAGCTATTGATATCTGGTATTTGCAGATTTTGCAATGTGGTTCTACTGCTTTTTTGTCTGTAGGTTATTTCTCCAGGAGCAAAGATAATAATTTCCTAAATCCATGCATATATGAAGAAATGTGGTATGTTACTAATTTTTGTTCTTGTCGTTTATAGAGCAAAATAGAAATAGAAAAAGGAAAAAAAGGATTCAACCTTTGAATTCACAGAGCAGGTTGGAGAAAGTTGGACATTAGCCATGCTGTGGAAAATAAGGAACAAACATACATCAGAACTTCAAGTGCACCCAAAAAGCAACCCTTATGTCTCCTTCCATTACAACTTTCAATAGTCATTAAGCCATATAATAGAATATGAATATATATATATATATATATTTATATATATGTTTTACCATAAATTCTCACTCTTTTATCCATTAAGTGAATAAAAGCATTGCTTTATGTAAAAGGAATCCCTGATACAGGTAACTTTTATGCTTGAAGAGAAGTCTCCAGGGTAAAGAGTAAGTTTCTAAATAATTAAGAAGCAACGAAATAAAATTGTACTTAAGATTGCCTTCTACATTTAAGATTCATGTAATTTCTGAAGCTGAAGCATTTAGAGTTGCGTTTTTAATATTAAAAAAACACCCTTGTGAGTCCATAAACCTTTGAGAGTAGATGATGTTAAGGCACTTGAAGTTATTAGAAGAGCCAGATACAAGTGGGTCAGCACTAGGGAGCTCACATGAGCAGGTCTGGGGTTAGAGCTAAAAAGGGTTAAGTTATGTAAACAGAAGAGTGAAAACCAGGGACAACTCATTTACTAAGGACTGAACTAATTTCTGCCCTATGTTTCTTAGGTAGAGGATGCATACTGTAAATTCTTAACCTTTTGGATATTGTGTATATAATAATTGTTCTTAGATGTGTTACAACAATGGAAATTGTAGATAAATTAATGTGTATTTAGAGGGTCAAGTGCAAAGAAAGTGGAAAGTGGCCATCAACACTATACCCTATCCAAGATGCTGGGAAAGGCAGGCATTGATGTTACTACTCCATAAAAAAATCAAAATTTCAAAGCAAAAACAAAAGGGAAGAAGTTTTGGATCTCCATTTCCACAAATCAGTATGCGTTTGACTATTTTTAAAAGTTTCGTTTTCAAGTGACTTCTTTCCCAGAGCCTCTACAGCTAGGCTACGTAGCTCCACCATTGATCAGTGATGTAAACTTCAACAATTTCTTTAATATCTCTGTGTCTCAACTGGAGTAATAATGACGCCCCTTGAGACTGACACTCTTCAAACAATGTGGGTAGAAAACACTTAAGTTGGAAGAGAAATGAGCACATATTAAGTGCTTCATGTGTTAGCTATTTTTACTATTACATGTAAATACAGTAGAAGTAAAAAGCAAACAAGTATACATGTTTCGTTAAAGCTTATACAGGAGGAAGCAATGTGAACAGAAGGAAAGAATACAGCAATAATATATACAAAGGCAGTATTACAAAGTATTACAATATTTTAATATTTATAATAATGTCTATGCTTACTTCTATTGAAAGCAGTAAAAATGTATACATGACACAAAGAAAAACTAGGTAGAAATTAAAGGACGCAGTATATTTTTAAATTCAATAACTAATAATAAATCTGGTTTCTATCTTGAATATTTAACATAAATTTAAAACAGATCACTAATGCTAGTGGCCAACAAACTTACAGATACTAAGAAAAAGTAAAGGGAATAATCTGTATTACCATAATCAATGATAGCCAGAAAAGGCCATATTTAAAAGAAATTGTATAATCTTGTAATGTATAATACATAATAATATAAAAAAATTGTAATATTAAATATATAATCTTAGGAAAGAATAAAGATGAAAAATAAATTCATCTTTAAACTCAATTTATTAGTTTTCATCTTTACAATTGCAAAAAGCAGTGTTTTTAAAAAGCAAGGGAAATTAGGTGTAGGAAATGAATAAATAAAACATACATCAATTGAAATATAAAACAAAAGCTTGTTGAAAAAATTAATGTCTGAAATCTGATACTTTGAAAGATTGGCAAAATTGAGTAATTCCACTCAAGCCTTACTGAGGCAAAAAGAGAATGAGCATAAATAACTAGATCAAAAATAAAATAGAAATCATAAGAGTAGATACAGAAGAAAGTAAGGGGATTATAGGCAAATACTAAGTAGGCTATATAGTGGCAAGTTTTTAAATTTAGAAAAAATTATGATCTATTGGTAAAATGCAAATTACCAATATCAAAACAAGAAAATGGGAGAATGTGGATAACAATTTACCATTGACAAAATTGGAATGTGCTTAGAGTGCTAACATTGAAAAGAGCGCCCAAGAACAGATTCATCAATTTTTTTTTTCTATCTGTTGAACAACGGGAAATTACAATATTGTTTACCATGGTCCAGGCCATGGAAATGATTCTAATTTGTTTTATGAGTATAGCTTACTCAAATAACTGACAAAATTCATTCCAAAAGCTAGTCCGATTGAAGAGTAGATATACAAATAAATACTAGCAAAAAGATCCCAGAAGATACAAAAGTGTAATGTTTATATTATTCAGTATTTATATCAGAACTGCAAGATTTGTTCAATATCAGATTATTTGCATATTTTACCTCAGCAAAATGAAAAACTAAAGAAGTAAAACCATATAAATATATTAATAGATACTGAGAAGTACTTGATAAAAATTCCATGACTATTAATAAAATCTCTACATAAAACAGAAAAAAAAAAAAAATCCTTGGGAAATTTAATAGAATTCTCACAATACTTTCTGCTAAAGAGACCTACACTTTATTAGATAATACATGTTGCTCCTGGAAGTAAAGGATGTGATTACAAAAGACTGTTGGAGCTTTTAGCTTTATTTCAACATCACTTAAAATATTAAAGATGAAACATTAATTAAACATAGAGAATATTTAAATATTAACTTGCAGAAAACTAAGAGTTATGCTTAAAGGGGAATGAGAGTCATTATCTAGTGGCTGCTTGGGGAGAGCTCAGTTCACCCTCTGCATTTTACTTCAAGACAGTGTTTTTCCCACATAGGTACAAGTTAACTGCAGATTCTTCAGCAAATTACAATGTGAGAGCCAAGGGAGTTTACATTAAAATGTGTAGCTCTGATGTTTTTTCACAGTCTCATTTTGTATATTATCTTATAAGATTTGAGGTGGAACAAATAATTACTCAACGGTTGATATTTATTATCAGAGAATGTTCCCCTGAATTGGACTACAGGTATTGCAGTTTAATATGAACCCTGGAGTTTTTTTTTAAAGTTCCTAGAAGTTTTGTTTCAGTTTATTATTGTATATATTCTGCTAATTAAAGGGAAATTGGGACCTTATTCGTGTCTTTGTGCATTCAAAAAGAGGGGATGGAATAATTAGTTGGTAATGCCAGTTTAAGATTTTAGAAAATCTCCATAAGCACTAATCAATCGAAGTCAGCTGAATGTAATGGTGCCTTCATATTATTAATTGCATTTCATTTTAACGGAGGAGACTTGCACATCCATTTTCTGTAATGTAAGTATGCTAGAACCCTATTTGTAACCACAAAAAATTTATGAATTAAATATGAAAAAGTGAACTTGTGCTTTTTCATGATATTTTAAAAAAACCATTTTAACTACGCTTTTCAGAAGATGCTATATCTAGGACAGACTATTCCAACAAATTGAGGGGGATATCACCCTACCCCATTCAAAAAGCCTAATCTTTCCACCAATTTAATTAGTAAAATTTAAACTTCCAAGTTGCATATACACTATTAGCATTATTTACCTCAGTATGAAATCACTCTCCTAAAAATAATGACTCCTAAATCACTTTCCTAAAAATAATTACCCAATGGCACCAATCATGTATTCATAATGTGAATGGATTAGATGTAAGGTTTTTGATAAAAGCCATTTTATCCCAACATAACAAGAAGAAAAGCAGGGAGTCTATAGTTTCAGAAATCTTCATCTAACAACGATTTTGTTTCAGGATGTGTGCTCAGCTCTGGAGACGAGAAGTGGAAACACTCTTCTTTTCCTGGAGAAAGGTCCTAGCTGAGGACCTTTAGTCCTTACAGGCACATAAATCAAAACCTGAGAGATAAAGCTGTGGTATAGAACGGGCACAGTGGCTCAAGTCTATAATGCCAGCACTTTGGGAGGCCAAGGCGGGTAGATCACAGGGTCAGGAGATCGAGACCATACCGGCCAATATGGTGAAACCCCATCTCTACTAAAGTACAAACAATTAGCTGGGTGTGGTGGCACGTGCCTGTAGTCCCAGCTACACGGGAGGCTGAGGCAGGAGAATCCATTGAACCCAGGAGGCAGAGGATGCAGTGAGCCAAAATCATGACACTGCAGCCTGACAACAGAGGGAGACTCCGTCTAAAAAAAAAAAAAAAAAAATAGCTGTGGTATACATTGGAGTGCTATGAATTTATAGAGCAGGGGCATTTCATTCAGCTATGAGTAAAAGGAGACATCTAAGAGGAGAACATTTGGGATAAGAGCAGAAAGTAAAGATAATTAGCAAGGTAGAAAATGGCATTTCAGGCAGGGAGAAGCTCTTATTCAAAGACCCAGCTAATGAGACAGTATGAGTATGCAGAAAATAGTTCTGATACCATAGCAACAGTAGAGGAAAGGGATAATGATCACCCAAGCTAAGCAGTGGCAACTGGTGAGAAGAAAAGAGAACGGAAATCTAGAGCTATTTCAAAGTATAACTTGTAAGACTTTCTGGCTAGTTGAATGGGAGAAAGAAGTCGGAAAAAAGTTCATCTAAAATAACTAATTTAAAAACTGGTTAAAGAGCAGAGCAGTGCTACTCACTGAGACACGGAATACAAGAAGAATATGGGCTTATTGGGAAAAATGACAAGCTCGGTTTGCATCATGTTGAGTTTCAGACTCACCATCTGGCGAGAGATGATCGTAGGGAGGTATATAGACCTGGAGAAAATCATTTGGAGACGAAGGAATAACAGCCAAAGCCATAGATGAAATGTCTATAAACTGTGAGAAGAATAAGAAATCAGGTTAAAATTATTGAAGGCCACCAAGTCTAACCATCTATACAACATTTTAATCTGCTTTTAAGTATTTACCTATAACAAATCCAAAAAACAAAGCATCCTATCTCTGAAACCAGTCTGTTGAAATTTTTTGTTATGGTTCCTTAAAATCACTATCTAGGTTGAATTATTTTTCTTTGATATTCTATTTTTATCCACACCCATTCATTCAGGGACTCCAATTACACGTATTTTGTGTTCTTGAAGGTGATGTACAACTCACTGTTGCTCTGTGTATTTTTTGTGTTTTTTTCCGTGTTTCATTTTGGATAGTTTCTATTGCTATTACTTCAAGTCAACTAATATTTTCCTATCTAATGTCTATTTTGCAGTAAAACCAACAAGTGTGTGTGTGTTTTTATCTCAGAAAGTGCAATGCTTATCTCTAAAAGTTCAATTTGGGTCTTTTTTTTTTTTTTTTTGAGACAGAGTTTTGCTCTTGTTGCCCAGGCTGGAGTGCTACGGTGCAATCTCTACTCATTGCAACCTCTGCCTCCTGGGTTCAAGCGATTCTCGTGCCTCAGCCTCCCGAGTAGCTGGGGTTACAGGTGTATGCCACCACGCCCAGCTAATTTTGTATTTTTAGTAGAGACGGGGTTTCTCCATGTTGGTCAGGCTGGTCTCAAACTCCCTACCCCAGGTGATTTGCCCACCTTGGCCTCCCAAAGTGCCAGGATTACAGGTGTGAGTCACTGTGCCTGCCTGGGTCTTTTTTTTTTTTAAAGCCTTTGATGTTCTACACGACCTGTCCGATCCTTCTCTTAGTTATTTCATATGTAATGTAGTTAAAATAATTGTCTTAATGTTCTTGTCTGCTAATTCTTACGTATGTGTCCATTGGACATTATTTTCAATTAATTAGCTTTTCTCTTTATTTTGGTCAATTTTCCTGCTTTTTTCGTAGGGCTAGTAACTTTTAACTGGATAACAGACATTGTATGTTACCTTCCCAGGTATTAGATATTTTTGCGTCCCTATATTGTTCTTGAACTTTCTTCTGGGAAACAGTTAAATTACTTGGAAACAATTTGATCCTCTAGGGTCTTACTTTTAAGACTTGTTAGGCAAGACCAATGCAGCATACACCTAAGGGCAAATTATTCATAGGGTTGCCAAATTCAGCAATAGAATAATTGTACATACAGTTAAATTTGAATTTGAGATAAACTACAAATAATATTTTAGTATAAGAATATGTTTGAGTTAAGTTTGGGATGTACTGCACTAGAGCAGCCTGCTTGTACTCCAAGTTGCACTGTTTGTAATGGCTGTGCAATATTGGGGACATATTTATACTAAATAGTTATTTGTTATTTATCTGAAATGTAGCTGGGTACACTGTAGTTTATCTGGCAATTCAAATTATTCTTTAATTCCCAGGCAAAATTTTTCTGAATTATATCCTGTGAGTTATGAAATTTTTTGCAGTTTGGCTGGTGGGGACAGGCTCTATCATTTTACCCTGTGTGAGCACCAGGTACTGTTTTGTCTCATGCTTTTTTTTTTTTGTGGTTTTTCCTGTTTCTCAGGAAGCTTTCTCATGTGAATGCATTGATCAATGCTGAATACTTGAGACCCTTTGAATATCTGGAGAATTATCTTTGCTGTTCTGTTCTCTCTGGTACTCTGCCCAAAAGTCTCTAGCTACTTTATGGTTCCAGATTCTCTCCTGAACTCATGGAGTCTTCCAGATTCTTCTCAGCTTTGCCCTCCCTATAAAAGATCTTGAAAACTTAAGACAGAAACTGTGCCCCTTTTGACTTCATTGCCTGATGCCCAGTATCTTCAAGTGTTTTTGTTGTTAGCCAGAAGTACCTACATAGCATAAATATATTAGTAAGATCAGGAGAAAAGAGGTTATAGTGAAGAGCAAGTCAATAAATAAAAAGTGTATGATATCTACAATACAAATGAACTCCTACAAATCAAAGACAAAAGCACAAAAAACCCATATTAACAAATGGGCAAAAGACACTTGACAAAACAGACTGTTTCAATGGAAAATAACCATATGAAAAAATTCTAGACATTATAACTTATCATGAAAATGAAAATGAAAACCACAGTGTGATTCTTCTTACACTACCAGAAAGACTTAATTTTAAAAGATCGCTCATATCAAATCTTACCAAAACTATGAAGCAACTGAAATTCATAGATTGCTGGTGGGAGTATAAGTCACAAAACGATTTAACATTGTCCACTGGAGACCGAGCTGGAAATTTAACTTGTAAATAAACAAATACAAACGCATGTGTGCACCAAGAGACAGACAAAGAATGTTGAAAAAAGCATTGTTTGTAATGGCCTGACGCTAGAGAAAAATTCAAAATTCATTAACCACAGACTGAAGGAACAAGTTTGTTATTTTTATGCAAATGAATGCTATATCACAATGCATACATATTGATATAAAACAACATGGATGAATTCACCAGATAAGGAACAGAAGCTAGACATAATACAGTAAGAGTCTACGACAGGAAATACTAATCTAGAGTGTTTATGAGTGATAATTAGATAGAAAAGTTATAAAGAAAGTCAAGAAAAAATCATCATAGAAAACAGGTTAGTGGCTCTCTTTATGAGGGAGGGATGTGGCTGTATTTGAGACAGGGAACACAGGGGTTTCTGACATGCTGCCAGCATTGTATTCCTTACTATGACACAATCCATTAAATTGTACATTTATGCATTTTTCTGTGTGTTTTTAATTTCACTGAAAGAAAAAAGTTTAGATAAAAAATAAAAACCTCGTCATCTAGCACAGAAGCCATGAATCAGTTTTTATTTCATAAGGCGAGAACCATAATCATTATATAATAATTAGATCTATTGATTGATAAAAACCTATTTTTTCTATGATACATTCAAATTTCTTCTAAAGATACAAATTAAGAAACAAAAATTTAAAAAAGAACAAATAATGTTTTTCTTGTCTTCCCTCCAGAGTGGACAACCAAACAAGAAATAATAGTACAGGACCCGCTGATAACATCATGTGTATGTTTCACACACTCAGAAGGAAAACACATCATTCAGATATGTTTCACATCGTGGATCTACACATTTTCCTAATTCCTCCTTTTATATTTTAATAAAAAGCAGAAGTTTTGGGTGAACTCAGTATAGAGAAAAACATTTTGAAGGAAGAACTGGGCTTTAAATTTCAGCTCCGCTATTCACGAATTGTGTGATCTTGTGCAAATTATCCAACATCTATGAATTTATTTTATTGTTTGAAAAATGGGAATAAAGATAACAAGCTTTATGGTTTTCTGAGACTTAAAATGTATATAGTATCCAACACACTGGCCTAGAATTCAGCCTTTCTTCTAAGCCATCTCATATCCAGAACTCAGGTACACGGCCATCCAAGCAGCAAAGGTTATCTCTCCCACTCTCTCAGTTACCCAACCAAAAACTGGGGTCCTATTAAACAGAAACAGTGGGGAGTAGATGTTTGGAACAAAATTGGCATTCGCTTTTTTTTTCTTCTTGAGATGCAGTCTTACTGTGTCACCCAGGTTGGAGTACAATAGCATGATCTCAGCCCACCACAACCTCTGCCTCCCAGGTTCAAGCGATTCTCCTCCTTCAGCCTCCTGAGTTGCTGGGATTACAGGCATGCACCACTACACCCAGCTAATTTTGTATTTTTACCATGTTGGTAAGGCTGGTCTCTAACTCCCTTCCTCAGATGATCTGCCTGCCTCAACCTCCCAAAGGGCTGGGATTACAGCCATGAGCCATTGCGCCCAGCCAATCTCTGCTTTAAGATGTTGCTGCTTAATGTAAAAGGGAAAGGAAGACAACAGAGTGGTGTAGAGATTGATAATTGCTGATCAGATAAATGGCTTTTTAAAACATTAAGCTTTCATGAAAATTCAATTCATTTATTTATTTGTTAAACAAGGGTTCATGAATCTCAAATGTCCTGGCAGAGACTTGGAAGGTTGGAGAAGTGTGTAATGAAGTAGGACATAATGTTTTGTTCCTTGAGGAATTTATAATGTAGGTCAAAGACACACAAGAAACAACTAGAAAATAATATTCAGCAATAGATGAACAAATAGTGAAACTATTTTAGAAATTTGGTTCAGTGCCAAAAAAAGGTAAGAACAAACATCTTTACAAATATAAACCTATTACTTAAAATGCATATTGTTTAAAGGCACATTCCATAGCATATCATTAGAGTTTGGCCTAGCTAAAGAACACACACCACAATGCTCTGCACAGTGTGGATGTTTAATGAATTGATGATGACATTTGCCCCAGGCAACTTGTAAAAGCTCAGTTCTGCATGCAAGTGCCTTGGTTGTATTAGAGCCTTTTCCTGAGACTTATTACCATTCTAAGAGTGCACTGTGCAATAGGATCCACTTACTCTGTCCAGACAGAAGCAGGAATCTCACTAACAAAATTACTCCTCATTATTAAGCAAATTTAAGAGCAATAATTTTTTAAAAGATCCATAATTTAATTTCCAAATGTTTTTACCTCAAGCCACTGAAATTGAGTAATAATTGAACGGCATATATCTCCTGTTAATTTGGCTTCTTGGATACTTAAATAGTGTTATGGGAAAGGAACATTATTTATTCAAAACTGTGTAAATTAATACAGAAAGATGAACATGACGTGTATTAGTTACACTCCAATGGCTCATTTAACTTTGAATTAATCCCACCAAATTTAGGATCAGCTGAAATTAATCATGGACCTTTACATGAAACATAATCACCAAAAAAAATCTGTAAGTTTAACAAATGTCTTATAGGATGATAATATTTTATAAAATTAAACATATATATGATATATAAACATATATGTCAATGTTTCTATAATCGTATATATGGTCAATTTTATGTGTTTGTGTTAGACACACAAATACATACACACAAACACACATATGTATATATGTATATGTGTGATTAGGTGGGGATTGTGGTTTAATGCAGGATATATCCAAATCTAAAATAATGTGACATTTTACAGAAGTGCTTTCCTCAAGACAATCGCCAGTGCTTTAAGCAATTAATCTTGTGTATTTCAGAGCAAGATTCATTTCTATTGCAGAAACTTTAAGGGACTGTCTTCAGTTCAGAAAATTATATTTCGCTTATTAGGAAAGATAAGCATTTGGCTTATAATATTTAAATGGTCAAATACTTAGAAAAATATTTTCCTCATATTTTTACCTGCTAGATTTCTGGTGAGATTGCTATTCACTGGGCAGTGACAGGTAGCACAGGGGAGGCGGTGCTCATGCACTGTGGGTATGTACAATGTCTGAAAGCATATTAGATGGAAATCCACTAGGAGTTTAAGTAAAGACATAAAAATACTTTCAAACATGTGGCTTTCTAACGTGTTACATTTTCTAGAAAACACAAACTAAGGATAAGCCCCTAAAAAGATATTTTCACTGACATCTCTTTCTTTTGCCTACTGAAAGAAATGAATCTGTGATATTTTGCAGATATAAATGCCCAGGTTTTAAAATGTGTCCATTACATTTATAAAAAGATGAAAGAAAAAAAACCATAAAAACATTGTGCACAAAGGAATACTTAATATTTCAAATTGCAATTAACATTTCAGATGTAAAGAATCAGAACCTGATGATTCTACTCCTTGATATTATTTCTCTATTTACATAAACTGAATGTTATTTTTCCACACACAAATCTACATATCCTTTATAAAATACCTAATTTTCACGTGCTCCTTTGTTATTTTAGACAAAAAAACTTCTAAGTACACAATGATTTTTATTTTAAAAAATTCTACAACCCTTTAGTTTCTATAATTTTTGATACTTAACCCCTGACATAGAACCATTTCATTCAGTATGTCGCCTGCAGCAATAGGTAATAACTCGGTAGTAGTCTTAGAAATAAAATGAAAAGCTCCCAGCAGTGTTGTAAGCTACTGCAATAACATCTAGAGAGGGGTATGGAGAATTGCTTCCTGATACTATGGTGATTAACCTATACAAGAGATTCCTTCATCATATCACCTTAGTCTACCAAACTTCCAAATATTGCAGTGCTTGCATACTTGTAAAATATAATTAAAGCATTGGTGGTTTAATTATATTTTATATAATTATATAAAATTATATTTTATATAAAGATATAAATATATCTTCCTAATTATTATAAGTTGTATAGGTTTATTTTTTATTTGAATAAAAAAATGCATTCCCTAATTTGCTCTAAATGTATTTTTTAATGTTTGATATAACACATTTTAAAGGCAAATTTGATCATTTAAGCAATTTAATTATCTGTAATGTCTCATATGTCCAATAACTATTAAAGCTTCTTTTCAACAGTTCTTAGAAGCCTAATTTCATAATCTACCAACTACCTTTTAGTGTCTTCTATGCATTTGTGTCAATTCACACTGCAAATTACAAATTTAAAACATCCTTGATTTAAAATGAAAATTACAGGTAAAAATCAATGCTAAAAATATGTTTAATATCCTATTGTTAATAATGACATATTTTTAAGTTAAACACAATATCGATAGGAATATGCATACATACACAGAGATATGTTCATACAGCAGAATACTACACAGCATTAAGAATAATTAGGAATTTTAACATCATGAAAAATGTTAACAATGCAATATATAGTAAAAACAAGTACTTCTCAAAGCAAATGTAATAATTATTTAATTTAAAGAGGAGAATAACAATTTTATAATAGAACAGCTGGTAAGATATCACCTTAACCAAGTGTTCTACTATAAAGGGACAAATCAAAATGTGTGCCACTTACAGGGGCAATCAGGAAACATCTCTACTTTGACCTCCTTGTCAATCATTCTGCTATGGTTTGAATTTTTGTGTCAACCCCAAATTAATATGTTGAAATCTGTACCCCTAAAGTGATAGTATTAGGAGGTGGAGCCTTTGGGAAATAATTAGGTAACAAGGGTGGAGCTCTCATGAATGAGAATATTGCCTATATAAAATGGACCCCTGAGAGTTCTCTTGCCTTCTTTCTGCCATGTGAAGCTATAAGGAGAAGTCGGTGCCTACAACCAGACTCTTGCCAGAACCCAACCATGCTGGCACCCTGATCTCAGATTTTAGCTTCCCGCATTGTGAAAAATAAATGTCTGTTGTTTAAGGCCCTCAGTTTATTGTATTCTGCAACAGTAGCCTGAACTAAGACACATATGTAACCTGGATCTCATTATGATGAAACATTAGTCAAACCCAGATTGAGACACACTTATTGAGCTGGCCTGTAATCTTCAAAATGTCAAGGTCATGAAAATCCAGAAGAAAAAATTGAGGATATGTTATAAATTGAAGACAACTAAAGAAAATTGATACATATAACAAAATATTCAGGTCATGGATTTTTTTTTCTTTTCTTTTTTTTTGAGAAGGAGTTTCACTTTTGTTGCCCAAGCTGGAATACAATGGCACTCTCTTGGCTCACTGCAACCTCCACCTCCTGGATTCCAGCAATTTTTCTGCTTCAGCCTCCCTAGTAGATGGAATTACAGGTGCCCACTGTCACAACCAGCTAATTTTTTGTATTTTTAGTAGAGATGGGGTTTCACCATGTTGGTCAGGCTGGTCTCAGACTCCTGACCTCAGGTGATCCACCCGCCTCAGCTTCCCAAAGTGCTGGGATTACAGGCGTGAGCCACTGCATCCAGCTGGATTTTTTTTCTATATAGGACATTATGAAAAAAGTTGGCAAACCTTACACGATGTCTGAGAACTAGATATTAAGAATGATGTCAATTTCCTGATTTTGATAGCAAAATTGCAGCTATGCAAGAAGATGTTTTTGTTTACAGGAAATAACAGCTTTGGAGCATGATAGGGTAACGTTGCAATGAATCCTGAAATGACTCTGAGGAAAAATACATTCTCTTTACTGTTCTTGCAGCTTTTCTGTAAGCTTTAGTTTGTTGAAATGAAAAACAAAATTAATAACCACATGCCACCTTGTTACATGGTTGACTCAGAAACAAAATTTGTCTACTGTTTCCTCATGTTTGTTCTATTTTTTACCTCTCCCATGGAAATTTCAATGGATTCCCAAGCGTTGCTTTTTTGTTCTGCAAATCCACCCCTATGATCACAGGTCACTTTTCCAGCCAGTGTCTCTCCAAACCTCTGACCAGCTGGACCCAGCAGACTCCTCAGTCTCTTCCAGGCTGCAGAGGCTTCCTAAGTATCCATTCCTTCAACTGTTCTCACCGTTAACTTGATATATCAACCTGGCTGGACCACAGAGCTCAGATATTTGGTCAAACAGCCTTCTGGATGTTTCTGTGAGGATTTTTTTATTTATAAAACTCTAAATTTATTAAAAGTGTTAAAAGATTTTGCTCTTCCCTCCAAAATATTTTACAATTAAAAAAAATCAAAAACTATGTTCTATTTGGATTAGATTCACACTTAAATATGTGGACTTTAAGTGAAATAGTTTGTCCTCCATAATTAGGGTTGGTCTCATCCAGTGAGATGAAAGCCTTGTTAGCAAACAACCAATCTTACCCCAGCAAAGCTCTAGCAGTGGATGACCTTCAGACTTGAACTGCTTAAAATTGAACTTGATCTGCTGCACCAACTTTTCTCTGGGTCACCAGACTGTCAGTCCACCCTGCAAATCTTAAACTTCCCAGTCTCCATAATCATGTGAGCCAACTCTTCAAAATCCCTCCTCTCACTATATGCGTACAGATAAATGTGTATGTATAAATATATACACATATATAATATATATAATGTATATATATGTGTGTGTGTGTGTGTGTATATATATATATTATATATATATATATGTAGAGAGAGAGAGAGAGAGAGAGAGAAACACAGACCACAGAGAGATGGAAATTGAGAGAGATGGAAATGAAGATGGGGAGAGATGGAAATGGAGATGGAGAGAGATGGAGATGGAGAAGAAGATGGAGATGGAGATGGGTAGATATGGAGATGGAGATGGAGAGAGATGGAGATGGAGAGGGAGAAATATGGAGATGAAGATGGAGAAAGATGTAGATGGAGATGGAGAGAGAGGGAGGTGGAGAGAGAGATGGAGGGAGATGGAGATGGAGAGAGATAGAGATGGAGATGGAGAGAGATAGAGATGGAGACAGATAGAAATGGAGAGAGATATAAATGGAGAGAGATAGAGATGGAAAGAGATGGAGATGGAGAGAGATAGAGATGGAGACAGAAATGGAGAGAGATAGAGATGGAGAGAGATAGAGATGGAGAGATATGGAGATGGAGATGTAGAAAGATGGAGGTTGAGATGGAGAGAGATGGAGATGGAGAGAGATGGAGAGAGATGGAAAGAGATGGAGATGGAGATGAAGAGAGATGAAGATGGAGAGAGATGGAGAGGAGAAAGATGGAGATGGAGAGAGTTGGAGATGGAGATGGAGATACAGAAAGAGATGGTGATGGAGAGAGTTGGAGATGGGAGGTGGAGAGAGTTGGAGATGGGAGGTGGAGAGGGGTGGAGATGGAGGTGGAGAGAGATGGAGATGGAGAGAGACAGAGAAGGAGAGAGATGGAGATGGAGAGAGATAGAGATGGAGAGATATGGAGATGGAGATGTAGAAAGATGGAGGTTGAGATGGAGAGAGATGGAGATGGAGAGAGATGGGGATGACAGGTATGAAGATGGAGATGGAGATGAAAATGGAGAGATGGAGATGGACTTGGAAATGGAGATAGAGATGAGGCAGAGATAGAAAGAGATAGAGAGATACACAAACCCTGTAGGCTCTGTTTCTTTGGAAGACCCTAACGCAAGTGCTAACAGGGACCCTCCTCTACTTCTCTCTGAGTATATATGAGATGTAACTATTCACAAAACTTTTCTTAAGAGCAATGAAGTCCAACAATGAAAATGGTTTACAACTACCTATGTGAGGACCAACTTTGGGGATTTGAGAAGAGCAGATAGAAGCTTGTGGAGAGGAAGGCGGGCCTCACTGGACAGAGTGCAGGTTCCATGCCAAATGACTCCATTGGCAAATATGTGCATCAGGGCTTTCACCTGACGATCAATTTTACTCCAAGGAACAAGTGGGGCCTCTCTTTCCTCAGTTTTAAGGCACATTGCCTTTTCTACCTGACTGAAAATTAAGCATATGTGTTCTTTTGAGGAAAATTCCTAGATTTACTGAAAGCTGTATTCTAGCCCCTATTTCCCAGGACGGGTCAACATTTATATTTTCTTCTCTAAAATTTTCTGCACTTCTTAAGTTTTCAACAATAAGCATGTAGTATATTAGAGTCTTGAAAAAGTTATTTTAAATACATTAGTTACACATTAATTTTGAACACCCTGATCAATAAATGGTGGTGCACAGTTTTGCCACTTTTCCTGCAAAACTAATCACATTGTAAAATGTGTGACTGCTACCATGTGCTTCAATTCCTGGCACATGTTATCCAGCTATCTCTGCTGAACCATTTGTACTTTATTTGTGTCTAGTACACCTTGAAATTCAGAATATCCTCTTAGCAGAAAGCCTGCAGCATTTCTGCTAAATTTTCATTGGTTTATTTTTAGATGCCTAACTAGGCATTTTATTGCCTTATGCTACCATGTAAACTAGAGCCATGTAGAGTCTTTGTCTACATTTTTAATTTTACTTCCTTTTTTTTTTTTTTTTTTGAGACGGAGTCTTAATCTGTCACCAGGCTGGAGTACAGTGGCATGATCTCAACTCACTGGAACCTCCGCCTCCCAGGCTCAAGCAATTCTCCTGCCTCAGCCTGCTTAGTAGCTGGGACTACAGGTGCACACCACGACACCCAGCTAATTTTAGTATTTTTATTAGAGACGGGGTTTCACCATATTGGTCAGGATGGTCCCAATCTCTTGACATTGTGATCTGCCCACCTCGGCCTCCCAAAGTGCTGAGATTACAGGCGTGTGCCACCATGCCTGGCCTAATTTTACTCTTCTAAACAAAGACATCCCATTATACTGTAATCACCCGAGTAGCTGCATGACACAGGTAGTGATGCTGCAAATCAGAGATGGACCATAGCCTGTCATGGTCAGCTGCCCAGGAACAGCTAAGCATGAGTTATGGATACACATCCACGGAGACACTCCCAAGTTCAGTCCAAACTCAAGGTAAATGTAGGAGTGTGCGACATGTCCTGGCCTGGAGAAGACTGTCCATGCTCAAGTCACTCTGGAAAGGGCCATAGTGTTAGAATTGATCCTATCAATCCAAAACCTCAGCCATCCCTTCAGCCCCTGTACTCACTACAGCAAGTGTCAGGACCCATATTGTATTCCTGGGGCAATTAGGCCGTAGCTGTGCCTTTCAAAATAGCTTTGATTTAAAGTTGCATCGTTAAAATAATTTCTGTAGTAATGTAACAACATTCTTGTGTAACCAATTCTATTTTTATTATCTTAACTATTTATAAAGGTACATTTCACTAGTGTTCAGTATAATCACATTGCTGTGAAATGAATTTCCATAACTTTCCATGTTGCAAATTTGAAACTCTTTACCCATTCAACAACAATCTCCCTTTCTTCCCTCTCCCCAGCCACTGGTAATCAGTACTTTACTTTCTATTTTCATGGATTTGACTACTTTAAATACTTCACATAAGTAGAATCAGACAGTATTTGTCTTTCTGTGACTGGCTTATTTCACTTAATGTAATGCCTTCTAGGTTTATCCATGTTGCTGATGAATGAGTGAGGATTTTCTTCTTTTTTTTAAGTCTCAATATTATTCCATTGTGAACATATACCACGTTTTCTTTCTTTCTCTCTTTCTTTCTTCTTTCTTTCTTTCCTTTCTTTCTCTCTCTTTTTCTTTTTTTTTTCTTTCTTTCTTTTTCTTTCTTTCTTTCTTTTCTTCTTTCTCTTTCTTTCTTTCTTTTCCCTCCCTCCCTTCCTTCATTTTCTTTTTGATGGAGTCTCTCTCTTTTGCCAGGTTAGAGTGCAGTGGTGCCATCTCAGCTCATTGCAACCTCCGTATCCTGGATTCAATCAATTCTCCCTGCTTCAGCCTCCCAAGTAGCTGGGATTGAGGGCTCCTGCCACCATACCCAGCTAATTTTTTGTATTTTTAGTAGAGACAGGATTGTACCATGTTGGCCAGGCTGCTGTTGAACTCCCGACCTCAGGCAATCTCCCCAGTTTATCCTCCCAAAGTGCTGGGATTACAGGCATGAGCCACCACACCCCACCATACCACATGTTCTTTACTCATTCATTTGCTGATGAACACTTAGGTTGTTTCCATATCTTGGCTATCATGAATAATGCCGCAAGGAACATGGGAGTACAGATATCTCTGACATACTAATTTCATTTCCTTTGGACATATGTCCAGTAGTGGAGTTGTTGAATCATATGGTAGTTTTCTTCATAATTGTTTCAAGAACCTCTAGACTGTTATCCATAGTGGTTGAACTATTTTGCAATCCCACTAACAGTGTACCAGGGATCCAATTTCTTCATCTCTTCATAACACTTGTTATACTCTGTTTATTACTTTTTGATACCAGTCCTCCTAATATATGTGAGGTGATACCTCATTGCAGTTTTGATTTGCGTTTCTCTGTTGATTAGTGGTATTGAGCATCTCTTCATATGCTTCATGGTCATTTATATATCATATTTTGAGAAATGTATATTCAAGTCCTTTGTCCTATTTAAAATTCAGATTATTTGATTCCTAGTTGTGGAGTTGTAGGATTTCTTTATACATTGTGGATATTGACCCCTTATCAAATATATAATCTGTAAATATTTTCTACCATTTTAAAAATGCCTTTTCATTTTGATTATGTCTTTTACTGAAAAAAAATTTTTTGCTGTTTGCTTTTTAAGTTTGAGGTAGTCCCCCCTTGTCTATCTGTGCTGTTATTCCCTGTGCATTTTGTGTCATACCCTAGAAATAATTGTCAAGGCCAATGTTATGAAGTTTCCACCTACGTTTTCTTCCTGAAGTTTTATAGTTTGGGGTCTTACATTTGGGTCTTCAATCTATTTTGACTTAATTTTTGTACATGAGGTAAGACAGGGTTCAGCTTCATTCTTTTGCATGTGAATATCCAGTTTTCCCAAAACTATTCATTAAAGAAATTGTCCTTTCCCCAATGAATTGGAGATCATTTGACTGTATATATGCAAGAGTTGATTTCTGGGCTCTCTATTGTTTTCCATTCATCTGTTTGTCTGTCTTCATGCCAGTATCACACTGTTTTGATTACTGTAGCTTTGTCATATGATTTAATATTAGAAAACATGAACCCTCATTAATTTGCTCTTTTTTTCTTTTTTCAAAACTGTTTTGGCTATTTGAGGTCCCTTGAGTTTCCACATTAATTTTTGGATGGATTTTTCTACGTCTGCAAAAACCACCATTGGAATTTTGGTAGAAATTGCACTGAATCTATAGAACACTTTGGGTAGTATGGGCATCTTCACAATAAACAATTTTCCAGTTTATGTACATGAGATGCATTTCTTCCATTTGTTTGTATCTTCATTAATTGCTTTAGACAATATTTATTTTAGTTTTCAGTGTACAAAATATTTCACCTTCTTAAATACATTTATTCCTAAGTATTTTTGATGCTATTATAAATGAAAATTTTTAAAATTTATTTTCTGATTGTTTATTATTAGTATATACAAATGCAACTGTTTTTTGAGTGCTGACTTTGTATTCTACCATTAGCTGAATTTGTTTATTAGTTCTAACAGGTCTTTTGCAGGGGGTGGAAAGGGTTAGAATCTTTAGGGGTTTCTACATTTAAGAAAGATCAAGTTATCTATGAACAGAGGTAATTTTATTTCTTATTTTACCATTTGGATGTGTTTCATTTATTTGTTGTTTCTTGCTTAATTGCTCGGGCTAAGACTATGTTGAATAAAAGTGGCAAGAGTGGGCATCCTTGTGTTGTACTGGATCTTAAAGAAAAAGCATTCAGTCTTCTCTGCAGAGTATGACGATACTCGTCAGCTTTTTATATACTGCCTTGACTACATTCAAGTAATTTCCTTCTTTTACCAGTTGAGAGCTTTTTTCATGAAAGATTGTTGCCTTTAAACAGTTGCTTTATCTGCATCAATTGACGTGATCACTGTTTTTCTTTCTTCCTTCTACTGATGTGATCTATTACATTGATTGATTTTTGTATGTTGAATCATCCTTGAATTCCAAGAATAAATCCCACTTTGTCATGGTATATAAGTCATTTAACATGCTGTTGAATTAGGTTTCGTAGTATTTTGTTGAGGATTTTTACATCACTATTAATCAAGGATATCATTTTGTAGTTTTCTTT
>NW_016107364.1:458727-463884 GCF_001604975.1 Cebus imitator
AGCAAGAGTTGTTTTTTATTTGGCTTTAGTATCAGAGTAATGTCAGTCTCAAAGAATGAGTTTGGAAGAATTCTCTTCTCTTCAACTTTTTTGGCAAAGCTTCAGGAGAATTGATGTTAATTCATTTTTAAATGTTTGATAGAATAATTCTCCAGTGATGCTATCTGGTTTTGGGCTTTTCTTTGTTGAAAAGGTTTTTATTACCGATTCAATTTTCTTGTTATAGTTTGTTCAGGCTTTCTAATTTCTTAATTTTTTAGTTTGGTACCAAGGTTGTGTTTTCTAGAAATTTACGCATTTCTTCTAAGTTGTCAAATTTATTGACATATAATTGTTCATAGTAATCTCTTATAATCCTTTTTATTTCTGTGGTATTAGTTGTAATGTCTTCTATTTCTGATTTAGTTATTTGAGTTTTCTTTCCTTTTTTTATTATTCTAGCTAAGGTTTGTCCATTTTGTTGATTTTATCAAGAAACCAACTCTTAGCTTCATTGATTTTTTCCTACTGTTTTTCTTTTCTCTATTTGAACTATTTCTGTTCTAATCTTTATTATTTCTTTTTGTCTTCTACTTTTGGGTTTAGTGTGCTTTTGTTTTAGTTTGTTAAGGTATAAAGTTAGATTATTTATTTGAGTTCTTTCTTCTTTTTATTACACATTTGTGGCTACAAATTTCCCTTTTAGTATGCTTTGTGCATCCAGTGTTTGACCCCTTAATATCAGGTGCTTTATGAAGTACGTTTATTTATTCTCTTTTTTTCCTACCCTGGATCCCCATCCTTTCATGTGACTATTATTGATTGAGTGCCTTCTCTGAGCCAAGCAATGTGTTGTAACTTGTGAACACCATACACAAACAAAACAGTGGTTATCATACAGTGTACTAAGACTTTAAGGAAGGTAGTGTACACTGAAAACAGAATATGTGTAACAAGTCCTGTGTCAATAACAATGCTTTTTTCTTCAAGCACAAAATCTAAGCCATTATGACTTAAACAATAAGCACATGTGCTGAGCTGAATAATTAGAATTTCAGAGGAATATCAAGCACTGAGATTGTCTTTGTGCTAAAATTCTGTGTCTCTCTATGTGATTATCCCAGCTCTGCCCTTCTTTGTGTGCTGCGTTCATCTTCCGGCCAATAACAATGAGGCTGCAACAGTGATGGGGTGCATATTCAAAAGGAACAGTGTCGAAAAGAAGCAGGAAAAAATATTGCTGGTAGGAGGGGTATGATTAGCATCCATGATTAATGGGTTTCAACACATGTTTCAAGAGACACTACTCACAATTATGTGTAATGCACTGTTACATTCTACTTGATCTCATTTTAAAAACACCGTTTTACCACAAACTATTAACAGATTTATTTTATGAATGACCTGTGGAGGACTTGCTACTGGTGATCTATAATTCCTTAGCTTAATCAGGGTCCACCCCTGGGGCTAAGTACAGTCATCCAAACTGTAGGGTGTTGTGGGGTGATGGGAAGATTACAGGACGTAGGACATCGTGATGTCCACCATAGTCTCCTGACCCAGAAGGATTGTGATGGGAGATGGAGGTGTTGGAAACAGAGTAACACACATTGAAGTAAAAAGCAGTTCAATATGGCCAGGATGTGGAATGTGAGAGAAGAAGTGTAAAGATAGATATTGAAAAAAATTTAAGTTTGGACTTTCGGAAGCCATTAAAAATTTTAAAGTTGGGTGATAATAAAAAGGAAGGTAACTCCAGCTGTAGTGGTAAAGGCTGTCTTGAAAAGTTGTTCCCTCTAGTTAAGTTTGTGGTATAACATGCAGAGGATGGTGTATGTGGATGAAGAGAATTAAAGGATTTTTAAAAAGAGTCTCCAGATCCATAGAGAACAGCTGGGAAAATATTAGCCATGAGTTAAGAAACCCAGAGATATCAGCTGATTTGAAGGAAATAACAGTGAGCTAAAGCTTGGAAATAGTATCTTCCTTTGTTTTTGGGACTTCAGGAGATACATTGGGAGCCTAAAAAGGGATTTGAAAATTAGTAACATGCAGAAGGAAATGGGATAAACTGAAAGACGAGGAGAAGTGAGAAGAACCAGAAGTGGAGCACAGTCTGCCAACACTTACATGGTAAGCAAAAAACAGCACTCACAGGACTGGAAGAGGCAGGTGAAGATCTGGAGAAAATGGCCACAAAGACGCTGAGAGAGGCCAGGCGTGGTGGCTCACACCTGTAGTCCCAGCACTTTGGGAGGCTGAGGCAGGCGGATCACAAGGTCAGGAGATTGAGACCATCTGGCTAACATGGTGAGACCCCATCCCTACTAAAAATACAAAAAAATAGCTGAGTATGGTGGCACGTGTCTATAGATACAGGTACTCAGGAGGCTGAAGCAGAAGAATCACTTGAACCCGGGAGGCAGAGGTTGCTGTGAGCCGAGATAGCACCACTGCACTCCAGCTTGTGCGACAGAGCAAGACTCCGTCTCAAAAAAAAAGCAGCAGCTGAGAAAACAGAATGTAAAAGCAAAATTGAGAAATGCTTTAAAGGATATCAACTAAGATAAGAAAAGAAACTGTGTGTTGTAATCAGAGGGGATGAAGAGAGCGAGAGAGAGAGAGCACATGCAAGCGCTAACCGTCTTGGGAGCACATTTCCACTGAAGCACCACATGGCAGGTGATCTGCCCTGTGTTGAAAGAGTGCATTAGTGAGTGAACGAATCGTCTATTTCCATAAACTTGGCTGAGAAAGGAAGGAGTGAGAGAAGCCCGGCTGGACAAAGCTGTAGAGTTGAGGAAACACTTTCTTTTTATTAAGATAGAAGAGGCATGCAAATAACTTCAGTGAATATAACGATACTTTGTAGCCAGTAAGTAGCTCAGCCTATTGCAGCCAGAAGATATAAATATGCCCTGAAGAGACATATATTTCAACAGGTCAAAAGGAATTAGTGTTTGGAATTTTCCTCCTCCTTGTGTTCTGCACAATGTCACCTACTGCATTTTCACCAAGATAACACTTCTCTGTGCTGATTTTCCACTCAGAACAGGTGCTGGCCAAAGAGTGCTGTCACACTTTGCAGAAGCCATGCCTCCACATTCTTGCAAGGAGGGTAGAGGCAGAGTGTGTGAATGTGAAAGTAGCCCTGAGGTCCAGCACAGTTCCTGCTGGCAGTGCATTGTCCAACAGAACACAAGTGGTTTATCTCCCTGTCAGTCCTTTCTCAGAAAAACTGGAACATAAATAACTGCAAGGAATCCTTCCTGTAGGCCATAAAGATAAATCTGCACGGGGTAAGGAAACTACTGCCTTTCCTAGTTTGTTTGAAGGCACCTGGACTATTTCATGTCTCTGTCTTCTAGAGGGTACTCAGCATCTGCATTAATAAAACACATAGCATTGCTACAGTACGTAGACACAGAACATCTAGTCAAAGAAGGTCAAAGAAAGAAGCTTGCTCCAAAGGCTCTCAATGGCCATGAAGTTATTATACTTCTTATTTAGTGCCAGCCCCATAGTCCTCGTCTCTTACAGGATAATGTCAACTCAATTTGGTTGCTGCTCAAGGGTGTGGGAAATGAGGTTGCAGACTACCCTCTGACACTGTTTTTCTGATCATATGTAAGAATTACTCAAGCCGATTGGTGTACTTTCCTAGTGCCTTATCATTTTATTTATACAAAATTCATAGATAAAATCCTATGTATTCACTGTGTGGAATATAATGTTCTGAAGCATAGATACACTGTAGAATTACTAAATCTAACTCAAATCAACCTATGCATCACCTCACATAGTTATTTTTGTGGTAAGAACACTTTATATTCACTCTTCTTGCATTTTTCAAAGAATACATTAACTACAGTTACTACATTGTACAATAGATCTCAACCTACTCCTCTTAAAACTGAAATTCTGAATTCTTTGATTATCTCTCTATCCCCACCACCACCACCACTCCAACCCCTGGTAACCACCCTTCCCCTCTCTGCTTCTATGGGATCCATGTTTTCAGATGCCATATAGGGGCAAGATCATGCAGGTCACCTTTGGATATGCAGTTCATGGGGCCAAAAATTCTGTTCTATTCTCTTCCCCATTCAATTCTTCCTGGACACCAGGTCTTACTATCCATTCCATACTGACTTTTCTCAACATTCTGCTTGTGGTTATTCTTTTCACCATCTTCTCTTAATTCCTTATTGTACAGGCTTTATATCAACTTTATTTAGAGATCATATGTAGCTTCTGATTATCTTCCATGTATGCATTCAACAGATATTTGTTGAGAAGTTGGAGGGGGCCCTGGTGTGTGCACAAAAAGTTCTTGCCTTCTTGCAGCAAAAGTTATAGTAGGGCATACAAAAAATGATTACATAATTGCTTTTCAAGTCTGCATCTTTAGATCCCAGCAAAACAGAGAACTCTGGAAGATATTATGTTGCCCTCAGTAAAGCATGGACTTTGAGTTAGACAGACCTACTTTGTGCCTCAATTCTGTGTGAAATAAAGTAAGCGAATTACCTTATCTGTGTCCCTCGGTTGTAGAATGAAGCTATTACTACCTGTTTCATAGGTTTATTGAGAGGATTAGCTAATGCAATATGTGTAAAGTTTTTTACACTAAGCATATTCTCATTAAACATGTACTAAAAGAATGAATGAATCTTTAGGTTTGTGTGAAATGATGAAGGTGGTATATATAAATAAAAATCAGAATCAAAAGAAAATAAATTGTGACTTCCCAAAACAAAAGAAAATGAACACAAAAATATAAGCAGATGAAAAATGTTATGCCAAAAAAATTTAAATGGAAAAATAAATAGCTCTCTTCCTGTTATTTATTGAGTGATTATTGTGTGCCTAGCACTGGGCTAAGAAATGTACTTATATCCGGGCACGGTGGTGCATGCCTGTAATCCCAGCACTTTGGAAGGCCAAGGTGCATGGATTGCCTGAGGTCAGGAGTTCAAGACTAGCTTAACCAACATGGTGAAACTCCATCTCTACTAAAAATACAAAAAATTAGCCAGATATGGTGGTGCGCGCCTGTAATCCCAGTTACTCAGGAGGCTGAGGCAGGAGAATCACTTGAACCTGGGAGATGGAGGTTGCAGTGAGTCGAGATCACGTCACTGCACTCCAGTCTGGGCAACAAGAGTGAGACTCCAA
>NW_016107364.1:463918-466665 GCF_001604975.1 Cebus imitator
ATTATCTCACTATGTTAATCCATTTTTGCATTGTTATAAAGGAATACCTGGGTAATTTATTTGAAAAACAAGTTTATTTTGGCTCGTGGTTCTGCAGGCTGTACAAGCATGGGACCAACATCTCAGCTCCTGTGAAGGCATCAAGAAGCTTCCAGTTATGGCAGAAGGCAAAAGGGGAGCCAGCGTATCTCATGGTGACAGAGGGAATAGGAGAAAAGGAGGAGCTGCCAGGCACTTTTAAACAGCTAGACCTCATATGAACTCAGAGAGTGAGAACTCACTTATGACCTAGTGGATGGCACCAAGACATTCGTGAGGGCTCTACCCAGGTGACCCAAATACAACTCCCACTAGGCCCCACCTCCAACATTGGCATCTCATTTCAACGTAAGATTTCGAGGGGACACTCATCCAAACCATATCATGCACTTACTTCTCAAAACCAATCTGTGAATAACCTTACTTTACAGCTATCAAATTGAAGCTAAGAAAGGTAAGTAACAGAACTAATAAATGCTGGACCTGTTTCTGTAAGCTTTACTGCCTAGAATACTGACCACAACATCACAAGAGATTTATTTGGCATGCATACAAGAATTTTTACAAATATACCAGAATAAACTGCACTAAGCTTGCAACTCAGAATTATTAAATTTTTGCATTTTCTATGTTTGGCTGACTTGTTAGCATTCATTGAATGCTCAGTAAGTGTTTAAGAAATAAATGAGTAAAGTTTCTATGTAAATCCATGTTCAATTCAAAGTAGTCCTCTGGAGTGTTAAGGAAGTCATTTGTATATTTAAAGTATTCCAATACTGTTTATTTTTAAACTCCCAATGTACATTTTCTTTAGAATTTGTGTACTTTTGTTGCATTTGTGAAAGTGATGAATTCTTATCTCCTAAAAATGGATGATTTTTGAAGATAGTCAAAACTTATTAAAGGCCAATGCTGAAAATAGGAGTGTGACTACCCTGAATACTACCATTTTGACACTGCTATAAAGCCACACAACAGAGTCTCCCTCTAAGTAGAATTTAGATAAGAGGATTACATTTGTCCTCACCTTGATTAATTGTTTGAAAGATTTGATTGATGCAAAAAACATGCCATAGAAAGAGTGCAATTTACTTCCATCTTTATTGTCCATTCCTTTGGAGGAAATGTATAATAAGCCCATGTAGAATCACTAACAGAATCTATCTCTGCATACCACCTTCATCTGACATTGTGAGCTAGAACACCACATTTGCAGAGTGATTTATCGTTTCAACCTACCTTGCTGTAAATTAACTTCACAGTGTCTCTAAGGTACAGTAGTTGATATTTTCACTTCCTTTTTTTCTCCTTAAACATTGGAAGAATGTTTCTTCCACATAAGGCTTCTGCCACATCACTCAAATGTTAGAAATTAAGTAATTCTCTTTGTGTATTTTTTTGCAAATTTTACTTGCTTTTAGTCCTTATTTATGTTGTTTTTAACTGGGTTCCAAGTTTTAAATATTACAACATCATAGATGTTCAGAAGAGCTCCTTTCTCCATGAAAAAGTCAGCACACATTGTAATTAAACCTATAAGAGTGAAGAGAGACTAACATAATTGTAAAATTCAAAATTTAAAAATCTTCCTATCACATAAACATCACAGGTGAAGTCAAAAGACAGAAAACAAACTGGTAAAGTCATTTGGCAGCTTTATAAGGCATTATGAGTTATAATATGTTATAGTTGTATGATGATTTTTTTTTTGTTTTAACACAAGAGTATATATAAATATATGATTAAAGGTAATCTTTAACATAACTGTCACAGTTACTTCACAATTTAAGGAATGCTAAATATGTGTCCCCCCATGACATGACACACAAATATTCTTCCATGATCTTGGTAACAAACCACTGTTGGTATTAAATAGCAGCCATGATCTGTTATCTTGTCTCAAAGCCACAAGGTAGAAACCATGTTGTGTGGCATCTGACCATATGACTAATCCATTTTTAAAACCTTTCATTTTATTTTGAATCACCAGAAAAATCAAGAACAAGGCCAGAATTTCAATAGACAGATGGGCTAAAGACATGAACTGTTCACAGAAAAATAAGCATTGAAATATGAAAGGATACTCAACCTCACACACAAAAAGAGAAATAGCAATTAAAACTACACTTCAGTGCCATTTCTTAACTATCAGAGCAGCAAAAATATCCCAGTTTGATAACATGCTTCAATGGTGAGGCAGTGGAGAAACAGGCTCTCTCACATATTGCTGGTACCAAGACAGATGGTGCAAAACTCTATGGGAAGAAATTTGGCAGTGTTCATCAAAATTGCATATTCATTTACCCTTTGATCTAGCAATCCTACTTCTGGAAAAATATTTTAAGTGTACATTTGCAATTATTCAAAATGATACATGTGTAAAGATGCTCATCTCAAAATTATTAGTACTAGAAGAAGATTAAAAATCATCTAAATGCTCCATCTCTACTAAAAATACAAAATATTAGCCAGGCATGGTGGTGGGTGCCTGTTCCCAGCTACTCACGAGGCTGAGGCAGGAGAATTACTTGAACCTGGGAACGTAAAGGTTGCAGTGAGCCAAGATCTCACCACTGCACTCCAGCCTGGGCAACAAGAGTGAAACTCTGTCTCAAAAAAAAAAAAAAAAAAAAAGAGAAAAAGAAGAAAAAAAAAAAAAAAAAAAAAAAAAAAGGAAATGTACTTACATTATCTCACTATGTTAATCC
>NW_016107364.1:466685-469273 GCF_001604975.1 Cebus imitator
AGTGAAACTCTGTCTCAAAAAAAAAAAAAAAAAAATCACATGTCTATCAATAGGGATTGAATAAACTTGGTGCATCCACGATAACACTTGAGAAATGATAATTTCTTAGTTCTGTCAAAAAGCCCTAGAAACAAAGGCATGTTATGAGCAATAAATAACATCAGATTCTAGAACTGAATTACCTAAATAACATTTTGAATCATGAGAACTAAATGTTTCTTGAGAAATGGATGGTACCAGGTCTACAGCAGAAAATACATAAAATAAACTCAAGATATGTTTTGTGCCAGAGAGTACGGAAGCTACCACTGACTAATGGAATTATGGTAAAAGACCACATGAAACAACATTAAGCACTCTAAATTCAAGCATCAGGAAGAATAATGATGACAGGGATGAAATAAAACATCAAGGATGTTGAAACACATGAGTTATTATTGCTACTTATAATAGTAAAGAATAACCAATGGGTCACTACCAGAGGTTACCAGGGTCCAAAATCATGACTCTGATAATTGTTAAAAGCATTCAGTTGCAATTTCCTTTAGCTAAATCAGTGTGACTAAGAGTCAATGTTTATTCATGTTCTTCTATTCCTTTCTGAGAAAGAATAACTAGGGACCCCTGGTGAAATCCCGTTGGTACTTTCTCTTGTGTTACATGGAATACGAAGCAAAAGCATCTTCCACTAATGACATTCAAATAAAAAACAGAATCAGGCTGATTCCAAAAAAAAGGGAATTTTAAGAAGCAATTTTTAGATTTTGTTCGGTGTTAGTGCCTATAGGCAAGGGTTTTTAACATTATACCACAAGAAGTTAAAATTGTGGTTTTTTTCCCTTTGACACAAAGACTATGCCACCCTAGCTTAAGAACTTTGGTTATAATTTAGTAGTGCTGCTCTACCAAGAAGAAAAATAAAATTCCATGATGGTGATAGAATTTTCATGCCCTATTCAGAGATTACCAACAAATCTCCCATAAAAACAGTCTAGCTGGAAATAATGCCCTATTACATTGAAATTCTTGTTCCAGTAATATGATGTAAGATTCATAAAGAGAAATTTTCAGTGAGTTTTTAGGGCTTTGGCTGAAACTTCTTATGGAGTAGTGGACAGACAGGAATCATGGCAAGGCAACATAAGGGATTATCAGAAACTATGAGTGAACAGATGACAACTGGAAAAAGAAAAAAGAGGATGGGGAAGAAATCCATAGGTAGGTAGGTAAATAGATAGATAGGTGTTTCAATAAGGGAGACAGAACTAATAAGTCATCTGTCTCTGGATCTCTCCTCATCTGTGCATTTCTGAGGCCTACTTTCTCACATTTCCAAAGGACATCTGAGAACTCCCTATACCCTAAAAACAACAATGAAAACAAGAAAACACCTTTCTTCAATTTGATTTAGTTTAAGTGGACTTCTGTCTCTGTGAACCCAGAGACATAGTATAAAGACTGGATTGTATTCTAAGTACAATGAACAAAGAGTGAAAACTTGTACTTGGGGGGAAATCCAGCAAAGCTGTGTCTGCCAAGAGGGGCATCAAACAGAGAGCTGGAGAGTGAAGATTGGCGGGGGACAGGCAGGAATGGCAGAAGCCCAGTCTAGGGTAGAAAAAATAGATGCAAGATATATTTTGGAGATTTAGCCAACAAACTTACTGATAAGTTAGATGTGAAGAATTAAGGAAAAAAGAGTAACCAAAGAGGATTTCCAAGTTTCTGATTTTAATGTTTGGAGAGTTGGTGGTACCATTTAGTGAAACACCCAATTCTGGGGGAGGTTCAGATTGGAAAATTCTATTTTTTGAGAAGCTAAATTTGAGATGACTGTGATTCAGCCAAGTGAAACTGTCAGGCATTTAAATATATGGCTTAGGAACTCAGAGAATTCTGGATGAGAAATATAAATTTGGGTGTTGTTACTGTCTAGAGAAGATTTAAAACCAAGGGAATGATAGGATGAAAGCACATCCAGAGAGAGAGACGGGGAAAGATGGAGACCCAGGGCTGAGCCTCCAGGAACTGAAAGGTCAGATTGACGGCCAACACATTCATGAGAATGACAAGAGTAGAATTAAAAAAAAAAAAAAAAAAAACCAAGCCAGCATCTTTAATGAATAAAAGGAGATAATAAAAAATTTGGTAGGTTACAGCAATAAAGAGGGTAAAATATCACGGTTGCATGTCAGGAAATAATGTTTGAACTGGGCTGACAGAGTTCATCTTTTTGGTGGGAGATTGTGTAGAAATTTTTTGAGCCTGCTGTCAGGTCACAGCATTCTCAGGGAACAGCTTCAGTCATAGCCAAGAGGTAGAAGAGCTACAAAAGGACTGGGGAAGGGAGTATGCTGATCAGTGGAAGGGTTTAGAACGGAATGGTGAAAAGAGTCAAAGGCTATTCAAAGCTGTATGTTTTAGACACAAGGATGGGAACAGCAGATACTGGGGACTACAAGAGGGGGAAAGGAGGGAGGAGAGTATGGGTTGAAAAACCTCCGAGGCCAGGTGCGGTGGCTCACGTCTGTAATCCCAGTATTTGGGGAGGCCTAGGAGGATGGATTACAAGGTCAGGAGACTGAGAC
>NW_016107364.1:470866-473081 GCF_001604975.1 Cebus imitator
AAAAAAAAAAAAAAAAAAAAGGCAATCCTGAGTCAAAAGAGGAAAGAGGCTATGTAAAGAGGCTTATTTAGCTTTAAAAAGATTCTACACATTTCAAAATGGCAGGGAAGGAAGTTGCCATTACTAGTTTTCTAAAGTAAATGTTCTAAAAGATGGGATAAAGAAGTCTCTTATCTTTAAAGAAAAAACTTAGCATCTAAATTTTAATTGGTATTTGCCCTTCTAAGATCAGTATTATTAATAATAACCATCATCACCATCATGGTCTCCATTATCATGATCACTACTATCATCCTCATCACCATCATCATGATCACTGATCAGAGAATGTTCAAAACCAAGGAATGATAGGGTGACAGCACACTGAGAGAGAGAAGAAAAGACCATCAAAATCTAGACTTAGATGATGAGAGACTTTATTCAAAAATATTATTGTAATAGAGAGAACCCTTCTATCTCAGAAATCTACTGCAAGTATCTCATTCAAATAGGAAAGGTTTTCAATTTATGGGGAAAGGGGAAAAGACCCTTGCAGAAGTTTTTAAGGGGAAGTTGGGCATGCAAGGGGACATAACCAGTGGAATCTGATAGGAAATGTGTCTCATCCATGGTCAGTCGATGCTCAGGAGAAGCAGGTCAGGGGACACATTCTCAGTTTTAGAGCTTGATCAAGTTGGAAAGGAGAGAAGCTTGGCTAAAGCCTACTCAAGACAAAGCAGAGAGTAAGAAATGGGCAATTGTAACCACCCAGGCAGTGGTAATTGTAATGATAAAAAGAGGAACTGAAAAATGAAAGCATAATGTAGTAGTAAATGTATACTCTTTCCCAAAGTCAGTTCTTTAGACAGAAGAATGCTTTGCATTCTGCAGCCATATGCTCTTTTGCTAGTTTGTTCACTCCAAAATTTCCAGTATAGTTATCCTAATAGTTTCAATAAATAAGCTATGAATTTTCTTTTCAGCAAAGTAGCAAGAAGACTCTGAGAAGAACAGAGACTGTGAAGAGCAAGGGTCTCTGTTGTTTCTAGACATTTGGCAGCATCACTTAATCATAATCAACAATTAATAAACAAAGACACTTTACATCATAAATGCCTTTCAAGTGCCCAAGATACTTTGCAAATGATTATTTTCACAGTGACATTAATTTACAATTTCCACCTGTGTCTGTCCCTCAAGTACCTCGAACACAAGCTAGAAGAAGCCTAAGAAACTGACAATGCAAATAAAAGTAAACACGGTCATACAGGACCAGATGTAAGTTACAGCTTTATTTCAGGGAAAGAATAAAAATAATAGCCTGTGAAAAATAAGTTAAAATGAGAGAAAAAATTAAAAGAGATAAATTGTTGAGTGGATTGGTCTGAAAAAATACCTCTTCAATTCGCTGGAAAAGCTTTTTATAGATCCTTCATTCCTAAATGAACTCATTTCGCGTATATTATTCACAATGTTTGGCTACAGTAGTAATAGCTAAGACATTTAAAAGTTTACTGTGTTCCAGGCAATCTTTTAAGTGCTTATTTGTATTAATTGGTTTAACTTTCACAGGCCATGTGAGGGTTCCAGAACCTAGGGAGGGAGGCTTCACAAAACCCTTCATGTTTATAATTCCATAGGGGGAAATGGACATTTTATTCCTTTACTGAAATGATTTTGAATTAAAGTCAAAATACTCATGGAAAATGGCATTATTAAGTCCTGACTTTACATTTCAGTATAAAGGAATTCACCTGTCCTTCCTAAGAGTCTATTTTGATGAAGAAAATATGAGGAAACTAGAAACATTTACTCTGGTGGAAGAAACAGGAGGAAGAAGAAAAAGGAAAAGTACCAGAAGGTGTCCCAGTTTAATAAAGCAACCCAACGTGAGGTGATTTATAGTAGCTCAAATCTTTTGAGAAGGTTCTTTGAAAAAAATATACTACTCATCATTTTATTTCACTTTGGAAAATTAAATGAGAATATATATAAGAATAATGAGAGCAAATTTTTACCTTTAGTAAAAAAGGTAAGATTTTGGGGGGAAACGTGTATTATTTCATTAATGTATATTTTCAAAGGAAACTGCAGAAAGTATACACCAGTACCTTATTCTTAATGTCTTGCAATTTTTGATATTGTACTGTTTTTTGTATACTGAGTTATTTTTCAATGTCCTAAAAATGAACGAGGAGGCTGGGTGCGATGGTTCGCCTATAATTCCAGCAATTTG
>NW_016107364.1:473241-609643 GCF_001604975.1 Cebus imitator
GGCTGAAGCAGGAGAATCACCTGGACCCAGAAGGCGGAGGTTGTGGTGAGCCGAGATCACGCCATTGCACTCCAGCCTGGGCAACAAGAGCAAAACTCCATCTCAAAAAAAAAAAAAAAAAAAAAGAATGGGGAATAGAACCATGGAAAAGTCACCTCTTAGCTTAGATTTTTGTAAGGTATCTGTAAATGACTATTAAGGACAGAATTGTGTTCCCTCCTCAAATTCACATGTTGACATTCATATGGTACTGACTGCCAGTACTTTAGAATATGTCTTTATTTGGAGATACAGTCTTTGTAGAGACAATTTAGTTAAAATGGGGTCTTTGGTGTGGGCGCTAATGCAATACAAGTGATGTTTTAATAGGAAGCTGAAAACGTCGACACAGATAGGCAGAGGGAGGACGATGTGAAGTTGCAAGAAGATGAGAAGATAGACATCTACAAACCAGAGAGAGAGGTGGGACTAGATCCTTCATGGCCTGTGCCAATACCTTGATCTTGAACTTCCAGCCTCCAGAACGGTGAGACAAGAAATCTATTTTGTTTGAACCACTTAGTATGTAGCACTTTCTTCAGGCAGTCCTAGCAAGTCAATACAGGGACTGAGCCACATCTTCGTTCAAATGGCAACTTTTTAACAGCTATGACTAATGCCTGGAACTTTTGGGGAGACAACATCCACATGAAAGACTAAAAGAGATGCAGGAAAATTACTTAGAGTGTAGATATAGAAGTGAAACAACAGCAACAAAACATTTAGTGACAAGACCACAGGTTATGGATTTTCTCTAGGCATGCAGACGTAGTCCTCCTGAAAACTGGGGACTTTTGCCATCTTCTTATTAGAAAACAAAGCTGGCCAGGCACAGTGGCTCATGCTTGTAATCCCAGCACTTTGAAAGGCCAAAGTGGGTGAATCACCCAAAGTCAGGAGTTTGACAGCAGCCTGGCCAACATGGCGAACCCTTATCTTTACTAAAAATACAAAAATTAGCCAGGCGTGGTGGCACACACCTGTAGTCCCAGCTACTTGGGAGGCTGAGGCAGGGGAATAGCTTGAACCTGGGAGCAGAGGTTACAGTGAGTCAAGATCATGCCACTGCACTCCAGCCTGGGAGACAGAGCGAGATTCCATCTCAAAAACAAAAATAAAAACAGAAAACAAAGTCTAGTTTCTGCATGCATCAAAAGGACTCCATTTCATGACATTTCTAAACAGAAGGGTTAACACATGATTTGTAACTAGAATTAAATGGCACAAATATATATTGACTTCTGTATTTTCTATTAAATGTACTATTTATTTAAGAAGGCTTAAGCTGAGATTGGAATGAACTACCACAAATACATAATGGAAGGGACAAGAGCTGTGTGCCTTTTCTCCAGCAGCAGAACATATACTAGGAACAAGCAATTGTTTGATGATGTGTGGGACACAAGCAGATATATTTGTATTCTGTCCTTTGAAAATAATTCTTGTACATACATATATTTATGCCTTACAGCTCAAGGGCTGGCGACTATCTCATTTTTAAAAGAACTGCTAACCATTTCAGGAAATTGTTGAATCTAATATCTGAAAATGATTTCAGAGTGTGAAAACATTTTATGCACTTTGCAAATCAAATGCATTCGACTGGAAGGAACTAGCTTATGTTGCTGACTCTATTTTGCATGTTTTTAATACTTAGGAGTTAGATGGTTTAATCTTTGGTTTCTTTGATAAGATGCAGGTGCAATTATATTGATATACTTCAGTAAGTATCCTCTCTTAATGTGAGTTTTCAAGTTTGCCTTCTAACAGATATTTTCTGCTAATGATAGAAGAGTAAGAACATTAATGGCTCTTATTCCTAAAAGTTTTTTTTTTTCCTGATTCTAGTCACACCTAGAGTTACTGAACATAAAAGTTCACTTGAAATTGATCCAAAAAGAAAAAAAATAAACAGTAAAATGAAAAGCAAAAATTTCATAGAAATTTGAGTTTGAAGCCAGTTTTAGAAGAAAATCCTAATTAGTTCATTTTTTGTGGCAAAATAAAACATGAATAAGGGAAAAAGACACAGCCACTGGCCTGGGGTTACCACTTCTTTTAACAAAAGTACCCTGGTGATTGGGTGGACCTCATCACATCCCTACGAGATATGACCTTGGGACTCTCCATCTTCTCCTATAAACGACATCATTAGAAAATACAGTTCTTTTTTTTTTTTTTTTTTCACATGTTCTCACTCATTTGTGGAAACTAAAGATTAAAACAATGGCACTCATGGAGATAAATAATAGAACAATGGTTACCAGAGGCTAGGAAGGATAGTGGCGAGGGGAGAGAAAGTAGGGATGGTTAATGGGTACAAAATATATTCAAGGATGTAACACAGCTGTTGTCTTGGGGATTTTCTTTTGCTATCATCCAGGGAATTCCCTTTGACTCTCTTGAGTGAGGTCTCTCCCTTGGATCCCATATCTTGCCCTTAGTTTACTCTTTACTTAATGAGTACATCCTCCTTTAGCTTTCTGAGAAATGATGCATAGAATGTAAATTTGCTGGGATCTTGCTTGTCTGAAACTGTCCTAGAAAATACACAGTTCGATCCTACAAAAGACAATGTTAAGAGAATGAAAAGACAAGCCACAAACTGGGAGAAAGTATTTGCACAACAAATATCAGATAAAGAGCTATTACAAAGAACTCTTAAATCTCAACAATAAGAAGAAAATGAACAACCCAATTTAACAATGCACAAGAGATCTCAACAGACACCTTACCAAGGAAGATAACAGATGGCAAATAAGCACATTAAAAGATGCTCAACACCATATATCATCAGTAAATTGCAGATTAAAGCAACAATTAAATATTGCTACATACTTATCAGAGCAGCTAAAATCCAAAACATTGGCAAAACCAAATATTGTTGAAGATAAGGAGCAATAGGAATTCTTATTCTCTGCTGGTAGGAATGCAAAATAGTACAGAGACTTAGGAAAACACTTTGAAATTTTCTTACAAAATTAAGCAGACTCTTACCCATACAGACCAGTAATCATGATTGTTGGTATTTACCCAAATTAATTGAAAACTTAGGATTACACAACAATCTGCACTGAAATTTTACAGCACCTTTATTTGTAACCCAAGATTTGGAAGCAAACAGATATCCTTCAATAGGTGGATGCATAAATAAACTGCCACATATCTATGCAGTGGAATATTATTCACTTAAAAGATATGAACTATCAAGCCATGAAAAAGACATGGATGAAATACAAGCGCACATTGCTAGATGAAAGAAACCAGTCTGCAAAAGCTACATACTGCATGATGCCAATTTTGTGATTTTCTGGAAACGGCAAAACAATGGAGACAGTTAGAAAAAAGGAAAAATTTGTTGTTGCCAGGGGTTTGGAGGGAGAAAGTAAGGGACGAATAGGTGGACCACAAGGGACTTTAGGGCAGCGGAACAATTCTATGTGATAGTGTAATTGTGGATACATGTCATTAAACATTTGTCAAAGACCCATAAAATGTACCACACAAAGAGTGGGCCCTAATGCAAACTATGGACATTAGTTGATGTGTCAATATTTGCTCATCAATTGCTACAAATGTATCCCATTAATGGAAAACGTTTATAATAGGGGAAACTGGAGGAGGAATTAAAGGGCATATGAGAATTCTGTGCTTTATGTACAATTTTTTTTCTATAAAACTTTATTCACAAAATAAAGTACAAAGCTTTTTAAAAAACTATTTTCTATCTATTTTTACTTAGCAGACATACTTAATGGCATTCAGAAATGATGGAAATATATCTTTCCCAGTTATTTAATATATTCCAGCTTCTTCCTTTCCATACTCTTAGGAAAATGGGAAAAATATTGTAGTTATATATATATATATATATATATATATATACACACACAAAACTACAACATCATATAGTTAATGCTTCATGAGGAATGATGGGGGAAACAATTTTACTTTAACTCCTGGGTAATATTCACTTATTCACTTGGACATTTATTTAGTTTTATGTACTGAGGATGCAAATCTATATTTAGCCCATGTCTTTGAGACACTTATCATTACAAATTCTTTCCTTTTCTATTTTCTATAACATACTTTTTGCATATATTCTTATTTGCCTTTGCAAACATTCAATTCAGTTAAACTCAGAAAGCATTACTTAGGCATCTGCTATGTACCAGGCTCCATGTGGGGTACTGTGATACGAAAGCAAATAAAAATATATCTTTATCCTGAATTAGAATGCGGTTTTGCAGGAAGACAAACACATAAATGTATGTCATCTAAAATATAATAAACATTAGCAAGTTCTCCTACTTACTACTTACAGGTAGAAAAAGTGATATGGAAAACAAGCACATCTATAAATTATCTGACAAAAAATTGAGAAGGAATCACTGAGATGGTGGCATATAAATTGGACAAAATATTTTAACACACTAGTCAAAAGGTTTGATAATTTTAGGCAATGAGAAGGAAACGATTAATGGAAAAGCTTTATTTTGTTACTGTGCAATTCCTAAAATGCTTTACTGCCTTCACATCTTTATTAGAATTAAGCATGGCCTGTATATACAAATATTTTTTGGTTAATTTTATTCTTGGTTCACTTTGGGGATTAGGCATGTGTCAGCATCAAATATTAAACTGAGAACATTTCTACATTTCTCTATCATCTGGAAGAGTAAAGAACACTGGAATTTGGTTAAAAGTTTGACACAACCTTCCCTTTAAGTTGACTGAGTCAATTTTCAAAATTGCAGAGTATGTTTGGAAGACTTTAAAAATATCTTATATAATTTTTATCTCCTGAAATTCTATTTTGATACTTTAGATTTTCTTAGAAATTATGCATCATCTAAAGGGGATATCACCACTGACCCCACAGAAATACAAACAACCATCATAGAATACTATAAACACCCCTATTCAAATAAGCTAGAAAATCTAGAATAAATGGATAAATTCTTGAACATATACACCCTCCCAAGACTAAGCCAAGAAGAAAGTGAATCCCTGAATAGACCAATGAGAAGTTCTGAAATTAAGCCAATAATAAATAGCTTACCAAGAAAAAAAAATCCCAGAACCAGACAGATTTATAGCCAAATTCTAACAGAATTACAAAGAAGAGCTCATATCATTTTTTCTAAAACTATTCCAAACAAACAAGAGGAAGGACTTCTCTCTAACTCACTTTATGAGGCCAGCATCATCTTGATACCAAAATCTGGCAGAGACACAACAACAAAAAAGAAAACTCGTGGTTAATATCCTTGATGAACATCACTGCAAGAATACTCTATAAAATATTGGCAAACCAAATCCAGCAGTGAATCAAAAAGCTTATCCACCATGACTAAGTTGGCTTCATCCCTGGGATGCAAGGCTGGTTCAACATACACAAATCAATAAATGTAATCCATCACATAAAGAGAACCAATGACAAAAACCAAATGATTATCTCAATAGATGCAGAAAAGTCCTTCAATAAAATTCAACACCACTTCATGCTAAAAATTCTTAATAAACAAGGTATTGATGAACATAGCTCAAAAAAATCAGAGCCATTTATGACAAATGCACATCCAATATAATACTGAATGGGCAAATCTGGAAGCATTCCACTTGAGAACCAGCACGAGACAGGATGCTCTCTCTCACCACTACTATTCAACATATTCAACATAGTGTTGGAAGTTCTGGCCAGGGCAATCAAGCAAGTGAAAGAAAGCATATTAAAATAGGAAGAGAGGAAGTCAAACTGTCTCTGTTAGCACACATGTTCCTATATCTAGAAAACCTCATCGTCTCAGCTCAAAAGCTCCTTAAATTGATGAGCAACTTCAACAATGTCTCAGGATATGAAACAAATGTGCAGCAATCACAAACATTCCTGTACACCAACAATAGACAAGCAGACAGCCAAATCATGAATGAACTCCTATTCACAATTATTACAAAAAGAATAAAATACCTAGGAATACAACTAACAAGGGATATGAAGGACCTCTTCAAGGAGAAGTACAAACCACTGCTCAAGGAAGTTACAGAGGACACAGGCAAATGGAAAGCATTCCATGCCCATGGATAGGAAGAATCAATATCGGGAAAATAGCTATACTGCCCAAAATAACTTATAGATTCAATACTATTCTGATCGACTACTATTGGCATTTTTCACAGAATTTAAAAAAAAAAGCTACTTTAAAATTCATATAGAACCAGAACAGAGCCTGTATAGTCAAGACAATCCTAAGCAAAATGAAAGAAGCTGAAGGCATCATGCTATCTTACTTCAAATATATTACAAGCCTACAATAACAAAAATAGCATGATACTGGTAAAAAGCAGAACAGAATAGAGATCTTTGAAGTAAGGCCACACATCTACAACCATCTGATCTTCAACAAACCCAACAAAACAAGCAATGGGAAAAGGATTTCCTATTTAATTAATGATGCTGGGGAAACTGGCTAGCCACATGCAGAAAATTGAAATTGGATCCCATCCTTATATATCTTATACAATAATTAACTCAAGAGATGGATTAAAGACTTAAATGTAAACCCGACTCTATAAAAACTCTAGAAGAAAATCTAGTCAATACCATTCAAGACATGGTGATTTAATGAAGAAATCATCAAAAACAATTGCAACAAAAAATTTTATTGACAAATTGGATCCAAATAAGCTAAAGAGCTTCTGCATAGCAAAAGAAACTATCATCAGAGTGAACAGACAACCTACAGAAAGGGAGTAAATTTTTGCAATTTATCCATCTGACAAAGTGACAAAGGTCTAATATCCAGAATCTTCAAGGAACTTAAAATTTACAAGAAAAAAAAATCAAAAAGCATGCAAAAAGACACAAACAGACATTTTTTAAAAGAAGATATTTATGCAGCCAACAAACATATGAAAAAAGGTCAACATCACTGATTATTAGAGAAATCAAAATCAAAACCACAATGAGATATCATCTTATACCAGTCAGAATGGCAATTATTAAAAAGTCAAGAAACAACAGATGCTGGCAAGGCTGTGGAGAAATGGGAACACTTTTACACTGTTGGTGGGAATGTAAAGTAGTTTGACCATCATGGAAGACAGTATGGCGATTCCTCAAAGATTTAGAAACAGAAATACCACTTGACCCTGCAATCCCATTACTGGATATATATCCAAAGGAATATAAGTCATTCTGCTAACAAGATACATGCACCCATATGTTCACTGCAGCACTATTCACAATAGCAAAGACATGGAATCAACCCAAATGTCCATTCATTCATGATACACTGGATAAAGAGAATGTGGTAAATATATACAATGGAATACTATGAAGCCATAAAAAGGAACAAGATCTTGTCCTTTGCAGGAACATGGATGGGGCTGGAAACCATTATTCTTAACAAACTAACACAGGAACAGAAAACCAAACACTGCATGTTCTCACTTATAAGTGGGAGCTGAACAGTAAGAATACATGGACACGTGGAGGGGAACAATGCACACTGGGGCCTATGGGGGTTGGGAGGAGGGAGAGTATCAGGATAAATAGCTAATGCATGTGGGGCTTAATACCTCAGTGATGAGTTGATAGGTACAGCAAACCACCATGACACACATTTGTTTTTGTAACAAGCCTGCATATCCATCACATGTATCCCAGAAGTTAAAATTAAGTTAAATTTTAAAAAAGAAATTATTCATCATATAAAAATCTAGAATTCTAAATACATACATATATCTTAGATGTCTCATCATTTTTTTCAAATAATCCTATTTTTAATTGTCTTACTTTCCAAGTACTACATTTCTTCCCACCATCCCAACCTCTCCACTCTTAATTATTTTTGCCAAAATTTTTTTTTCAGTGAATCAGCTTCTGGTTTTATTAGGTAAGTTTGCTATTTGCATTTTTTAAAAACTTTCTCTTTTCTATTTTATTCCTTTCTACTTTTCTCCAAATTAATTTTGACATTTGACTTATTTTAGATTTACTTTTGTCCTTTTGTTTCTTGAATTTAATACTTATTTACTTCTACTTTTCTTTTTAATAAATGTATTTAAAGCAATACATTTGGTTTTTTTGACAGAGTCTCACTGTCACCCAGGCTGGAGTGCATGGCATGATCTTGGCTCACTGCAATTTCTACTTCCCGGGTTCAAGGGATTCTCCTACTTCAGCCTCCTGAGTAGTTGGGATTACAGGCATGCGTCACCACAAAAAGCAATACATTTTTTGTCAGTATCAGTGTGATGACTTTCCACAGTTCCTAATTTGTAGTCCTCTCACTATCATCTATAAATAGCTTGCAGTTTAGAATTCCATAAACTACAAAAAACAATACTTTTACAAATACATGTTAAATACAATGCATAAGATTTATTTTGACTTCAAAGTAGTCAGAGAAGAGTGATTGTATAACTCTTTCTTTGAGGACTTAATGTAATGTTTATGCATTAAAACAGGGTAAATTTCTGTGACTATTCCTCAACATTTGAAAATAATGTGAAATCTCTCCTGGATGTGTGTTTTTATGAATGCTTGGGCTTCTTAATTTCGTGATTCAACCACAGTATTCATATTTATTTCTCCCTATTTGGTCTTTTGCCAAAATAATTTTTAATGTTTGTTACACTGATCATTCTGTTTTCATATTCATGTATTTTTATCAGATTCTATTCCAGATATTTAAAACCTGTAATAAGCATGCACATTCATGACTTTCATGCTTCCTTGTTGGAAGTGTATTCTGTCAATATGACATATTTCTCTGAATTATCTTTAAGTAGTTTTAATATCAAACTCCATGTTATTAAACAATACTGTGTAGTCTGTGATATTTATTTTGCCAGGGATTATTACTCTTTCTTCTCTCTCTCCCTGTTTCTCATTTTTGTTCTTGCTTTTTCACTACCTTTTTTTATTATTTTTTTTTCATAAGAAAAACTTATGGGGAAAACATCCAATTGTACTAAAGGAAAAATGAAAAAAGTATGCATTTCTTTTTTTTTTTAGCTAATGAAAATGTCTTATACTTACTTGAAATATTATTCTAGAAATCTAAATTATGAATCTATATATTTTTCATTATTTTAGACATGATTTCAGAAGAGTTAGAGCTATGATTCAAAGCCTTTTCCAAAAATAAAGGTAATTGTACAGAAAATTATCTACATTACCCTGTACTCTTTCAGTCTTGATGAAATTTCAAAATTGAAATTTGTCAATTCTCCTACCTCTACTCTGTAGAAAACAAGGACCTAATTTTTAACATTGCACATTTGAAAGCAACCACGAATGGCAAGGGAGAAAGTTCATGATTTAAAAAATTTAAACCTTATTTTTAAAAACAAGAAAAGCGAACAAAATTGTCACAGAATAAGAGAAGTAAGGGTAACCCCGTAAACTGCTGTCACAAGCCACTCACATTTTCAGCGGGCTTCCTCTTGAGAGGGTTTGCTGCCCCCTCTTGGCTTTGCAGTAGGATGCAAAAGAAAAACGGAAAAAGGCATCAAAGAGGCTTCACCAAAAGCGCTTGAGTCTAAAATGTTTCAAAGAACAATTTGTGTGCCGTATGAAACCACCTGGTGGAGGAATCTGTGAGACTCTAAGGCTGCCCCGTCTGTTCCCTTAAAACAAGAAAGCTGACGTTCAGGAACCTCCTGCCTTGGGAATTGTCATGCTCTGTGTTATCGGATCCCACCCACTGACTGGGCTTCCTGGAAAGGGCAACCATCAGCACCCTCTGAACTAACTAGGCTGTGTGACATAAACCCCATGCAAAACCGAGCAGTAAAAGTGCTTCGTGTTGAAAGATGAGTAAATCATTTTGCAGAACATACTAAGAGCACTATAGGAAATAAGAGAAGCAGCAGGTAAAAACTGAAGTACCTAAAGCCCAGAAGCAGAGATTGTTACAAAAAAAGATGAAAACAAGGGAGAGAAAACTAATTTACAAGGCCAGGCATGGTGGCTCACGCCTGTAATCCCAGCACTTTGAAAGGCTGAGGCAGGTGGATCACCTGAGATTGGGATTCAAGACCAGCCTGGCCAACATGGAGAAACCCCGTTGCTACTAAAAATACAAAAGTTAGCTGCCCTTGGTGGTGTATGTCTGTAATTCCAGCTACTCGGGTGGCTGAAGCAGGAGAATCCCTTGAACCTGGGAGGTGGAGGTTACAGTGAGCTGAGATCCCCCCATTGTGCTCCAGCTTGGGCCACAAGAGTGAAACTTCGTCCCCCTTCTTCCCCCTCAAAATATAGTTTGCTAGAACTCAAAACCCAACAGCTGTGAGCATGTTACCCTACATTCTTGCACTTTGCAGATGTGACTACATTCACAGTCTTGAGATGGAGAGAGTATCTTGGATTATCTAAATGGGCCTAATATAATCACATGAGTCTTTCTTTAAAAAAGCAGGAAAGTCGGAATCAAAGAATGATACAATGATGGAAGCGGAGTCAGGGGGAAAGAGAAAAAGAAAGAGGGAGAAAGAGTGCATGCGCGTAAGAGAGAGAGAGAGATTGATTTAAAGATAGTACACTCCTGACTTTGAAGATGGAGGGAATGTCCATGAGCCCAGGAATGCGGGTGGCATCTGGAAACCAGAAAGGTAAGCAAACGAATTGAATTCTCACCTAAAGACTCAAGGAGCATATAGTCTTTCTGACCCATTTTGAACTTCTGACCTCCAGAACCACAATATATTTTTGTTGTTTTAAACCACTAAATTTGTAGTAATTTGTTATAGCAGCAAGAGGAAACCAAAACACACATATTTCTGGGTTTCATAGAGAAACTTTGAATTTACTGTTTCTTCTCCTGTTCCATTGACATGCTCCTACATTTTACTTATATTCCCTGTTTTCACGGTATTATTCAACAGTCCCTATATTCCTCTCTATTTCCTATATGGTCATTCTTTATAAAAACAGTGTCATAATCCATAAACAGTACATCTAAATTCCCAAACCAAAATAATGTCTTATTCCAAACATGTCTTAAATTTACCGTTTTCTCTATTTTGACTGCTACACTTCCTTAGTTCTCTTGTGTCTCATCTTTTATTTGAATTATTAGAGCAAGAAACTAATTGTTTTCTGATCTCCAAATGCTTCCCAATCAATTCCATACTATGAAATTATCTAATAGTCTTATTAATTTCCCCCCCACCCCAGGCTGGAGTGCAGTGGCACCATCTTGGCTCACTGCAACCTCCACCTCCTGGGCTCAAGCGATTCTCCTGCCTCAGCCTCCCAAGTAGCTGGGACCACAGGTGCACACCACCACACCTGGCTAATTCTCTCTCTCTCTCTCTTTTTTTTTTTTTTGGATTTTAGTAAAGACGGGGTTTCACCGTGTTGCCCAGGCTGGTAGTGAATTCCTGAGCTCAGGCAATCCTCCTGCCTTAGCCTCCCAATGTTCTGGAATTACAGGCATGAGCCACTGCGCTCAGCCAGTCTTATTATATTTTTTTAAAAAACTATTTTCCTCCACTACCTATAGGACATCACTTAGTGTAACTAAGTTAAAACAGCAATAAATATGAGGCAAAGATGTCCATGATAATAAATTATAATATTTAATTGAGATATTAAAGACCTGGATCTTGTGGGCAGAAAAGAATTCCCTTAAAAGTACTCAAAAGTATTGAAAATAGAAAAAAACTTAAGGTTAACTGCACCAAAGTTAAGAATAATTATCAAAAAATAAATTAAATATTCTGTTAAAATTATCCTATAAAAAGTGAAAATGACATTTTAAATATTAAAAAATGAACAAGTGTGTTATACACAGGATATAATACCTTCAATACATATACTGATCAAAGATTTGTTATACCTATATTTTTAAATTTTTACAAGTTAATAAGGTATCACAAAAAATGCACTACAAAACAAAGACATCAATATGAAGAAATATATATGACTAGTAATGCATATGACTAATAATCATAAATATTAATGGTGAGGAAAATGCAAATCAAGACTGCATCACTGCAGCCTCAACCTTCTGGGCTCAGGTGATTCTCCCATCTTAGCCTCCCAAGTAGCTGGGATTACAGGCATGTGCCACCACACCCAGCTAATATTTGTTGTTTAGTAGGCACAGGGTTTTGCCATGTTGTCCAGGATGGTCTGAAACTCCTAGACTCATCTACCCCCGTTGGCCTCTTAAAGTGCTGTGATTACAGGCGTGAACCACCACACCTGGCCTGGGAACCATGGTTCTTAAACAGGATGAAAATATTTAAAAACCTTATTAAAAATGAAAACAACAAAATCAGTGGTGCATAAGAGTGAATGTGGGAGGAGGTATTTGGTTTCCTCATTCTTCATAGTAAGGAGTCAATAGAAAACTACAAAGAAGTAAAAACAAAAATGAACACTTTACCAAAGAAGAAATAGAATGGCTAATGAGCATAAGTGACATCTAACCACATTTGCAAAATCAAACAATGAGATTTACTTTTCTCTCATTATTTAAAATTTTTAAAAAATATGAAAATGAAAATGTGGGGGGCAACTGGATCCCTAACAAATTGTCATGAAATAAAATCTATGGAGTATGTGGGTATACCCTATGTACATGTAATCCACATTAGCATATGAAAGTGTCTATGCAATTTGTAGTTCCAAAGAAGTTTGTGATATGTTTTTCTTTCTTGACTTGTTTGGCCACAGGATCTTTTGTTAAGTAAGATATGTTAATATTCTATAAAGCAATTATATACATGCTGCATGCTGCTTTAATCAATGAATTACTTGAGAAATGTGGCTCCATAGGTCTGCCTATACCAGAACAAGTGTCTGCTAAGAAGAAATAATAAAAACAAGTCATTTGAAAGAGGGAAAATGCTTTTTATGTAAAGGTTAATAGCTCCTGAAGCATACTTAGCTTGTCTTCCAGTTGTTTCCCTTATATCAAAATTCAGCCCTTATTATTTTCAGCAATATGCAAATTAAGATGCTATGAGATGATATAAGGTAATAAAACAGAATTAATTCATACAAAGTTCCCAGTTTCTCTTAAAACCATTGTCATTGGGTTTCCAAATATGAAAATTATGTGCCCAGTTGCTTTTTAGGATATTCCCTGATATTTTCTATTTTTACAGGACATTAGTGGGGATATTTATCTCAGCATTTTAGTTGCTAACTCTCACAGAAAAATTAGCTTCTATCTGTGTGTTATTAACCATACTACATTGGAATATAAAAAAAAAATCCTGACATCTAACCAAGAATTTGTGAATAATAGTAGAAACTGACTTTTAGACGAAATAATTTTGGAGTTATTTTGATCACAGAATAAATGTGCTGTTACAAGATATGTCAGCAGGAGGTGAATTGGCAATGACCATTTCATGCCTAATAACAATGCCATTTTGAGCTCATGCAGAAATAAGGTAATATATAAATTTATTGTTTCAGAGAGCTGATCTCATCTAAATGCAGAAAACCCAAGTCGTATAACTTGTCTCTTTTTTCTAAACTTTAATCAATGTGCTTCAATTCTTCAGACAGAGCTGACTGATGCAGTGAACCTGGTTTGTACCTTTAGCTCTCCTTGGGATGCTTGGGTGTCAATTCAATGAAGGGACTGTGGAGAATGTCCACTATTATACCATGACTAAAATCCAGGCAATTTATCAACAATTTTTCACTACCTCCAAATACAGGCACCTACTCCTATACATACAATACTGTTTCACCACAATCCCCAACACAAAATAGTCTGCTCAACTTTTATGGACAGCCTCCAGGGTGCTTTTCAGTGAATTTTTTTTTAACACTTGCCCCTGGGTTTTCATTTTACCAGTTTTCACTTAGCTAACATATGGGGTAATGAGAAAGCAGCACATGGTGGCGTTTGTACCAGAATCTGCTGTAGAAATTGCTTCCTTTACCCTGTACTCTTGAATTTAATCAGCTCAGTGGATGCTTGGTTCCATAATTCTAAAATATTTGACTCATTATTCTCTGCCCACAGAACTATATAGAATTCTTTCTATTTTAAGTATTGTGTCCAATTCGGAGCAATGAGACGACAGAATTTCTGTTATAAAGAGCATTAGGGGATATCATCTGGTTAGGAGGAAGAGGTCAGACAAATAAAACAGATACAGAATTTACCCAGACTTTTTATTTTCATAATAACATACTCATTTAAGAGTGGGGATGGAAACTGTGGTGGATTGAAGACACCTTCAGCCTTTTCTGGGCACCAAGAAGGTTAAAAGGAAACCTTCTTACTTCTGCAATTCATCGTGCACTTTGCACTTTTTAGTTTCTGACTTTATTTCTGTCTTAGGATGTGGTCATCCTATAGTTCCTTAGACAGAATTGAAAGCTGGACCCACTAGTTCTGTTGGCTTCTTGAGTTCCCAAGACCCTCTTCCACTGTATTGTCTTTTGGTTATTTCATAAAGATCCACAGAATAATATAAAAACTCTTATTTTCCAACCCTGAAAATCCTATCATCCCTTTTTCATCATTCTTCCTTCTTCATGATCCTCTCCTCTTCTTTTGACCTGATTGATGTTGATTTGTTTGTTTTGTGTTTTAATCTTGAACAGAGCAGATGCGAGCAGAGTCTTATCAAGAGAAAGAACAGGAAAGGAGTTGTCTTTCTCATTTCCTTTTTCTTATATCTCTTTAGTTTTCAATACAATGCCCTATTCTGGTTGAAGAGCCCAGGATAAGTGGATGAACAGGGGCCATCCCCGGTTTGTTCATTACTCATAATGAATTTTCCATCTCAAATGGAGCTTCTTGCCCTTTGGTCAGCATGCTTTGGCTTCATATTTTTTCTCTGACTCTGTCTACCCTTTTAAAAGGATCTGTGCAAAGCTATCGTTTGATTTAAGAAATACTACTCAGCATGGTTTACAGATAATAAACTTTACTGGAGAATCCAGGGGGTTGATCTTTCCCTGGAAACCTGCTCTTTAAAAGTTTTGCAGTGTGATATTGAAGAGGTACAGAGTTCACACTTGTTCCTCCAGATATAATCTTTCTCTAAATAACCACCCAATAATGTGTGGTTAGAGATGAGTGACAGCATGTAATGAGAACATTTGTTTGCTCAACCACTGGATTTTTTTTTCCTAAGGAAGAAATATAAAACTAACTAATTCAGGTAACATGACTGACTCCCACACTATTGATTATAGTGGTTGTCATCAATTTGCTGCCCCACCAGCCATCCGACAGGTATTACTTACAGATTGTGGTATTATTTGCTGCCAGGATTCCATTTCTTAAAATAAGTATAAACAATGCAAGAAAAATGTTAGCACATCAGAGAGTCACTTTCATCTTGAAAAATCACATAAGCTGCATCTCTGGTTTTTAATTAATCAGATACCAAAAGTTGATCCTAAAATTTCAAGCAGGATCAAAGTGAGTGTTAAATAAGATTAAAGTAATTACACAGAGGAAGAGAAGAAAGTTATCAGACTGAATTTCTTTTTCTTCTTCTTCTTTTTTTTTTTNCCAGGCTGGAGTGCAGTGGTATGATCACAGCTCACTTCAGCTTTGACTTCCCAGGATAAAATGATCTTCCAGCCTCCTTAGTAGTGGGAACCACAGGGACACACCACTCTGCCTAGTTCATTTTTTTTTTTGTAAAGACAAGGTCTTCTTATGTTTCCCAGGCTGGTGTCACACTCCTGGGCTCAAGCTCTCCCCCCAGCTCGGCCTCCCAATGTGTTGGGATTACAGGTGTGAGCCACTGCACCCTGCCAGAATGAATTTCTTTATAAGACTGATGCCAGAGGAATCAAATTTGATCATTTTTACTGGAAAAAATATAAATTAAACTACATATTTATTATAAGATAACAACAATCTGTTTTATTATAAGGCCAGACTTCTAGGTGTAGAAAATAAAAGGTAAGCTCTAAAAATTATTTATTAGCAATTAGAAATCTTTAAACATTAAGAGATTATATTGAAGAGTTTTCTTTTCCTCTTCAGAAGCCTGAGGTAATTTTATCTATCCAATTTAAATAGCTAGTGTAATAAAAAGCTATGCAATGTGACAATGTGCCAATCTGCAGAAAGTATAACTAGAAAAATATGCTGTTATATAATACAGGAAAACATTCTCTAAAATACAAACAAAAGGAATACCAGTGAGTCCTTCCTACTTAAAAATTTTTTTTTAAATATGCTGTCTACTCTATGTTACAGAAATAATCAGAATATTCATAATTTATATTTCCTGATTTTCTTGGAGCTGAGTACATGGTTTATAAATGTAAGCTTCTCACACTGTATTCTAATATTTGTGACAAGTTATTTTCTTACTCACAAAGTTATCATTAAAGTACAATTTCAGCAATCTCAACTGAAGATGATTTAAGAATTTAAAGAGATCACAAAACCATCACCTCAACAAGAATAACAAACCCAAAGGTGTTTTCATTCCCAGCTCTTGCCCTGAGGGTCACCAGGTTAAGGCAGTTGTACTGGTTTCTGTGCCAACACAGCTTAAGAATTGTTGTATAGTCTGTTATGGTTTCAATGTGTTTGCCATAAAGCATGTGTTAGAAATCCCTACTGCAACAGTGTTGAGAGGTAGGAACTAATGAAAAGCAATTTGGCCACAAAGGCTCCAGCCTTACCAGTGGATTAATACCACTACCTTGGGAATTGGTTGACTTCAGGAGTTAGTAATGAATAGATGAGTTTGGCCCCCTTGTATCTCTTGCCCTGTCTTTGCCCTTCTACCATGGGATGATGCAAGCAGACCCTTATCAAATCACAGACCCTCAATTTTGGACTTCCCAGCCTCCAGAAGTATGAGAAATAAATTTCTGTTCATGATAAATTATACAGTCCCGGATATTCTGTTATAAGAATTACAAAAGAAACTAAGACACAGTCTCAACACATTTCATAATAATTTTCCATTTATATATTTGTCATCACCCTCAAGACTGAGGGGGGCCTATGATGTCTAATTTTCTGTTGTTGTTATCAAGCAAAGTATTTAATGTATAATGGAAGATAAGGTTTGCCTGTGTCCCCACCTAAATTTCATCCTGAATTTTTGTTCCCATAATTAGCATGTGTCATGGGAGAGACCTGGTGGGAGGTAATTGAATCTTGGGGGCGGTAACCTTCATGCTGTTCTTATGATAGTGAGTGAGTTCTCACAAGATCTGATGGTCTTATAAGGGGATTTTCCCTCACTTCACTCTGCACTTCTCATTCCTGCCACCCTGTGAAGAAGGTGCCTTTCTTCCCTTTTGTCTTCCACCATGATTGTAAGTTTCCTGAAGCCTCTCTAGCCATGTGGAATTGTGAGTCGATTAAACCTCTTTCCTTTATAAATTACCCAGTCTCAAGTATTTCCTTATAGCAAAGTGAGAATGGACTAATACAGTAGACAATTAATAAACCCTAATTAAATTAAATTAAATTAAAAGTACCCAACTTCTATGATATAGACTTTTTAAATAAAATAACTGAAATGGTTTATCTGTTACCTTTGTGTGCATTATCGTAGGCATAGTCAAAAATGCACACCATGCACTGGCTCTTCATATTACACTGGTTCCTTTTAAATTCTGCTACTGAAAGCCAGTTGGTTCTCCCTTAGAGAACAAAATACATTCTGAATTACTTAAAAAATTATATGTTGCCCACCTGGCAAACTTTGAGCAATTACTTAGCATTTGTATAGCAATTTGGATTTGCTAAGTGCTTCAAAATAATTCTTATTCTCCTAGCCATCATACTTTTTGATGAGTAACCATATTTCAAATGTAGTTTATTGCCTTCTAATTGCCTCTTTACACCACCAAGGAGGAGAAATAAGAATCCAGTGAGATACGCTTGCACAGAATTAGTTTGAGAGTTTTATTCAGAGTTTTAATATTTCAAACAAGTGGAAAACTTTGGAACAAATAGTATCCTGTGAATTAAACCACCATTACTATTCTAAAATTTAGATTTATTATTACTCTTGTGAAACTAGTGAGTCTTCTCCAGGGTACTCAGCTCTCTAAATCTAACTTTTTGCTGAATCTGTTATGTCAATAAATCACTAATCTGTGGATATTTTTTTAGGTTCCATGCCTTTTTTCACTTCTTTCATGTAACATTATGGACTCTAGGTATCTTAAGATAATCAATCATATTTCATCTTAAACTAAAAAAAAAGAATAAAAATCTAAATGTACAGAGTTTAGGTTTGGATTTTGTTGGGTTCTTTATAAGTGCATGTTTCAGAAATATAACAGCTATGAATCACAATACCTTTAGCATTTTTTCAGCATCATTTGCTTATATATACTCAGATAGATACTAATACATCTCAAGAATTCAGAAGCAGTAAATGACACGGTATCAAAAACTGAAAATGCAAACCAACAACGTATAGATTGCTGTTTGTACAATACAACATTATTCACCATTATTCTCAATCATAAACCTCTCAGACTGTGCAGAGTATTTCACTATTAGAAGCAACACACTGATTCATAACCTGCCCCAATTCTATTCTCTTGTCTTTATTTTTTTCCCATTTGCCAATGCTCATTTAAATGCCTAACATCATTTAATAATCAGTATAAGAATTATGCACTTCAAGAACCTACTTCAAGGATTGTAATCCCACAGATGTTTTCAGGAGTGTGGAAGAAAAAGGAAAAAAAACAAACCTACCAGAAGATTTGGGTTTGAGTCCTGCCTTAACTGTTTTCTACTCCTGTTTTCTACACCATTTATTTCACTTAACCTGAGTTTCTGCATTTGTGGAAGTACATAAAATGGCACCTATTTCTCAAGTTTACAATTATCCTAACATAAAATAATTCAAGAAAAAGTAATATCAAAAGTTATAACATGTAAATTGTTTTTAAATTTTCACATGCCACTTCTGCACTTGGAGTCTATGCATATCACCCAGCAGTTAAATAACATGTTGTATGCTGTTTGTCTTAATTCCTGGAATAGACTGCAGTCTTGGTGAAGCTGAAACACATGTACAGTAATTTTATTATGTCCTGCACAGTGTAGCTGGTCATACGCCTAAGCAAATAACATTTAATTATAGATAGACTTGTTCATTCAGTTCCATTAACAAATGAATTGAAATTGAGGAATTTCATTTGTCATTTCATTGTCTCTTTTCTTCAGAAATGATCAAGACATTGTGTTTTGCTCAAGAGAGTTTCTTGTTGGAACAAAATGCTGGAGGAGGTAAACGAACAAAACCACTATATTTTTTATGATGGAAATTAAGTAGTGCTTTAGAATAAAAATTATTGATAATGAATGAGAAAAACTGAAGCTGGGTAGGAGTTTAGCTAAGAATGGAAATAGAAAAATTTGCAAACGTCCTGTCCAAGATAATTTCAAGTTTCTGCTATACTGAGTTGGATTGGGAAGCTGTAGTAAAACTATGGGCTTTGGTGATCATCACACCGCATTCTTGCTTTGAGACCTTGGCATAAACTCTCTGATTACAAGTTTTCTCATCTATAAAATAGGGCATAATAACTTCAACAAGCATAAGAGTAAAGAATGATTTTAGCTGTTACTTTTGTTAAACAGTAAGCTGTCTGATTGATCCTCTAACTTTGGTGAATCCCCTCTAAAAGAGTGAACTAGAATGATCATTTTGGAGTAGGCAATTAACTGACATAATTAAGTAGATATCCAGGGTTTTGGCTTTTCCTTCATGATTAACTGAAATCCAAATCTTTATCTCCTACTTGTGTGGCACGTCTAAAAAACCAAAAACAAAAAACAGTTTCCTAATACTAAATAAACCATGCATAAACTATGCAGCCATCTGTGACAATTTCTATGAAGCTATTAGGTTAGACCTTTTATAAAAATTAACTCAAAATAGGTCATAGACCTAAATGTAAAATGCAAAGCTATAAAACTCCTAAAAGATAACATAGAAGAAACTCTAGATAACTTTGGATTTTGCCATGACTTTTTAGAATATGACACCAAAGACAGGCACAAACTATGAAAGAAAGAATTGATAAATGGGACTTTATTAAATTTTAAAACTCTGTTCTTCCAAATGCCCTGTCAAGAGACTGGCAAAACAAGCTATAGATTGGGAGAAAATACTTGCAAAATACATACATGGTAAAGAATTGGTATCCAAAACATACAAAGAACTCTTTTGAAAAATCTCAATAATAAGAAAACAAAAACCCTGATTTAAAAATGGACAAAAGATCTGAACAGACACTCATCAAAGAAAACATTCAGAATGCAAATAAGCATGTGACAGCATGCTCCCCATCCTATTTAATCAGGGAACTGCAAATTATAACAACAATGAGATATTACCACTGACCTGTTAGGATACAGAATCCAGAAAACTGACACCACGCAATACTGGAGAGGATGTGGAGATACAGGAAATCTCATTCATTGCTGGTGGGAATACAAAATGATACAGAAAATTTAGAGGACAGTTTGGCAGCTTCTTTCAAAATGTAACATGCTCTTATCATCTGACACAGCATATTCTTTGATATTTACACCTTTGAGTGGAAAACATACATGCACCTGCTTATTAAGGTACACAGCAGCTTTATTCATAATTTCCAAAATTTAGAAGCAACCAAGATGTCCTTCAAGAAGTACATGGATAAATAAACAGCAGTACATTTAAAATATTATTCAGAACTAAAAAGAAAAGAGCTCTCAATGCCCTAAAAAGGCCTGAAAGAAACTTAAATGCAGGTTAGTAAGTAAAAGAAGCCAGTCAGAAAAGGATTCATACTGTGTGATTTAATCTATATAACATTATGGAAAGAACAAAACTATGAAGACAGTAAAAAGATAGTGGTTACTATGGGATGGGTGGAAAAGAAAGAAGGTCAGATGGAGCACAGAAGATTTTTAGGACAGGGAGACTTTTCTGCATGATCCTACAATGATAGGTGCAAAACATTATACATTTGTCCAAAGTCAGAAAAATGTACCACACAAAGAGTGAACTCTAACATATGGTATGGACTTTGGGTTGTAATGATGTGTCATTGTAGGTTTACCGAGTTGAACGATTGCACCTTTCTGGTGGGGATGTTAGGGAGGCTGAAGACAGGGGATGTATGGGAACTCTCTGTACTTAACTGCTTGATTTTGCTACAAACCTAAAACTGTTCTAAAAAATAAAGTTTATTTTAAAACACACAAACTCTGTAGGATATCCACAGAGGCACAAAGAAGTATACATTGTTAGTGACACTTAAGACAGCTGTTAAACTACTAATACTAAAAGTTAACATTTGAGCTTGAGTCTGATGAAGGAGACAAGACCAGATGCAGGCAGATTCTTAAGGTTCTATGAGGCTCTTCCAGTTTCAGTCTGTAAACATGAAACTTTTATTTCCTTAACCTTCCCGTGTCCAACCTTCTTTGTACCTCACCTCGTACCTCTTGGCAGGCATTTGAAATCAGTTTTCAAATTCCTCATTTCCGTACTTATCCTAACCTGATTCTAGTTCTTGATATCTCCTTTCCTTTCTGCTGTGGTTCTGCTTCCTGATAATGTGTTGTCTCCATTTAACCCAGAGAATACTGATACAAATTCTGCCCACTCCTGTGGCATAAAACAAACTATGTAACTGTGTACTCAGCTGGTGCTGGCCTCTTTTCTCAAAAGGATTAAATTTACAATACTTCTAGTTAATGATAGTTTATGTTTTATTTCCAAAAAGAACTGTTTATAGTACACTATAATATACATTGGCTCTTTATAATCTGTTAAGATATACTGCAGAACAGATATATATTGTACTGTTGATATTATCTATCTATATGCATCTAAAATTATAATCAATTAATAGAAACAACAGTGGCCTCAATGAGAAATGCATGCACTCGCACACACACGTGCTTTATGGTTTTTCTTTCTTCCTTTCATTGAGATCTGGGCAAGAGCTGATTTATTTAATACCTAACTTTGGAAAGACCTGTTAGAAAATATAATGTTAGACATTTAGTAAGTGTGGTAGGTATTAGGTTTTCCCTGAAAATTGACGGGCAGTATTCATATGCATATTGAGAGGATTACCCTGCTTTGACTCAATTGTAAGAAATCTAAGCTTGTCAGTTCATCTTAGAAACATCATAAAGCAGAAACCTGTCCGTGAACACATAGCTCAGTGTCTCATTTGATGACTGTGACAGTGACTGCTTATACTTTCATCCTGTGAAGCAGTTTCTGTACTGCCCATCCTTATCACAGTAAATTAGAAATAAGAGGATGAAGGGTTTTATTTTCTAAAACATGTCATGCTTCAAGAAGGTGCCCCCTTGCTATTTAAATACAACCACTAGCAAATAGAGAATAAGTGAGAAATGGAAAATTTTCCAGAAAAGGTATCTGGGTTTTTTTTCTCCTTGTAGTATTCAGGGTTCTCTAGAGGGACAGAACTAATGGAATAGATAAATTGTAGGGGAGTTTATTAAGTATTAACTCACTCAATCACAACGTCCCACACTAGGCCATCTTCAGGCTGAGGAGCAATGACAGCCAGTTCCAAAACTGAAGAAGCATCCAGTACAGGAGAAAGATGTGGGCTAGGAAGATAGGCCAGTTTCTCTTTTCACATTTTTCTGCCTGCTTTATATTCTAGACACACTGGCACCTGATTAGATTGTGCCCACCAGATTAAGGGTGGATCTGCCTTTCCCAGCCCCCTGACTCAAATGTTAATCTCCTTTGGCAACACTCTCACAGACATACTCAAGAGCAATACTTTGTATCCTTCAATCCAGCCAAGTGGACACTCAGCATGAACCATCACACTCTTGAATGTTCTTCATAAACCTGGTGGAAATGATGGAAAACTTAAGCTGCATCCTGCTGCTAACAACAGAAAACCACAGCCCAAGCCGGTGTAAACAATGAGAAAATTGTGTTATCTCATATAACAAGAAGTCCTGAAAAGAACAGTTCCAGGCTTGATGGGGCAAGTGCTTAGCTTAAACCCATATTAAGACCCTGATTTCTCTTCATCCTTATACATATCTGCCTGGACCACAGCTTAGTTTTTCAGGGTCATGAGTGGGACACCACAGAGTTCCAGTTGTCACCTGCCTACATCACAACAGTTACCAGAGACAGGATATCTTCCTATGTGTCTTTTGTTCTCAGGGAAATGTTTTGAGGTGACAATTGACAGAAATTATGTTCTTTGACCATTTCTAAATCATCCACTGGCAAAGGAAATGAGATTTCCATGACTAACACAGGAACACATGTGAAGAAGGTCGGGTTCAGAATAAATTAATGGCTTTTCCTAGAAATATATTCTGCAGTTGGAACTGAGAATCAAATTATAATGAACAACTGAGCTATGTTGCTTAATTGTTGTTTACCACATTCCATTAATTTTGTGTATTCTTTTTATGTTTGGTTTCACATATTAAATGCTGAAATTCTTTATTTTGAAGATAATATTTTTGTTTAAGTATACACAAAATAGATATGCAATAAACCCTTTTTATAATTCATTACATTGTGATTCAATAACTCATAAAATATTATATTTAGGGTTTGGTATAAGAATCCTGCCTCCAGTTATGAACTTCAAAATAACAAATATTGTTTTATTTAGGTTAGTGCAAGCTACTGTAACAATTAGTTCTTAAGTGCCTAATGTTAAAGAAACAAATAGCAGTCTGTTTCTTGCTCAGCAAACAGTCCTCCCATGCCATCCTCACTTTCCAAGTTCTCTGTGGAGATTCTGTCTCTTCCAGCCAGCTGAATAGGAACACAACACAATGGGAACTCACGGACCAGGCTTGGAAATAGCACATGTTTTCCCTTACACCACATCGGCTGGGACTCAGTGATAGGGTCACCGTTAACCATAGGGAAGTATGGTGTATGTCCCACTTCTCTAAAGTATATGTATTTGTATGTCCCATTTCACTAAAATAAATATATAAATGGATATAGAAAATAAGTAAATATATATATATATATACACACACACACACATATATGTATGTATGTTCTTAATGTATTCAAATATTATGTGAGATATGCTAAAATATTATTTGTTAATGGTCTGAAATTCAAATGTATCTGGGTCTTCTGTTTCATTTTCCTTGAAGCTAGCAACCTTATCCATGTGCCTGAAACACTAACATTCCTCTGATTCAAACACACCTCTCACAAGTGCAAAATCACTGAGATATTTACTTCTGTTCATGTCGCCCATGTTTGAACAAGTGAGAGTCAATTAAGATACATGTATGAATTGAATAAAATAATAATTTAAGTTACTTTGGTTTTAAAGTAACATGATCTTTAGCTTTGTATGTGTTTCATTTTACAAAGCATTTTTGTGTTTTTTTTTTAATCTCTGAAAATCTAAAACTATTGAGCAGCAAAGAAATGTGTATTGATTAAATTCATTTCTTTTACACAAAGAATTGCATAGTAGCTGTCATCTACCTCTGAGGGATATAGAAAATTTGAATAACGGAAATTTCTCAAAGATGAAGAAACTATCAAAATACTAGCTTTAAGAGTAAAATTCATTAACCTAAAAAGCATATACAACATCACTTAAACCCTGCAATTTTACATCATTTAGGAAAAGTAGAGTGTTAACTTTTTAGTCACTAGCCCCTCCTTGGCAGGGTATAATGAAAACAAATACTAAAATTCAACACACACAAAAATTGCGTTTTTCTAGTGTGTTGATTCTATTTTCAGATGTAACTTAATTATAAAACAAGTCAATTATAAGCTAGTTAAAAGAAAGCTAAGATTTAAAAAAAAAGTGAATTATTGCTTAAAACTCTTAAATACATTAAATTTTGTATTAAATGTCAAAGACAAGCAATGCAAACAATACAGCATGTTAAATTACCATTTCCATATATTCCTTTAAATTCTCTAGGAAAATAGAAAAAAATGTATTATTTTGTTTAAGTTAAAAATGATTAGGTCAAAGAGATGTTAGTTGTAGATAATTTGATGATAACAATGTGGATACTAATACCTAGTATGTTTTAAGTGTTTTAATGTTGCCAAAAAAATGCTAAATATGTTACTTCTCAAATTGATAATATGAATTTCCTCCATTTTACAAATAAGAAAATAAACAACTAGAGAGGCTCTAGAGAGGTTAAGCCATTCCCCAAGGTCACAAAACTAGGAAATAATTGAACAAGGATTCCATCTCATGAAACTGACTTTATCGGGTAGGATTTCATAAATACATTTTTTTTTGTTGGTGCTTTAACTGATAGAAGCTTTCCAAAATGATTTAAATTCCTTTAATAACCACATCTTTTCCAAATTTTAACAGAAAAGCAAATTAATAATTATGCTAGAAAATTACAGACTTCCTTCACTTGGTAGATATATAACACATACTAGAATTGAATTGTTATGCCAAATCAGGCTATTATGATCCAAAATCCACAAAGAAGGTATTAATTACATAGAGATATCATGAAAAACTTCTAACACAGAGAGATTGAGGGTCTAATTTCAAACACAGCACCCAGAGGATTGAAGTTGTACCTACATTATAAAAGTTTAAAAACGATCATCACCATCAAGAATTTATCATTAAAAATTGTCTATTTGGCTTCAAAAATATGAAGCTTTGTATCTTAAAACATATATTCATATTTAAAACAAAAATATAAAACAATAGTATATGTGGGTGAGTAAAGAAAATGATAGTTTATTTCTGGGGTCATGACAACTTAGAGGGTAGCTTCTCCACCAGAGACCCTGTCTATTTTATTTTGATTTTGCCAAATCTCTCTCCTTTCCTACATTGTACTTTAATTGCAAACACAAAAGTGGTGTTTAAAGTTAAGATTTCCTGGCCACGTAAGCTTCATTCTTGAACATATAAATGAATCTGTTTTCATCTATGGCCCAGCCTTGGTTTCTCAGGAACATACTCTTGTCGACAGAAGAAGTACTGGAATTCCAGGAGACAATACAGGAGAGGGTAGGAAACATGCTAGATAATACATAACTACATTGTTTCACTTGTTCTTACAATGCCCTTCTTTTACAGATAATATGATTACATCTGTTTTACATATAAGATGATTGACCCCAACAGAAAGATTAAGGAATTTGTCCAGGGTCCTACAGTAGTTAGCAAGGGGTGACGCCAGAATATGACGGTTGGCCTCCCAAGTCCATACTACTAGCCACTTCTGCCAGCAGTACCAGCCCAAATGGTGCAACTTTCTGGAGACCACATAGAACTATACTGAGTTCCCCTAAAAAGCCACACACCTATCTCTGCCTTAGTAAGGGTCAGAAATGGGGTATGGTTGAAAGTTGCAAACATGCTATGGTTAAATTCCTTTTTCTCACTTTGGCAAATGGAAAGAACACGAATGTTGTATCCCATCCCTTCAGCCTCACCTTACCATGAGTATAATCACCTGTATCCATTTTCCAGAAACACAGTAGATTGAGCTGACTCGTTTCCCTCCCACTACAAACACATACATGCTGAACTACATATTACAGCTGTCTCAGATGCTGAGATAAATTTAAAAAAAGTCTCCAGTGAAAATTTACATCATAAGACTTGTTCAAATTTATGCTGTCCTTATGGCGTATGTTTGGGACATGTGTTATTCCTTTGGGTTGCCCAGATTGTAAATCCCAATCCCATGTTTTGGAACCCGTGTGCTGTGGTAGCCTGGTAGTTGACAGGGAGCCCGTCCCAGGAAGAAGATAACAATCAATTTCCCAGCTATTCCATCTTTGCAGCTTGTGTACACATGCGTCCATGTGACCTGGCCCTCCCAAACAGATGCACCTCTGTCAGATTTGACTAGAAGTCGAATCAGAGAATCGAATGCTATGTGGTATGCCCTCTGGTGGTGATTGTAGCGGCAGCAGCCATGTAACTCTACTTTCCATAGCTAACAGTGATTAAAAATCCAGCAGTGTCCCCAATATCAAGAAGGAGTGGTGTTAGTGGTTAAAGTGTTGTCTATGATCTGGATGGAAAAAATTGTGCAGCATGATTTCAACACTGCTCTGGCTCTGCAGCACCCAAGGCTGGTCTCCAGTTCTTTCAGGCTGCTCTGACTATCCCAATGTCCTTTATAAGTTGGTTTTTGTTTAAATCAGTCAGAATGGGTCTCAGTTGTTAGCAATTAAGAATACTTACTGGCAGAATATAGGAATCACAAGGCTTGAAATTCATTAAAAGTACCTCTCTACACATGAACCTATTGGAATCTTACAAGAGCTCATCTGACAACTACCCTGTAGACATTTCTATAGGTTAGGAATGCAAAATTTAATAGAGGCAAAATTATCAAATATAATGTCACAGTGAAAAATATTAGATACACAAGAAAACGAAGTACCGTAACAAAAATTCTGTGGAAGCAATCATTAAATAATTGACGATTCAATAAGAAAAATAGGAGAATACAAAATAGGCCCAAAAGGTATTTTTATAATAATTAAGGAGATTTAAGAAGGAATGAAAACCAATGAAAAGACGTAGCCTAATGGAAAAAAAGAACAAGCGTATTTGAAGAACAATCATATGTAACTTTCGCTAAAGTGTTTTAACTTAGAACAGTTTTTGATGTACAGAAAAATTATAAAAATAGTCGTTTTCATAAAACCCCACACCCAGTTTTCCATATTATTAATGTATTACATTAGTTGGCTACACTGGCTACAATAAATGGACTAATATTGGCATATTATTATTAACTAAAGTTCATACTTTATTTATATTTTCTTCCTCTTTACCTAGCATCCTTTTGCTGTGCCAAGATCCCATCCTAGCTACCACATTACATTTGGTTGTTATGTCTTCTTTGGCTCAGCTGTAATTCTTACCCATGTTGTTTTCTTACTACAAAAGCAAAAACACTTTTGGAGGTGATGGATATGTTTATTACCTTGATTATAGCTAGAATTTGTGAGTATATCCATATATCCAAACTCATTAAATTTATATATCTGCCTTTTTGTATATCAGTTATGTCAATTTTGTATATCAATCAATTAATATCTGCTTTTTTGTATAACAATTATACCTCCATAAAGCTATTTTTAAAGAAAGATTTAACTATTTAATTACATGTGGTAGCCTTGTCCTGTGTACATTTGGCTAGGCTGAAAAACATTTCCCAGAGTTCTCCTTCTTATACGTTTCCTATTAGCATGGGCCACACATACATTTTTTTGAGTGAGATTTACAGGGTGGAAGTAAAGCCATAGCATTTGCTACAATAGCATTGTGCTACTGGTCAGCTGACTCAGCTCATTGGCAGTATCTGAGCCTACACATGCCCGTATACTGCTTGACTTCTGCTTCTGTGCTTTCTGGGCTAATTTCTCAATATCTTCAAGGGTCCTGACTTCTGAAGTGATACTCATAACACAAAGTCAGCACCAGAAGAACTAACACAGGTGAAAGTCACTCCTGGGGGCTTCAGCTATGCTTATGAGCTCCACCACCTTACATTCATGTGTTTTGTTTTGTTTTTCCCGAAGTGCCTACCCTGTGAACTTCAGTGAACTTCAGGCTCCAGCATCAGATGTGAAGACAACAGCCTTATAAGGACTGCCTAACTGGCTTACTCAGTTTCAACAAATCCTTATAACAAATCCCTATGTGTGTGTATTAGTCTGCTCTCACACTGCTATGAAGAGATCTCCAAGACTGGGTAATTTATAAAGGAAACAGGTTTGACTCACTGTTCTGCATGGCTGGGAGGCCTCAGGAAGTTTACAATCATGACAGAGGCAAAAGAGAAGCAGGCACCTTCCTCGTAGGGCAGCAGGAGAGAGTGAGTGCAAGCAGGGCCAGGTGCTTATAAAACCATCAGATCTTGTGAGACTCACTGACTCTCACGAGAATAGCATAGGGAAAACTGGCCCCATGATTCAATTACCTCCATCTGGTCCTGCCCTTGACATGCGGGGATTATGGAGATTACAGTTCAAGGTGGGGACACAGAGCCAAACAATATTAGCGTGTGCTTGTAGGTACACATTATACATATATCATCTAATGTTTTTACCTCTCAAATTGAACCCTGCTGAAACAGAGTTTGCTATTGAGAGTGGTTCCAGAGAAACAGAATAGTAAGGACATATTATACACCTTGGTTCTGGGATTTCTGGAATTGGTTCTCTGATCTAATTAGGTTTAAAGGCACAAATAATCTGGTTTCCAGTGCAATGGGGCATTAGTAACCCATGCATGCAGTGTCAGAAACGTTTAGACAATCACACCAGCATCTATAAGAATCAATGCTCCAGGTGACAGTATTTGCTGTCTTAGTATATTTTGGTGAAAATAATAAGTATAATTGGATGAGTTTATTGCTGCTAAAAGTGGAGAACTTGCGAAAAGAAAATGAGATCCTCTTTTGTTGAAGATGGGTTGCTGGATTGACAGTGAATGAAATCCTGAAAACTTGCATGAGAACATGTGAACAGATTCTGATTAAATTGGCCTCCTCAAACACCAAATCCCACTGAGCCCCCTTTGTTTATAGAAGCATCTTTTTCGACTCTGTGAAGAAGTTTGTCCTCCTCTGTGAAGAAGTTTTTAGCAGGCTAAAAACATCTGCTAGGACCTTCCTGGAAGTAATTGCCAACCGGCCCTAAATTAGGAAAATTTATGTGTGACCCATGAGGAGGTGTAAGGCCAACTGAAAGAATGGCGTGATTTTGCCCATTCATACTGACTGAAACCCAAGGATTTGTCTCAGAATATAAGTAACTCTTGAAACCTAATAAGTAAAGGATAATCCAGTTTTTTAAATGGGTAAAGGATCTGAATAGAAACTTAAAGAAGACATACAAGCCCAGGCACGGTGGCACATACTTGTAATTCCAGCACTTTGGGAGGTTGAGGAGGGAGGATCATGAAGTCAGGAGATCAAGACCATCCTGCCAACATGGTGAAGCCCTGTCTCTACTAAAAATACAAAAAAAGTAGCCAAGCGTGGGGGCGCATGTCTGTAGTCCTCGCTACTTGGGAGACTGAGACAGGAGAATTGCTTCAACCCAGGAGGAGGAGGCTGCAGTGAGTCTAGATTGTGCCACTGCACTCCAGCCTGGGTGACAGAGTGAGACTCTGTCAAAAAACAAACAAACAAAAAAAAAAACAAGTGGCCAACAGGCACATAAAAAAACACTCAAATTATTAGTCACTAAGGAAATGAATATCAAAACCACAGACAACATGTTATATTCTTTAAAAGAGACAAACACTAAGTTTTGACAAGGATTTGCATAAATTAGAACCTTCATACAGAATAGGTTAGTGGCTGTCCAGGGCTGATTGGTGAGGGATGAGGAATATAAATGATAACTATAAATAAATATAAATAAAATTACAAATGACTGCTGATGGGTATATTGTTCCTTTTGATGTGATGAAAATATCCTAAAATTAGGTGGTGGTTACAGTTACATAAGTATGTGAATATATATAAATAAAACAACACTGTACCATTTAAAAAGTTAAATTTTATGGTATATGAATAAATCTGTCTTTCAATAAAGCTGTCTAAATAAAGGTTTAGGGACATTGGAATGTTGATGTAAATTTATCATGTAAGATCTACTCTGGAAAGACCTAGAAGACATAACTTTCATCACAGCTGTGAGAAATCAACTCAAGAGGGAAGCTCCAGAATTTCTGAAGAGTTCTCTCCTCTGTAAGTCAGAAATCACAAGGAAACTGCTACATTGAAGTGGGATCTCTACCCAATAGAAGTAATGGGATTCCAGGATGGTGGGAGCTGTTGGGAGCTGTTGGAGCAAGAGAATCCTTTCTTTCGCCTCTGGAGTTTCAATGTTTGAGTCTGAGAGATAAACCAACAATAGACCAACAGGCAGGAGAAAAAGCAAACACATTTTTATGTGCACAGGGGCATCACAGGAAGGTGAGGACTCAGTAACACAACGGAATTTGGAAGGCTATCTGCCCTTCTTCATAGGCAGAATGAGTTGAGGATGAAGACAAGTTAGAGGGGGAAAAATAACTTTTAAAGCAGATGAATGGGCCTGAAAAACACACAACCATCTGGAACAAAGTCATCTGGGCTCTGGGGGTGGTGTCAGCTGTAGTCTTCTTTCTGTGATATGCCTCAGTCTCTCCCTGTTGATAAGACATCTGGGGAAGGAATTCAAAACAATTGACTATCTTCTGGAGGATCTGGTCTTTAGTAGATAGAAACACTTCAGAGAAAGCCCTTCCCTGCATTTGCTGTTCCCAGGAGCTCCCATTTGGAAGTACAAAGTGGCATATTTAACGGTATTCTTAATATTTCCTGAGCTCCAACAGAGCCAAGCGAGGGCACTTGGTCACTGAAGACAAGGTAAGTTACTGGAAGGGCCAATTGTTTAATGCCTACTACACATACTAGAACAGAAACTGACGGGCAGCCTGGTGAAATTTTACTTGACCTGATTAAGGGGAAAAGCTGCAGTCTGTTGAATTGAGGTCTGAATGGAATGACCAAAACGACACTCATGTCCCTCAATCAATTCCCACTTCATACACTTAAAACCCCTGAAATGGCTGCCCTGTGCCCAAATTCTTACCCTGGAGGCAGGGTGAAGAAAGCCCTGAAGTCATTCCATTGAAAAAAAGACATATCTGCACACCTGTAAATCATCCTGTTTGTGGCCCCACCCAGGGACTATTTACCATAATGACAGCTTGGGTAAGGAAAAATGATCAGGTCTTGAGGAATTATAGGATTTATTCTATGGTCCTAAACTTCCTGTGGTCACCAGTCAGAGTAGGAAATTGTGGCTGTCAGATAACTGATGGAGTCTTGGCTAGAGTCCATCTCACAGTGGGCCACCTTCTGATTATCTTCCTAGCACCAAGATGGATAGAGCACCTGCAAGGAACTTGCAGAATTCCCGTGCGTACCTGACCATGGAGTGAAAAGAGAGCAAAATGGATGTCACTGGAACGGCCTCTGCCTTTGGTAATAGTAAACCAAAATACACATTCCTGGGAAGTGCAGAGATTGTTGCCACAATCAAGGAATCCAAAGATGCAGGGGTGGTGCTTCCATTCCACTCGTCTATTTTGCCTGTATAGGTAGCAGATGTATATTGGAGAATGAAAGCCGATTATTGAAAATTTAATCATGTGGGGACTCCAATTGCAGCTGTTGTTCCAGATGTGGCTTTGCTAGGGGAAATTCACACATCCCCTTGTTTCTGGCATGTGACAATGGACATAGCGAATACCTTTTATCTCTATACCAGGCAAACTTGCAAGCCGAATCCAGCCTGTAGCCAATTTTTGAAGAGTTCTTGAGCTAAGAAAGGTTTCTACATTTTTAAAGAGTTAAAACAAACAAAGACTATGTGACAGAATCCGTATGTGGGGCCCAAAGACTAAATTATTTATTGTCGCTTTATAGAAACAAGTTTGCTGACCTCTTGTGGTGCTTTAGAGAAAATATTTTTGTTTCCACACTGAAAACTTCGTGAACAAATTTTGCTGAAACGGGACCATGACTAAATGCAAGCCTAGGAAAATAATTTTTGACTGTTTACATAAAACTCCAGAGAATTTTACCTCCTGGAGGTATCTGTTTTCATTTCAGAAGGATGCGGAGACCTGGGCTGGGAGACATGGGGTTGCAGAGCTGGAGACAGTGGTGTTATATTACCCTTGGTGAGATGAATTTATATTCTAAAGGGCTGGAGACAGAACTCAGGGTCCTCCTGAAGAAGCAAAAGTCCTCTCCCTTCTTTGAGGAAGGATGCTGGACAGCAAGCACAGAAATACCTGCACTCTTTGCAGGGGTTTCACCTGAAATACAAATACCTTATGCACAGGATGGCTCAGGCTTCCATCACACTGCCCCAGGGATAGGAATTTGCACACAGGGCATCCATTAAATTGTTTACTGTAAAGTAAATAAAGATTAATTCACTCTACTCCAGAGACCTTATGGAGGCATTCAGTATAAAAAAAATATGAATATTAAAAACTTAGGATTTCTGCTTCTTAGTGAAGATCATAGGCAACTATTTGCTTTAAGCTGAAAAAGTCAGTAATATATCCTTCAGGGATTTATCAGTTCTTCAGTCCCATATCAGAATCGATCACAAGGGAACTTTGCTGTCCTTTAGGGATTTATCAGTTGTTCAGTTCCACACTGTCTTTCACTGTCCTTCAGGGACTTATCAATTCTTCAGTCCAATACCAGAATCTAGCCCAAGGGAACTTTTATGGTTTTTTTTTTTTCTCTTTTCTTTAGGTGTCACACTGGTGTATTGCATTGATAATATTATGCTGACCACATCTGTTTGCTAGGGGTGCCACAGAGAGTGGCTTAAACAACAGACATTTTATTTTCTCACAATTCTGGAGGTTAGACGTCCAAGATCAAGGTGCTGGCAGGGTTGGTTTCTTCTTCTGGGCTTGAAGATACTACCTTCTCCCTGTGTCTTCAAAATAGTATTCCCTCTGGAACAAATTTCTTCTTTCATCAGGACACTAGTCACATTGGATTATGACTCATCCTGATCACTTCATTTTAATTTAATTATCTCTTTTAAGGTTCTATCTCCAAATACAGTCACGTTCTGAAGTACTGGGAAGTAGCACTCCAACATAACGAATGTAATGGTGGGGAGGGGACCATAATTCAGCCCATAACACAGAAATATCTGCGGAGCAGGAGGCTGCAACTACCCTAGACACGTTGGTGAGACACTGCATGTCAGAAGACGGAAAATGAAGATAAGTCTTCCAAAAATTTAGAGGCCTTTCATCTTTGTGAAGTCACTAATGGTCCAGTGGTCTGGGACATATCAAGATACTACTTCTAAGGTAAGGGTCAAGTTGTGGAATCTGTTCCCAATCACTAAGAAAGATGTATCAATATCTAATAAATTTCCTCAGATGTTGGAGACAACATGTACCTCATTTGGGCACATGACTTCAACCCATTTATCAGTTTTGAGTGGGGTCCAGTTTTGAGTGAGGTCCAGGGCAAGGGAGGGCTCTACAGTAGTTACAGGCTCTGTACGGACCATCTGATCCAGCGAATGTGATGTGTTTATCTAGGTGGCAGGTTGAGATACTGTTTGGTGCTTTGGGAAAGTCGATAAGAGAATCATGGTGCAATCACTCAGCATTCTGGAGCAAAGCCATATTGTCTTCTGTGGATGTCTACTTACCTTTGGAGACATAGCTTTTGGCCTTAGCAGCTGAATGTGTGAACTTGGGCCACCAACTTGGCATGTGAGCTGAGTTTTCCATCATAACGAGGTGCTGGCTGATCCAGTGAGCCATAAATTTGGACATGTACGGCAGCACTCCATTGTTAAGTGGAAGTGATATGTATGGAATTGGGCTTGATTAGGTCTTCAGGGAAGAAGTAAATTGCATTAGAAAGTACCCTAGATGCCTCTGACCTGTACTTCTGATATATTACCTTCTCCCTCTCAGTATGGCTTCATGAAGAGGTCTCTATGATGAGTTGTCTTGGGAAGAAAAAACGTGGTCATTTCTGCCCATGGAATTCATTTCACTTCAAATGAAGTACAATATGTACTTCATTCGTCTCACCTTTAGTCTTCCCCATCCTCCTGAAGCAGCTAGCTTGATTGAAGAGTAGAATCAAATCAATTAGAGGACTCCAATACAGTCTCAGCCTAGGCTAGGTCCTATCTACCCAGATGGTAACTGTCTGCAGGGCTTGGATAAAATGTCCATCGGGATCTGATATAAAGTACTATTTCTTTCATAGTAAGGATTCATGGGTCTGAGAATCAAGGGGTGAAATGAGAGAACCTCCTTTCATTATTTTTCCTAATAATCCACAAACAAAATTCTTCCTTTCAGTCCCTGCCCCCTTAGGCTCTGCTGGTCTAAACATCTTACTCTAAAGGGAGAAACCCTTCCACCAAGCACCACCTGGTCACTAGGGGCTCCTCATGCCACTAAATCAACAAGCAAAGAAAGCGTTGCTACACTGGCTGGGACATTTTATCCAGATCACTGAAGATAAATCGAGTGGCTTCTATATAAGAAGGATGAGGAGAGGTTGTCTAGAATGCAGCATGTCCTATCAGTTGCCTCTTAGTTCTCAGATTTTCTGTGATTAAGGTCAATGGGAAATTATAACAACCTGATTCAAAACAGAACCTTTCAGAAAAGAAAATTTGCATCACCTCATTAGGCCAGGAACAGTGATCAGCTGGGAATTGCTAAGGGCCAAAAGAATACGGGATAGGAAGTGGAAGGAGGTGGGTATAAATACAGTTACGATCATATGACCAGTGGTAGAAGCAAGGAATGTAATAGTCATGAGTATTTCTTTAGTTTTGAAATGAATATATATTATATATGTACATACACATGTTATGCATAGCATATTTTTGTTTTTTTAACCTCTTATTCCCTTATTATCTACCATAAGCTGTGTTGGTAGTACTTAACATAGTATCATGCTAAACAGAAGCTTGTCTTAGATACCATCTTTATTTGGTGATTAAGTGTGGTTCAGGTCTATAGCACCATGTGTATGGTTGCCGGTGACCGCAGGTGGCCTCTTGTGGCTTTCTAATGTGTCAGCTTGGCTATGGGAAATACTTCCAAATTCCTGTTCAGCATTATCCCTCTGAAGATGAACCACAGAAGTCAAGATGCAGACATTTGCAGCTCACATATGACTGACCTCTGACACCTCCTGAATGGGAGACATGGCTGGGCCTGAAGATACTCCACCTTCGTCTAGCTCCTCCTGCTGCTTCTCTGACTCCTCGATCAGATGTTTGTATTTAGCACCATCAGGGAGGCTTTGGAAGGGCTCTCACAGTTCCACAGTCAGCGGCAACAAGAACTGAAATGGATTTCAGTCCATCTGCTTGGGCTTCAACTTCTTGTTCTTTCAGCCACCTAACAATATCCATCGTCCCTGAGAGCCAGGCCTGTAGACTTCAAGCTCAAGCAGCAGATGCAAAGACTGTAGCCTTACAGAGTTGTTCAACCTGCTCCCACCCACTGTGTAAACTCAAAGTCCCATAGCAAATGCGTGTTGGGGCCAGGGTTGGGGGGAGATTGAACGGGTACATATCTCCTAGTGTTTCTGCTTCAAAGATATATTATACTTACTAATTTAGCTGTCTCTGCACATATGACATTTTCCTAGTTTCTTTTTTAATTTTAATGGAAACATGTAGTGGAAATGTTTACCTTGTCATAATTAACGTGAAAAAATTTGATTTTTTAATTTGTATCCATGTATAGTCATTCGTAAGCAACTGCCAATGAACACAGCAGCCTCTGTTTGAATGGTTTTTAGGGGCAGTGTTATTTGGGTATTTATAACATTCTTTTCTTTACTTTTTTGAAAATTCTATCTTATCCATTCTTTGATTTATTCAATTATTCTCTCATTCAAACTCTTATTGAGCATTGAGCCAAGACAACACAATTTAAACTCTTAAAAATGTCATCAGACTGAGGGTGGTGGCTTATGCCTATAATCTCAGCACATTGGGAGGCCAAGGACAGGTTGGCTTGAGGCCAAGAGTTTGCGACTAGCCTAGGCAACATAGCAAAACCCTGTCTCTACAAAGAAAAAATGTCATTACATTTGCAACAGATAGATAAAGTGATTTCATTTATTCATAGTGCAATTTTGTACATTAAGCATCAAACCTAAGTTTAACCAATGTCATGTGTGGCTAAGATGGAGGATGAAATTAACATCTCAGGAAAAGTCAGTGTATGCTTCAAAGACCTGTTGATCTGGATTAATTTTGTTATATATTCTAAGCAACAGTAGTTAGATATTATATATTAAGAAACATTCTCCTGAAAAAAATTGTAAGTTGTCTGCTTACATAATTTTTTCCAAGTTGAATAAAAGAGATACACCTTTCAGTCTAGATTCATGGCTTTTCAACATAATTTATTCACTTATTATTATTAGCAAAAGACTTTTTTAAGTCTTCATTAGCCAATTTTGTTCAAACCTTTCTTATCCATCTTTGATATCAAAGTTTTCATCTCACATAAAGGCATTTCGCATCTAAGTCATTTGAGAGAGTACTTTTACAGACCCGCGTACAATGCTGCCACAGTGCATTCCATCCAAAGGCACAATGTGTATTTCTATCACATTAGATAATTTTAAAAAATCTCTGGGTGCAGATTCAAGATTACTCAATTAAAAAATTATATTGCCTACTGTATTTATTTTTTAAAATGAAAGCATTTATTTTAAAACTTTTTAAACCTATATAAAAGTTACAATTGGTGACTTTAGGTAAAGGGTACACAGATATCAAAAAACATATAGGCAAAATTGCTTTGTCTATTTCTATCTAGATATATGCACGATAAGAAGTATCTATAATTGTTTTAACTACAACATATACAATGACCAAAAGCAGAACAATGGAGTTGAAGCTATGATACCTTTCCTTTTCCCTTTCCAACAGGCATCACCCCATTAGGGACTGAGAATTTTAGCTCTTGGCTTGTTTCCTTATTTTTCTTTTCCATCTGAAGTTATCCAATCCACTTTCCTAGGGAAGAAACTGCTTTTGATCACAAACGTCCAATTACCTAGAAATGAACTGCGCCTGGCTATGAAAAGACAGCTGAGTAGAAATGCCCTCTCACGTGGTTGTGGGATTTTTTTTTCCTTCCATTATAAAGTGGAGGCCTTGGTAGATATTTTATATTTGGGACCAGTTACTGGTCGTATAAAAACTTGTTTTACATTAGATATTGTAAAAGAAAGAAGTAAACTGTGAATATATTTTTGTATTTTACATTTTGTTTTCTATACAAATTACTCATGAAGATATAGTGACAAACTTTGACGAATTTCAGCTCCCTAGGGCTCCCTCTACTCCAGACATCCCTAGCAGCAAAGGCTGATTGAAGTCAGTTTGAGCCCTTGCTCATCTCTAGAGGAAGGAGTGTAGAATAAAAAAAGAGCAAGAATCCCAGCTGAATATAACCTGCTTTCTTGTTTACAATAAAAATTCCTCTCCTGAAGCTTCCCCCGTGATGCTAGCAGGCTTCCTCACTGTCCACCGAGGCTGCCTGTCGTGAGGAGACTGTGAAGCTCCTCATATTCTTGTACTGGATTCAATGTCTGAATGTTCAGGAGGAAATCTCAAAAACTCCAACTTCATTCAAAGGCACTGGCGCTTTTACCCCCTAATTAATAATCATTTAAACCATCGGCTCACAATTTGGAATACACACCAAAACCCATTGCAGATTTTTTTTCTCTCTGTTCTGGTTTCAAGCAGGAGTTCATCCAAGACCAAACAGATTTGCTAAGGTTTATGTATGTTTTTGTAAACACTTGAGGTGATGCTCATTTAATTCTGATAGACACCACTGGTTAAAATCCCTGATTTAAAATATAGTAATTATCAACACGAAGGCTAACAATTTTAAACTGGCATTTGCAAAAGAGATAATTCTTCTTTCATAGTAGTTGATGGATGGAAATTATTTGGTTACATAAAGGTTTGCACAGTATTTGACATCAAATATATTCTTATTTTCAAAAAGTACAGAAATTTTAAGATTTTAGATCCCAAGCTAACTAATATAAGAAGGCTTCCATATTAAAACTTAAAATATCTTCAAAGCTAATGATTCTTCTATGTTAATTACTTTTCTTTCTTACTGTAGAATAAGTAAGCACTTACATGCCTTTGGACCATACGTTTAAAATCTTCAATTAAAATGAAACGTATGCTTTTGATTTTTTTTTAAATCAGAAAACTTCAATTCTACCAGTGATAAAAACATCGTGATGTAAAAACAACAGATACAACTGTCATTTATTCATTTGGCAAATATTTATTGAATGCATACTATGTGCCAAGCATATTTTAAAACTGGGAATATAGCCTTGAAATAAAACGTATAAAGCCTCTGACTATTTGGAGCTTACAGTTAAAGTGCATGTTAGGACAGAAGCAGGTGGTAAATGAGCAGTCAATATGTATTTTTAAATTTACATGGAACCAAAAAAGATCCCAAATAGCCAAGGCAATCCTAAGCAGAAAGAACAAAGCTGGAGGAATCATGTTACCCAGCTTCAAACTATATTACAAGGCTACAATGACCAAAACAGCGTGGTACTCGATACAATAACAGGCACACAGACAATGGAACAGAATAGAGAATCCAGAAATGAGGCTGCACATCTACAACTATCTGATCTTTGACAAACTGACAAAAACAAGCAATGGGGAAATAACTCCCTATTCAATAAATGGTGCTGGAATAACTAGCTAACCATATGCAGAAGACTGAAGCTGGACACCTTCCTTATACCATATATGAATATCAACTCATGATGGATTAAAGACTTAAATGTAAAGCCCAAAACTAAAAAAACCCGGGAAGACAACCTAGGCAATACCATCCTGCACCTAGGAATGGGCAAATATTTCAGGGACAAAGACACCAAAAGAAATTGCAACAAAAGCAAAAATTGACAAATAGGATCCAATTGAACTTAACAGCTTCTGCACAGTGAAAGAAAGTATCAACAGAGTAAAGAGACAATCTACAGAATGGGAGAAACTATGCATCTGACAAAGGCCTAATAACCAGAATCTATAAGAAACTTAAGCAAATTTACAAGAGAAAAGCAATCCCATTAAAAAGTGGGCAAAAACATAAACAGACACTTTGCCAAAGAAGACATACCTGCAGCCAACAAGCATATGAAAAAAAGCTCATTATCACTCATCATTAGAGAAACGCAAGTCAAAATCACAATGAGATCCCATCTCACACCAGTCAAATAGCTGCTATTAAAAAGTCACACATTAAAAAAAAAAAAAAAAAAAAAAAAAAAACACCCAGATACTGGTGAGGTTGCAGAGAAAGGCGAACACTTATATACTGTTGACTGGAGTGTAAATTAGTTCAACCATTGTTGAAAACGGTATGGCGATTACTCAAAGAGCTAAAAGCAGAACTACCATTTGACTCAACAATCCCATTACTGGATATATATCCAGGGGAATATAAAGCATTCTCCCACAAAGACACACGTATGTGAATGTTCATTGCCGCACTGTTCACAATAGCCAACTCATGGAATCAACCTAAATGCCCATCAATGACAGACTGAATCAAAAAAAATGTGGTACATATACACCATGGAATACTATTCAGCCACAAAAAAGAACAATATCGTGTCTTTTGCAGGAACATGGATGGAGCTAGAGGCAAACATCCTTAGCAAATTAATACAGGAACAGAAAACCACATACCACGTGTTCTCACTTGTAAATGGGAGCTAAATGATAAGAGCTTAGGAACACAAAGAAGAAAACAACAAATATTGGGATCTACCTGATGGGAGAGGTTCAGAGGATGGAGATGAAGATAAATATTGGGTACTGAGCTTAATATCTTGGTTATGTAATAATTCATACAATGAACTCCTGTAATGTATTAATGTAATAAACCTTCACATGTATCCCCAAACCTAAAAAAAATGCACAGTGTAAAGAGAGAAAGAACTGGAGGCCAGGAGGTATAATTTATAGAGTGTGGATGTTAAAGGCGTTAAATGATAAGGTGACTAAAGTAATGGAGGAAGTCCCGTGGGTATCAAGAAGAATGTTATTCTCATCAGGGGACCAGCAAGTACAAAGGAGCATCTGAGTTCGTTCCAGGAACAGCAGAGGTCAGGAAGCTGGAAGGAAATGAGAAACGGGACAGGTACACTAGAGTTAAATGTAATAACGGTGGGAGGCAGGGAGACTGTTAGAAATCATTAGAAGCTATATTGGGGCTGCCATAAGAAAGTGCCACAAACTGGGTGGTTTAAGCAACAGAAACACTGTTTCACAGTTCTGGATGCTAGGAGTGCAAGGTGTCCACAGGGTCGGTTCTTTCCCAGGGGTGTGAGGAAGAATTTGTTCCTGGCCTCTGCCCTAGCTTCTTGTGATTTTCTGGCCATCTTTGGCATTCCCTGGCTTGCAAAAGCACCATCACCCCATCTCTGCCTTCATCTTCATGTGGTGTTCTCAATGGGTGCCTGTCTGTCTCCAAATTTCCTCTTTATATAAGAAGCAAACGAAAAAGAAACTGGATAGCTAAGGCAATCCTAGGCAGAAAGAGCAAAGCTGGAGGACATTCTAAGTACATTACCCAACTTCAAACTGTACTCCAAGGCTACAGGGACCAAAACAGCATGGTACTGGTACAAAAACAGGCACACAGGCCAATGGAACAGAATGGAGATCCCAGAAACAATGCTGCACATCTATAACTATCTGATATTAGGGCCCACCCTACTCTAGTGAAACCTCACCTTAACTAATTACATCTGCAACAACCCTATTTCCAAATAAGGTCACAATCTGAGGTACCTGGGGTTAGGACTTCAGTGTATGAATTTTTGGGGGACACAAACCAGTAACATTGGCTATGGTAAAGATGTTGACTATTACACTAAGGAATGTTTTGAGAAGAAAAATGTTGCAACTTGTCTTACATTGGGTATTATTCCATTCTCACATTGCTATAAAGAACTACCTGAGACTGGGTAATTTGTGGAAAGAAGAGGTTTAATTGACTCACAGTTCTACAGGCTGAAGTGCAGACATGTCTGGGGAAGTCTCAGGAAACTTAGAATCATGTTGTAAGATGAAGGAGAAGGAGGCACCTTCTTCCCTTGGCGGCCAGAGAGAGAGACAGCAAAGGGCGAAGTGCCACACACTTATAAACAACCAGATCTCATGAGAATTCACTCACTATCAAGAGAACAGCAAGGGGAAGTCCGCCCCCATGATCCAATCACCTCCCACCACACCTGGCTCACCTCCCACCAGGCTCACGCCTGTAATCCCAACACTTTGGGAGGCCGAGGCAGGCAAATCACGAGGTTAGGAGTTCGAGACCAAACTGGCCAACATAGTAAAACCCCGTCTCTACTAAAAATACAAAAAATTAGCCAGATGTGGTGGTGAGTGTCTGTAATCCCAGCTACTAGGGAGGCTGAGGCAGGAGAATCACAAGAACCTGGGACGCACAGGCTGCAGTGAGCTGAGATCGAACCACTGCACTCCAGCCTGGGCAACAGTGTGAGACTGTCTCAAGGAAAAAAAAAAATTCCCTGACAATTGGTTTGATAATAATAGAGATAAGCCAGGCGTAGTGGCTGACACCTAGATTCCCAGCACTTTGGGAGGCCAGGCAGGCAGATCACAAGGTCGGGAGATGGAGACCATCCTGGCTAACATAGTGAAACCCCGTCTCTAATAAAAATACAAAAAGTGGTGGCACGCACCTGTAATCCCAGCTACTTGGGAGGCTGAGGCAGGAGAATTGCTTGAACCCGGGAGGCAGACGTTGCAGTGAGCTGAGACAGTGCCACTGCACTCCAGCCTGGGCAACAGGGTGAGACTCTGTTTCAATAAATAAATAAATAAATAAAATAATTTAACACAAATTTATTAATTACAGTGTGTACTGCCTCATATTTTAACTATTAAACGTTTACTGTGTTTTTGACTCCATTTTTATGATTTGAAATAGAATTTCCAGTGGTTGCATCAAACAGTTTCAGAAACTGGCATATCAACTTTGCTAGAAGACAACTTTATATAATTTAGTAAATGACCAAGGTCACTTATGAATGAAGACAATGATGCAAAGATTCATGTGAAAAGTTTAGATGGGTGGAGAACTAGTCTCCATTTCTACTATAAATTCAGCTTCACTGAACTTTTTCATCCACCCAACTAAAACTTGATATATTAGAGTTGGCTAAAAATGTTTTTGTCATTAAAAGAGGAGACTATCACACACATGGGCATGGATGGTGGCTTTACTCCTTACATTTATGAATCTCAGTCTTAAAGAAACCAATAGCAAAGAGTTTTCTGGCTTGAAAACATTTTCACTGTGAGAACTCTGAGCCTCCGACAGCCCATTTTATCTCGGGATATTCTTTTTGTTGCTTCCTTACCTCGAACTGAATTCAATTTCCCTGTTATCTCTATCCATAGTACTGCCACAGTTGCAGACATGCTGAGTAAATCTGACCTCTTCATATATTTGAAGCAAGCTGATAAGTTCTGTTTTGTCCCTGTCACTGAGTCCTAGAAATCAAGTATCAAGGCTTTTATAAGATTGTATAAGAAGAGAAACTAAGAAAAACAGGAAAATGGAAAATTTCCAATTGAGGATTGTAAGTAAAAACTGAACAATTACAGTAGCTAAAAACTTTATGAAGACTGAAGCTGTGGTGTCTTTTTTTTTTTTTTTTCGGCCGTATAGACAATAAAAGACATTTATAAAACATTTGTTGAAATAATAAATCTGGGCAAAGCAGGAGGATTGCTCAAAGCCAGGAGCTCGAGACTCGTTCACTCTCACAAAAAAAAATTTTAAATTAGCTGCATGTGGTGGTATGTGCCTCTAGTCCTAGCTACTTGGGAGGCTGAAGCAGGAGGATCACTTGAGACCAGGAACTCTAGGCTGCAATGAGCTGATTAAGCCATTGCACTCGAGCCTGGGTGACAGAGACCCTGCTTCTAAAAATAAATAAATAAACAGAAAGAATAAATCACACAAAAAATTGCCAGTTGGCACTAGTTGATTATCATTTCAGTTTACCAGAGATGAGCTTAGAGAGAAGTTGAGCACTTGACTACATTGAGGTATGCTGGCAGGAAAAAATCAGGTAATTTCCCCATCTGTATTCAATATTCATTATTCTAAATCTGTCTAACATTTATATCTATCCACATATACCAACCAACAATCTTGCTAGTTTATATCTGCTTATGTTTATTCATTTTCAGTAGAAGCATAAAAGCCAGAAGATTTTTCCAAGACATTTGAACCTAAATATTTGTAATTGTTTATATTAAAATTTTTTTTTCATTTCTATCCAAAATGTTAGAACTTAAATGCAAAAAGTAGCCAAGCAAACTTAAAAATATTAGAATTTCACATTCCTGATGACTTGGCTTTTATCTGTGGTAAATAATGACATAAATTCTAAAGTGAGAAATCAACTAAATCTAAAAAACATTATAGTTAATATTTGAGCTGTTACTGTATGCCAGTCACTGTTCTAAATATACCTCATGTGCAACTCGTTTATCTTCATAATCCAATGAGACAGCTGGCATCATCCTCCAATTAGAGAACTCAGGAGCAGAAAGGTTAAATGGCTCACTCAACTTTACACAGGTAAATGATAAGAGTAAGAATTGAATCAGGGAGCGTGACACAGGAACTTCCACACACAGTGCAGTATAGCCACTTACAGAGACAAGAAGCTGCCATCACATTCCCATGAAATTCATCAACAGCTGAGCATGCTTGGTCACTCTTATCAGAAGAGGCCCATCCTAACTAGCCAGTCTGCAAATTCACAGGTTTGTGGGTCCATGTTTCAGGCTGTTATTCCTGTGCCAGTCACTCTCATGAAAAGATATGCCCTTGGGGGAAAAAAAAATTTATATATATATATATATATATATATATATATATATATATACACACACACATACATATATATATGAAAAAGAAATTATTAAAATTAACATTTGTATAAAGCTTTTTTTTCATAATATACTTGATGCTATTTAAAACAAAATTAAAAAAAAAAACTTGAGGTTTTAATTGTGGTTGTGTGGTGTCAAAGATAATTTAGCACTTGACTTCAGGATTGAAATACAATTCTTTTCAAGTTAAACTAGAAGATATGCTTTTGGAAAAAGTATTTTTAAATTATCAGGTTTGTCAAATACAAACTATATCAAACCTATGAATCTCAGGTTCTTCAGTAGAATGAGACTGCAATCTGATCTCTCCCAATTCTCTAAAATTCTATGTTTCTGTAATTATGAAAAACATAATTTTAATGCAAGGAAACACTTTCTTAAAGATACAGTCGTAGCTGTTGTCTCTGTACAGATAATTATTCATATTGCAAGCAACCAAGATACACAGTAAAAATAACAAACAATTACAGGTTTTCAATTACTTTATTTTAGAAAAACAAAGGTTTACAAGTTGTGCCATAGGCAGAATATCATGAATTCAACAAGTTAGTAATGCAGACTTTCAAAAACCTCTATAGATTAGTCCAAAGTAGAAAATTATTTTTTGCCCACTCTTGGACTCAGACACATTCAGAAAAAATATATATTTATAAAAATAAAATGGCAAGCCTAATCCCACCAATTGATAGTATCCCACACTGGATTATTTGATCAGTTAATGCATAAGGGTAGAGTTGAATGATTTCTTTCCCTGTCCTAACTCCATGTCATATGAAGCAATGATGAAAATATTTGTTACATTTTGCAACACTAAAATAAAAAGGCCCCAAAGCAAAACACAAAAGTGACTAATAAAATCCACTAAACAAAAACAATACTGCTAATTTACCTACTCATATAGACCCTTCCTTCAATCCCCCAGATATCTGGCATCTTAATGTTATTTCCAAATCATATACCAGGAAGCAACTATGTGAGAAATAAAATGAAAATTCTAGGACTAATACATGTTAAACAAGTTTCAGATAACAGTAGTAGAGAAAAATATTGATGCACATAATGAAACAAAATGAATTGCCAGATATAATGTGGTCCATAGGGTACTTGATAAAAACATGCACTTTGTCTCACTGCAATATCCTTAAATATTGTCTGAGCGCCAAATTCTGCAAAAGCAAGGATCTAGAATTCTGAATTTTAGGAGTTATAAAGAGAACTTCATTGCAATTAAAAGAGAAGGCAAAAGCTCCAACTTCTTGAAGGACCGCATTATTCATATATAATCATGACAAAATTCATCATCGAATTAGAATGATACCTATGTTCTTCTACTAGATTCAGTTATTAAGAGATCTATCTTCATATGGAAGTAATTTTTCACAGGATGAAACTAACATTCATAGTAATCTCTGATATCACATTGAAAAGTTTTCTAGCAAACAAATTTTAAAATCTGTTTTGTGAGTAGTCTGACAATGTAAATAAACATCTCCCAAAGTAGAGAGAAAAGCAAAATTTTAATACAGAAGAAATAAAAATTATTCACTTACAAACCACCTACACATTTTGTTTTCCCAATAGACTCACTTTAAAAGCACAAATAGAATATAAGGCAACAGTATAAGGCTGTGAAAGGGTAGCAGAGAACGGAGGCATTCATTTATAAGGAATATCACAGAATATAAAGGAAGATCACTGGATGTTTCCTGATTCACACTGAGCTTTACTCTTTTTCTTTTTTTTCCCCTATTAAGGTCTTTCATTTATAGGTAGGACAAAAATATGCAGATGACTAACCATAAATATGAAAAAACTTGATGACATTTTCTATAACTATTTCCCCATGTCACTGACTGCTAAGTTTTCATTTCCTTACTAGGCTGAGTTTCAAGTGAGGCATCTGTACTCATCTAAGCTTTTCACTACTGAAAAACAAGCTTGACTATTGGGAACATTAAAATTTATCTTCCCAAGAATCCCTCATTATTCTTTGGAGAAGAATCTACTTGTTAAACTAACATCATTTACCTCCAGTTTCTACTTAATATCATTTCACTCTAGTAGTTCCTGAATTTTGGACTGCATATTTGTTTCATTATAAAAAAAATTATGGAATGTCAAACAATAAAAATAGGTATTTAATTATTTAATACTAAAAGAGCACATGAATAAAACAAAACAATTACTAGCAATTCCTTAGTACTTAAGATATAAGAGTCCATACAGTCTTGATTAGTATGGCATTAGAAACAAGAGAAGACTGCCCTTGGTGACTAAAGGCCTAAGCAACTTCAGTGCTGGGACCATGAATTACACATTTTTAAATAAATGTTCAGTAAAATTCATTATAGTGGATAATTACTCAATGAGTAACCACCCAAATCATAGTTGCTTAATATAAATTCTAAACTTAGCTAAAATGAAGGCCTCAAAAATAACTTATCTACAATAAATATACCCAAGTGTTACTTTAAAAAAATTTTTAGACATTGCTTTGGATAGAATTCCTGTGTTAGTTTATTATAAATAGAAGTTGAGGGTCACTTGATGAAATGGGTGACAGAACTAAGAGAATGGAGAAGGTAACTGACTTTTTTTTCCCCCCTGGAAGTGACTTGTCACTGGACATGCCGATGTCACTCATTACTCATTATGAAGCAGACACGGACAGATCTACAGCATTATATAACAGATGTGCCAATAAACTTTATGTGCCTGTGGGTACAAACACACATATACTGGAGTATAGGTTACCATAAAGTTTATACACTATAAACATAAAAATGTGATACATATTACTATTCAAAACGCAGAAGATTTTTATCAAAGGAAATGTTAGAAGAATTCTCAATATATAAAATAGAAATGAAACAAAACACTAGGCTGTTCTGCTGAAGCATGGTGGATTAACAGAGACCCTTCCCAACCTATAATGACTGAAAAAATATCTGTTAAGGGTATTCCAGGGAATGGGCTGAAACAGTACTCCCAGTAAATCCTATTAATTTTGTGAAAGTCAATCAGAAGGCTTTTCTTACTCCATTATCTAAGCCCATGTGAAAATTTTATGATAATGTAACTGAGTATAAAGTTAAAAAGTAACATTTCTTCTCCTTTAAAAATAACTAATAAAATAAAACCACTATGCTATAAAAACCACATTATTTTTAACCTCATATTAATTTGATACATGGAAAAAGTTATTAGTTCTCCTTAAAGTGCCTAAATTTTAAAGACTTAATTTTGTCCATAGAAATATTGTCCCAAATATATGAGGAATATGGATGGCAGCAGGTGGAGGTATTATTTTTCTACATCATACATGTATCTTCTACCTGACTGATCATTTAAATACTCTGCCCAAGAATCTTAACTTTTTGTCACAGAATATTCAGACAGAGAAACATGCAAACAGAACTGATCTGTTATAATCACATATGTAGGTAAATTTTGATGGAGTGCCCTGTTTGTTTTAGACAAATTGTTCACCTCTTTGCTCCAAATACTTCCCCATCTATGAAGGGACTACTTTAATCCATGCAGTTGATATTAGCAAAGTACAAATAACATGTTCTTTTCTGTAAAGATCATGATTAAATGTCTAAATTCAATAAATAGACTCTTTAATAGTTTGAAGTCCTATCAAATATTTTATAGCAATCAAGTCTCAATCTTTCTTCTTTTCTAATACATCCTTGGGCTCCTGCACTGTGGGCACTACAGATCCTCCACTGCTTGGCTCCTGCTGTTCTTTGCTCTCTTCTATGTGTTCTTGGTTTTCATTTTCACTTTTAGACACTTCGTATCGTTCTTCTATATAACCTCCATCTGGGTCGGCTGTGTAGATTCCATAGCACATGATACTGATGACACCCAGTGGCAGGCCAAAGAGAAAGCAGCCCATTAGTGGTGAGCTCTTGAATATAGACTGTGGAGAGAGAATTAAAACTCAGTTCCCCTCAGATGTAATTCTGATATATAAAGCACGAAACGAGTTTGAAACCTATAGATTTCTTTCTCTTGTTGCTATTCAACTTGTCTTTAGTTCCAATAAATCGAAGTCAATTATTTCAGCAGTAACTACCATGTTAAAGACACTGTTAAGAGATAATTTCTATATGCACATACATAGGGAAGGAGGGAAGGAGGGAAGGAGGGAGGGAGGGAGGGAGGGTGTGTGTTTGTGTGTAGAATCAGCAATTAGCAGCAGAAAAAAGCATCAAATATTCTATAACCTTTCCTAAAGAAACTGAGTTTTCCCACATTAACTACAAAGGTGTCTTTATGATGCTTACTATGCGTGCACAGCAGCTTTAGAGTTTTCTTGAACTACAGGAATCTGCTTAAGAAGAAGGCTGGGTTATTTACCACAAAGAAGGTACACACATATTCTCTTCACATGACATTTTTAATATTTTTTACTTATCTGGTTAGCAGTAAAGCCTCACTAACTTATTAATTTCCCTCAATTTACATACTATCTTCACAGCTCACAGAAAAGTAAAAGTAATTTTAATGAATAGGGTTTTCAATTGTTAATATACGGCATGAATTGCAACTATAACTCTTGAGAACATAGACAAGTTCAGAGAAGAAATAGATCACTGTGGATTGAGATAGTAAAAGGAAGTTTCACAAAATAAAGGTGTGTTTTGAGGTAGGAATTTAAGGATGAGTAAGAAGGAGGTGGGATATGGGACAGGTAAGCACCAGGCAATTTGCACTGGCAAAACCTAATATTAAAAATCCAATGAGGAAAATACTTTAGATTGATAGAATATTCTGATGTACACCCCTGGAAAAGGGAAGGAAAGTGATCAAAATTGATTATTTTAGTAATATTAATTGTGTAGTGGAATACAATGTAGATTGGAGGCTGGGCAAGAGGAAGTATGGAAACCAGATGAAAGTGAGAGTAGCAGCTAGACACAATGTAATTAGGGCCCAATCCATGCTCCTGTTAACAGGAAAATAGAGCAAACTGATGGATCCTACACAAGTAATAAACCAAAGATTCCCAGAATTTACTTAGCCATATTTTTATGACTGCTTTGGACCACAATGAATGAAAAGGCCCATATAACAGCTCAAGAAGGACAATGGGAACTAAATTTAGGGCTCAAGCAAATTTAGGAATTCCTCTGTTGTCAGGGTGATTGACAGTTAAAGCTGGGATAGTAAGAACAATTTCTTAAGAGTTTCAAGCAAGAAGGTTCAGATCCAAGAATTGAAAAGGGGAAAGGGAGGGTAAGGATGCTGAAAACATTGACTGGAGAGATGAGGCAGGAGCAGGGGAGTGGGATATTCACAGCAGCAAGGGAAAGAAGAACGCCAAGGAAGGGATGCTTCAAAGAAATCCAGGGGAAATACATCAAGAGATCTAATCATTAGTAGGCAACTGGTGAGCATGGGCATTAGTTTGACAGAGTGAAAGGAAGAGGAAATTCGAATGGCAGAAATAATCAGGTGAGAGGTGACAGTGAAGAAAGTCAAGAAAATATATTTGGAAAGTATAATTATAAAACCAAGAAAGACATGTAATTAGGGGCAGATGTGTCAATTTATCTAGCATTGTTAATATTCTACTTACATATAACAACTGTGAATAAACACTGGGACAAACAAATGAAACAAAACACTGTTAGAAAGGATTTGATCCATCACCTTTTAATTCCACATTTAAAGACTTCTATAAAAGAATAAAAGAAAAAAAAGTAGAGGAAAAGGGAAGAAGGAAAAAAATCTGTAAATAATCCTAATTATTTACCAACTAGGGAAAAGTACAAAATTAACAGGGATGTTTCAACTTCAATATCTAAAATTTTCTTTCTGACTCCTGCAAAATAAAAAGAAGTGACTTCCTGGTATACATCATTTTCTTCAACAAAAATGACCAATTTACAGAAGACAGCATGTAATGGAACTAAAAATTTCAAATCATCTGCACTTTCAACAAATCATAGAAATTACCAAGTAAAAAATTTACATGGTAGGTTGCAGAAATAAAAAATAAAAATCCTTTGAGTCATAATGTCAAGTTAATTGATTCTGAATTTTAGTTTTAATTCATAAATCATACAAAAATAAATAATTAGAGAAACAATTTCCACCTGATGAATCTATTTTCTTAAATACTGGCTAGTCATATCCTAAAAATTAAAGACATATTTTGACTTAATCTTTTCAAATTCAGATTTTTACCATGGGTAGACATAAAGAACCTAGATGTTCTTAGTTACCAATGACATAAACTGTCACAACTTACCACAATAGTAGATTTGGCATCAAATACTATTCTTTTCAATCTCTGCCAAATGCTATCACCTCCTTGGGCCTTTGAAAAAGGAAAATAAAAATAAATTATTTAAGTACTATTAATTCATTTCTTCAGAGTTACATAACCTTACAATTGCAGGCCAAATTGTCGACTTCAAATATCACATCATCACCTGAAAAGGCCATGTGGTAAACATTTACTGTTGCTTTTTGTTGTTGTTGGTCTCCTCTCCAGCATTCCTCCTGCCTGCTTGTGTTAATTCACCCTGATCCTACTCTCAACAATTCCACCTCCTCTATTCATAATGTCTATTCAGCTTGGCTGAAGCTGACCTACCCCTGAGTACAGCCTAACCAGCTTTTGAGTTTATCTGGGATTGCAAAACCAGAGCTGAAGCAGGATACCTTTGCCACTGTGCAGGGAGAGGCTCCCTGAGGATGGAAAGTGCTGAAAGGCAGAGAGAGAAAAATTCCTGATAAAAATCAATCAAATCCTGTATTCAGCTGTACCCGCACCTGGCTCATTTTTTTAATTTGCAAGCTCTGTGAGACAATAAAGTCTCTGGTAAAACAGTCTGTGTTGCAGTTCACTAACTGAAAAAACAGAAGACTGATTAAAATAGTTTCATTTCAACAAATTATTTTCAAAAAATAATTTAAGAGTGTTTTTCAAACTTCTTCACCTTGACCGAAAGTAGTTAGGTTTGTTACTCTGTAAGCCAATTTTAAATACAGTTTGTGTAAAACTGAAACAACTCTCACAAAACAGTTATTACATTTCACAAAAGCATTGAAGGCTCTTTCTCTTAAATTTTATTCTAGTCTATTGAATTAAGATGCATGCTGGTCACAACCTGATTGTGACCTGCAGTGGTTTTGTGACTTTCTAATGTAGGTTGCAATTCACGGTTTGAAAAACATGGTAGTTAAAATTTATAGAAAAATAACAGAAAATTAAGACTATCCATTCACTTATTTCTGAGAAATATTTTATAGGATTAACTCTAGAACTCTCCACAGGGGCTTTTATTCTCAGTAAATTTCCTTATTTCTTAAGAAATTGTGATCTTATTTGCAGATTATCTTAGAAAACCAAACCTAACAATTCAATCCAATTGTACTTTTGGATCTAGAAACATACTAAGAGCCAGGCAAGTTCACTATTAAGATTACCCCACATAATGCAGGTCTCTTAGCATTGCTAGTCCTCAAACTTACATGCCAACACCTTCCCATCGCTGTGACAACCAAAAATATCCTCCAAATAACCCCTAAAAGGACATTTCCATCTTTTAGCAACCTCTGCCATAGAAGATCCTTCTGTATCTGAAACTCTTCTCTGCCTGTAACTGAAGAGAAGCAATTTATGAAGGCCCAGTCCTCTACTTCCCAGTGATGGCCAACTATTCTTTTCGAAATCAGAGATAAAGAAATGAACTAGTTTCTCCTCTACCCTCTATCCATCATCCCTTTGAAATAGAAGTGAAGAACTTACTTCTACTATGCCATCCAAAATGTTATTAATAAACTGGACCATGTCTTCAACATTCTTAATCTGTCTATCTAGCAAGAAATATTGTTGGTTTGAAGTATTCAGTACAACTACAGTTGGGACTGTCAATTCACTGAAAATATAAAAACAATTAAAAATATACATTAAACACAGCAACAACAAGTATTCTGATACTTATTTATATTTCAGTAGCTATAATTATAGAAGCTATTTAATACGTTTGGGTATATTTTATATTAGTAAATGATCAAATAGACCTAGTATTCACATATATTTTATGCATTCAGACATATCTTTTTATTTTTTCAATATTTCTAGGATATGCAATTCATCTTTAAGTCTTTTCAAATTATCAAAAATCTCAAAAAATTTTTACATATATGTATTGAAAAAAATTCCTATGGATAGATCCACAGAATTCAAACTTATGTCATTCAAAGGTCAACAGTCCCTTTAATAACTGTATAGATACTTTGTCTTGATTCTTCATTATAATCCGTATCTGGTACTTTATATTTGGCAAACCCTCTTAAGTTCTTACTGAAATGAGAGGGATAATAAATGAAGTAAGGTAATGCTACATTATATTTCAAGATTTTAGCTGAAAATGATGAATGTTACTTTAGATTTGTAAGTTTACTCCCTTCCCTGCTCAGTATTCTTACTTAGAAAATGGAAGACACCAAAATAACCTAATATATTACAATAATGAATAAAGACATTTGCTACACCTATGATACTAAGCAAAGCTGGAGAAAACCAAAACACCACATCATGTTGCTGAACTTCCACTGGGCCCTCAAAGCTGTTGGGTAAGAGTTAGTGTGTCTCTAGTGAGATTTCCCCACCTTCACTTTAGAGGCTAGTTTATTTCTCTAGCACTCTCCTAATCCCAGTTTTCCTACTACCTGTCATACTCGCCATTATGTTCTGTCTGAAATCCTCTCCCTGCGTTCTTCATTCAGCTAACTTCTCACTCTTTAGACCTTTTCTTAATTATTGCCTTTTCCAGAAAACATTTCGTGAGTGCTTCTACCTTAGTGTACACTGGGTACAGGTGAGGGGGGCGAGGTGAGGATGGGAAAGTGTCTCTATGTTCCAGAGCCCTGTCCTACATAGATTTTTTCATACAGTTCTGTAATTTTCATTTGTGGTCTTATCCAGGGAACTATAAGCATTTGAAGACAGGGACTCTATTCACTTTTGTATCAACAGCGTCTAACACAGTGTACAACATACAGTAAATACTCAGTAATTGTTCACTGAATAGAGTGGGTTCTTGTTTCAAATTTATTAATTCAGAACAGGGTTTGGTAAAGTGGCAAATTAGATCTTTACATCATAATTTTAAATAGATAAAAATTATTTTAAAACCACTTATTTTCCTACAAATTTAGTCTATTAAAATAAATTCTAGAACAAGTTAGTTTTTGAATGTTAAACATTTTCTATTTAAAAGTCTTTACATTGGCCGGGCGCGGTGGCTCAAGCCTGTAATCCCAGCACTTTGGGAGGCCGAGGCGGGTGGATCACGAGGTCAAGAGATCAAGACCATCTTGGTCAACATGGTGAAACCCCGTCTCTACTAAAACTACAAAAAATTAGCTGGGCATGGTGGCACGTGCCTGTAGTCCCAGCTACTCAGGAGGCTGAGGCAGGAGAATTGCCTGAACCCAGGAGGCGGAGGTTGCGGTGAGCCGAGATCGCGCCATTGCACTCCAGCCTGGGTAACAAGAGCGAAACTCCGTCTCAAAAAAAAGAAAAAAAAAGTCTTTACATCATAATTTTAAATAAAAATTATTTTAAAATTGCATATTTTCCTACAAAGTTATTTTAGTCTATTAAAATAAATTCTAGAACAACAATTAGTTTTTGAATGCTAAACAATTTCTATTAGTTATATTGCCCATTAAAACTAAACTTCTCAAAGTATGTATTAAGCAGAAGCTATAAAATTTACAAGTTTTGAAACAATGTCTTCTTTTCAGAATACTAAAAAATATTAAATCAGGAGATAACTTTTTTTTTTTTTTTTTTTTTTTTTTTTAAAAAAAATTTTTTTTTTAAAAAAATAAAAAAAATTTAAATCGGGAATAAATTTTTTTTTTTTTTTTTTTTTTACTATAGAGCAGTATTAAAGTCAGTAAGTTACAAATACAGAATTTGAAAACTAAAGTAAAATATTTTAATGGGAGAATATCTGCATCTGAATATGTCAGTAGTTTGCTTTTTTTCAGCTATTTAGTCCTTCTACCTTTATCTCAGAAACAAATTTAAAAATTAATAGATTTGATGGCAAAATCATTCAGCACTTTACTTACTCCATCAGCAAGGTATTTATGTAGTCATTTCCATCCATATGGCCAAATTGAAAATCCCTAACCAACAACAACCAAAAATAAATAAATAAATAAAGCAAAAGGCGAGGGGATGTGGAGAGAAAGAGAGAGAGCTCATTAAATACCAGAAGAGTAAATAAAACAATGAATTTAACTTTAGACCTCAGTAAGCCCAGAAACTGTAAATATCTCACATGTAAATCATACACAATAAATACTGGTAAGACTGTAAATTCTACCAGCTTCTGAGACATAAAACACGAGTAAAGGAAATTCTAAGACATTTCTATTTGGTCTATGCATGTTTAAAATCAGGGAAATACAAACTATTCTACCTGAAATATGTTTAAGAAAAATTACCTATTTTCTCTAAAAAAAGCTAATCAGAAGATGCTACACACCATGTAGGAGGAGAACTATACAATGACCCATCAGTAGAAGATTCAGAATAGAAAAGAAATAATAATTCAACAATAAAATACATTTATATTGACTGTCCTTTATGGTAGCAACAATGATTCAGCACAAAGCAAAATATGCATTTCTGATGCCATTTTTATATTCAGTTATTCTTCTGAGTTTCCGTTACAATAATCATCTGCCTACCTCTGACATGATTGCTCATTTAACTTTATATCCAATTATAAGTACATGTGGATATTTTCTTTACATAAAATGCACCTCAAATCCTATCAGGAAGCAGGTATGATACAAATCAAAGTGTTTTTTTTTTTTAACTTGCAGGACAAACCATCAACGAATTTAAAGATCCAGGCAATTCATGCTGAAAAGCAACGTGCTATACAGTAGTACTCCCTTACCCACAATTTCACTTTCTGTGGTTTCCATTCCCCATGTGCAACTATGGTCAGGAAATATTAAATGAAAAATTCCAGCAATAAACATATACATAATTTTTATTAGAGTGTACTGTTATAATTGTTCTATTTTATTATTAATCACTGTTGTTGATCTCTTACTGTACCCAATATAAAAATTAAACTTTATCATAGGTATTTAGGTACAGACAAAAATCTAGTTTACATAGCGTTCTATTCTATGCAAAGTTTCAGTCATCCACTAGGGGTCTTGGGATGTATCTCCTGTGGATAAGTGAGGATTACTGTTATTTAACTTCACTTCCTTGATTCGTCTCTAAAAGCATGAAATACTACTAAGTTTGCTTTACTATATTACAAAATGGTATTAAACAAAAATAAAGGAATCTTTCAGAATGTAAGCACCTACCTATGGAAGAGGTCTCTGTAATCTCTTGCAACTTCCTGAATAATTGACTTCAATCTGTAGAAGAACAAACATATGATTAGTTCATCTATGCACTTGAAAAATACAATTTTTCAATTATAATATCTGCTGTCTTACATCTATTTGCTGCAGGAAAAGTAAGATATATCAAGTCTATCTAAAGCCATGCAGTCTAAAATGAACATCTGAAGCTTAAAACTATATTAAGGCATTATACCTGGTATGTTCAACTGATGTATTTTTCTCATCAATAACTGCAATAGCCACAAGCTTTCCTGAAATAAAGAATGACACATCTGAATTCAATCACCCTTATTACACAAACTGTTCGATTATCACTATAGTTTTGAGCAGGAAACTAATAAAGTATTTCTGGAATTTAATTCCAATCATTCTACATATTATATCAAATTAAATCAACACATTATGGTATATGTTTGAATAGTGAATCAGTGAATTAGCCAACTCTAGGTGACAAATTCCCTTCCACTTCCCACCCCAAAATGTAAATAAGAGTAAATATGTAATAATTTATATACCTAAATTGTATTTTTTATGCCAACTTACAAGCTTGAATTGTATTTTTTCCTTACACCCTACAAATTGACTGAGGTAACTATTTTGTTAAAGGCTAAAAGCATAGGAAATAAGTTGATTAAAAACAAGTTCGCCAAGAATTACTATAGCTCTAAAACAATGGTCTAGAAGAATAAGAAAACAATTTTTACATGGCCATTGCCTTTGGTACCATGGATCACACTTGCCAGGTATAATATGCAGAATTAAACTGACTCACATTTACTAAACCCTAAACAGAACATAAAGCATATGTATCCTGATACCATCTAGGAAACCAGCATGATGTAATAACCAGAACAGTGGTGTTGGAATTAGAAAACCAAACACTGCTAGACAGCAGTGTCTATCATGTTCTAGGCACCATACCCACCATACCAAGCCACAGAAGCACAGGGAATGCCTCAGTAAACTTCAAATAGTAAATATCTATTTCATAGAGTTATTCGGAGACTTAAGATTAAATATGGGGATAAACCTGGCTCAGAGCAGGTACATACACATAGGATTAAATCAATAATCTTTATTATCCCTGTATTTTAATGGCACTTCTAATTCATACTTCTAAAACCACTGTCTAAATTCTACACAATCTTGAATCTTTTTCTAACTCTCTGATGAAAACAGTTCACAATGTTATCTATCTTCTTGAAGTATCTCATTTACTATTCATTTTTTAATATTATAGCTAATTTAATTTTCAAATGCCTCTTTTTTTTCAAAATGTCTACAACGTGCAGAGCATCTTCCCACAGACGAACATCGTTCTAAGAAACACAGACACAGTTTCTCACATATTAATTTAACAATTATTGAGTGTCAAATAATGTATTGCGCACTGGGCTGGTTATGGGGACATGCTGATGAGCAAACACAGACAATGTTCTGCGCTTGTGAAAGCACAACACAGTAGAAATGCTGGGACATTTTCATCAAATAAATGTCCTGTTAAAAATAAGAATATGCTGCTATAAAAAAAATTACTGCATAAATTAATGTACTTTGAGGGAGTCAGTGAAGATTTTCCTAAAAAAGCAGAATTTGGTCTGAGTTTGACGGATGAATACGAATTAACTGCATATTTCCAAGCAAAGAAAAAAGCATGTAAAAAGGTGCTTTGGTCCAAATGGCATAACCTTTTCAAGAAACTGGTGTCAAGCCAACTTGGGTAAAAATCATAAAACAATAAAAAAATTAACAAAATAAACTAAAAAGTTAGTGTGGTTCGAGAAGGAAGAGTGTGGGGAGAGGCTAGAGTGAAGTGGGGCTGGAGATACAGGCAAGAGTTAGAACTTCTGAGACAGACAAGAGGTGTCTGAAGCCACAGAGCATCAGGAGGCTGCTGTGGTGCTAGCATAAGGGGACCGGTTGGGTGAGGAGCTAACAAGGGCAATTATGTCGGACACACAAAAGAACACTGTCACAGCATACTTCTGTTTCCAAATTAATCTGGGAAAGGAAGTGTTTAGTTAAGCCAAAGCCACCTGTTTTAATCACCTCAAGGTCACGCTCTCTCCTGTGATTACTATACAAAGCAAAACTACTGTATTCCTACATTTCCCCTTTTCTTTTCATGTGAGTCTGAAAGAATGAAAAAGTGAAGCCACAGTCTTTAGCACTGTCCCCGGTAATTTCCAATAATGAGCTAATATACAGCTCCTTCTGTAAAGATAAGCAAAGGCAGAAATATCACCAGACACAGAACATTAAAAGCAAGCTCAGGAACAGAACAGAAAGCATCCCCCCAAAATGTTACAAACAGGGAACATGCAAAAATATCTCTAATTTTTATTAATTAGATTTAAGAGCAGTGATCATAAAGAGGAAACCCTATGCCTATTACTTATTAAAAAAAAACTGAGCCTTGAATAAAATTTTCTCGTTGTTTCACTCTAAAGCTATACTTCTAACCTACTTATCATAAAAGTTATTAATGGAAACAAATGTGGCACCAATAACCATGATTTCTCATTTCTAATTTGCTATAAATTTATAAAACACTTTCTCTAAAACTTAAGCTTTTTATAATTTTTGTAGTTTGCATCTACGAGACTATGTAAGTGGCTTCTTATAGCTTTCATTTTTGTATTTGTGTTTACATTTGCATTTCCTCTCATTTTCAACAATATAACTTTAAGAAACTATGCCAATTCAATTTACATTGTTCCCTTTGACAAGTAAAAGCAGACTTTATAAATAGATTACGCTAAGTTTCATTTTAACTCCAACTACAAAATCAGTCTCCCGAGTATAGCTTCTTAGTTGGTTATGTTTTCCGGCTCTCTTATTTTATTCAGGTCTAAAATAAAAAATTAAGTTATGAAATACAGCTTGAATTCATTTCCTACAAAATAAATAATCAATCAAAGAAAAATCATGTAACGTGACAGAGACTTGTACATACGCTTGTTACCTGTGTCTCCAAGTTCATATAAGAGGAAGCCGTCCATAGCAAGGTAATTCTGAAACCTTTCCCTGTTGATCCACGATGACAGATCGCCATCTTCATACTCTTAAAACCAAGACAAAGTTGACAAATTATAGTATGAGTTTAAGACAGTTATAATAGCTTTAATCTGGTAAGAGGTATAAAATGCCTGACAGAGAATCATACTTCCATAAATGTTATTTTTAGGAATTTATTGCAAGCATACATTCAAATGTACAGAAGGATTGATGAACAAAGCAATCTTCATTGCACCATCATTAAAAATAGCATAAAAATAATTTAAAATAAAGGAAATAATAAAAATATCCTAAATTGAAAATAATTTAAATACATTTTGGTATATGTTAAGATAATTTATAAATTTTTAAAAAAACAATATTAAACAGATTACAAAACAATATAGGTTATGAAACAATATATAACAGTATAACTGTAACTTTGTAAAAAAAAAAAAAAAAAACTATGAAAAGATAAACTCATAGAATGATAAAATGAAGTCAATTATTCCTAAATGGTTTCCCTGGATCAACGGTTATACTTGGGTCATGGCACTATAGGTAATTTTTATTACAATTTCTTTGCTCTTCTCTCTTTATGACAGTCTTTCTAGTTCACAACTCTTTCTCAAAGGTACAACTAACACAAACACACATATGAAACCACCGTACATTAGCTTTTTTCCAATATAAAATACTTGCTCTGCTAAGCAGATAGGAAACATAGTATCTAAGAGAAATATTACATCCTGATTAGAAGTATAATTCTGAAGTAATTATTAAAAATTATTACAATTGCATAAAAAAGAAGCTGATGTAGAGTAAATGTCTGTAAAAGCCTACCAATACATCTGGTTAAAGACTGGATTTTAATGACTTCCTAAAATGCGTGCTTTTTCTTGCATTGCTAAACAAAACTTCAAGTTATCAAACCCATCAAATAAGTAATACAAGTATTTATGAATTTAAGTTTACAAATTAGGAAAATAAACATAAAACTAAAAATTGATTACTGGGCCACAAAGTCCACTCCATGTTAAAAGCAAATTTTCTACAAGATTGCACAAAGTGATCAATTTGAATTTCATTAGAAAATAAACCACCCCAAATACTGCATGTTCTCATTATATGTGGAAGTTAGACATTGGGTACACATGGACATGAAGTTGGGAATAACAGAAACTGGGGACAACCAGAAGGTGGGAAGGGGGAGGAGGACAAGGGCTAAAAAACTACCTATTGGATACCATGCTCACTACCTGGCTAATGGGATCATTTGTACCCTAAACCTCAGCATCATCCAAAAAATACATCCATGTTACAAACCTGCACATGTAGCCTCTGAATCTAAAATAAAAGTTTAAATTATATATATAAGAAAATATCTTCCTGAGTCCCTATTCCAATGCTTCTAAACATTAGCAACAGTTAAATATTTAAAATAAGGATTCAAAGTAAAGCCTTTGCTTTGTCTGAATGCGTCAGGCAGGTTCTAACTACTACTGCAGGTTAGAAAAACGCGGCTTTTACAATACCTACAGAAACTTAACATATCATATTCCTGTCTTCCTCAGTGTGGGAGAACATATTTGAAACGAGAGGGTGCTTTCCTAGGCATGCTCAAACACCTGATATCTGTTTATATTTAAATATCTATTTATTCTTAAACAGATATAATTAGGTTTTTTTTTTTTAAAAAAAGGAAGAAACAAAGTGACTCTCTGAATTGCTAAGAAACTCACAGCAGAAGAACATGAGATATGAAGACTAAATTTTGATGTCATTAAGTATTTTAACATGGAAAAAAATTCTTTAATCCTGTTTATCTGTAAAATGGTAAGAATACTGATCTTAAGGCATTGTTATAATGATCAAATAGAAGATCATGTACATTAAGTGCTTATTATATGAGGAGTACTGCAAGCAAAGAGCAGGTGAATAGACTAGGTGTAGCTATAAATTATTTTCCTTCTCATATTTTCATGTATGCCAATTTCTCTGAAGTTCTTTTTTAAGCCCAACATCTAACACAGAAATTCACTAAACATCCAATTAATGGATAGCTGAAGAAGCATATGATAAACCTGCTATTTAATTATATGTCTGTCTCCTTAGCTAACATTCTCAGCTATATCCTATGTGATCCTGGGATATTAATCTGCCTTATTATGTACCTCACAGATTACTTTATAAATAAAATGAAAATGTCAAGTTAAGGATATAAATAGTACCTTTTTTATGACAGCATAATTGGATAGTTATTATCTATAGAAACAAATCAAATTTAGCTCTCACATTTATTTAAAGACAATAAAGATTAGAAATGTAGTCTTAACAACATGACTGTCAAAACAATTAAAATGCTACTTACACTAAAACAAATAGTTCCTTTTCTTGAAAAGTCTTCTATTTATTTGAATTATTTAAGCAATAATCTAGTCTTAGTTTCCTTTCCTTTCTGTCACATAGACTCCAATAAGAAAAATAACCACATTCTAGAATATATTTCTGCAATGAATGGATGTTCCATATCTGGCCTCCAACATGGTAACCACAAGCCACAGGAGCCCACCAAGCATTGAAATGTGGCTAGTGAGAGTAGGAAACTGAATTTTTAATTTTATTGAATTAGAATTTAGAATGTTAGCAAGACTATCAGGTGAGACTGCATTCACTTTTGCTTTTGAATGGCTTTGTGGTATCCTACAGATGTCAAGTTCCACTGTTTCCCTTGAAATGTAAAATATTCCCAGTAACCCCTGTGAGTTTGCTGCATCGCCCTGGGGTACTTCAGAGCACAGTTTGGAAACCATGTAAGTAGCTATTTGAAAATACCAAGGAATGCTGTTAGGTGATGTAGCTGCATGTGATTTATCTAAAAATAAAAAGTCTACATTGTGTAAAGAGATGCATAACAAAGCACATAGTGATGAAATGCCACTACAATTTGCTTTAAAGTACTTCAACAAATTGAAAGTTTTAAGTTGGAGCAAATGTCAAGATGGGCAAAGATCTTGGTAAGTGCTTAACTTTGGTGATGGGTATGTGGGGCTTTATTCAACATTCTGTTTCCTATGATGTATGTTTGACATCACAATTAAAATGTTTTAAAAACAGACCAAGTATTTGATTCAACGAAGAAATGCTGAATAGCAGGTAAGCGGTTATTTCTAACAGCAAAGGGGAAATGCCGCTAGAGAGGGATACACAGGAGCTTCAACACTATTGAACACGTGTAATTTCTTGAAGTTTTTTTCTGTATCTGAAATGTTACTTCAAAAACATTAATTTTGAACATTTTAAAGTAATGTATAAAAATCGCATAGAATTTATTTATCAAAAAGGCATATAATTAAACAAACAACAACAAAAAAGTTGTGTAGGTAAAACAGAATAAAATAGCTAAAAACTTAAAGTTGAAGGGTGGAAAAAAAACCCAAAACATCAGTCATTCAAGTTATGAGAACTGTTATTCTCATTAAACAGTAGTAGCATTTACAAAATCTTTACACCTAAGTCGTATAACAGACATTTTAATTTTAAATGTTTCACATGAGTTAAAGATTTGGAACTTACCGTCATAAACAAAGTAAGTTTCATCTTTGAAAACAAGCACAGCTGGCATCTCTTTTAGTGTCACATACTGCAAAAAATCAGAAGTTTAAATAACTTATATCACCAAAAAATTTTAATGAGTAGCTATGATTTCAAAAGTCTTACATACCAGAAAACACAAACACACATAAAGATAACAAAAAAGAATGAAAAGTTAAAGAGTACAGTCAATCCCAAACTCAACCAAGGAGTATATTTGAATCTTTTTATATACCCCCGGAACAATGTCCTGCTTGCTATAGTAAACGCCGTAGATTATTCTTAGCTAAAAACAGACTTAAAAATCAACCAGCCTATTCAAGTTTGAGTCCTTTTCCACCACTCACTGGCTGTGTGGTAATGAGCCCCTCTACCTAAGGGACTATGCTTCCTTGTCTGTGGAATAAGGACACTGAGACTGCCTACACCTCACGGAACAATTATGAGAGTTATGTTAGATACCATAACTGAGAGCATTGCTTACAGTTTTGTAGCAATAGGGGATTCATTCAGGAAGTACCTTGCTTATATCTGAGTTATACTTATTTGGAAAGAGTAAAACTATACTAGAAAACAAATATCAGATCAGAAGACAAACAATTTGAGTAAGCCACAAAGAATTATTACATGAGCAAAGGAATACTGAAAATAATGACAAATAAATAAGTAAATGAGTGGATAATGAAGTAAAATAACAATAAAATAAAAATAAAGACAGTTGTCCTGGAAAAATTAAAAACGGAAGGAGGCACATCTCAGGGTAGAGAAAATAATACAGAAGGATTTGGTTACATTACTGTTAAAAAATGATATAGCACCATGAAATAACAGTTTTAAGGGCAGTGCAAGCTCTTAGGTAAGGCTCTATACTCCATTCACCTGCTCTTGGTAACTCATCCACACAGATGCTTGGGAAGTATTTTTCAACATTTGGCACCTCCCTCTTTCACCAATACCCCTGAATGATCCTTACTAAAACTCAAATGATATAGTCTCAAATCTTGCAGCCATCTAGTCTCACATACTCTGAAGCTCTCTTTCTCTCCCATGCGTTTTTTCAACCGTCTTCTATTACCGTTATAGACTGTATGTCAATCTTCTTTGTTCACCAATACTTCTTCATAAGTATTCTGAAGGCAGAAACTGTCTAAATTCATCCTTTTACTCCCTTACTGTGTCCCCTGGGGTTTTCATAAATACCAGTTGTAAAGCTAATGAAACTCTGAAGGATAAAACATTATTATTCAAAATATGGAAAGACTATAAAATTATGTGCTTTGTTCTTATCTGAGAATCATCTATGGCAGTAAAACTCCTCATATTATTCTGAAGTAACCATTATTTCCCCTAGCAGACTTTTGCAAATACATCCTCAGAACTAAAAGAGAGATGACAAATATTAATATTTTCAGGAATAATTAAAGAACGCTTAAACTAGTGAAAGGCTAATTAAAAAATAATAGAAGCAATACACAAATACTAAATATACTCACATAATAGATGCTATATATGCCCACCCAGACCCTCTAGGTTCTAGGGATTTTGGTCTAAGACACCCCTTTGTTATATGACGGTTAAGATGGTGTCAGATGGTGCCAGGGCCTAGAACACGGCAAACCCTCTGGTGCACTTCAAGTGTCAACTGCTTACAAAGCTTTGTAGATGAGGGCCCAGCATAAATTCTCATCTCTAATATAAAAATGTGGTTCACTGGACTTGGGAGACAAAAATGTAAAAAGTTCAGATTCTAGTCCATTTTAAGCCTTTATGTTACATTAAGGCATTCCAGAACAGTGATTTGTAACCTGTTCCCTTTTTCCAGACGCTGGTTCTTGCCGTGGAAGTAGGCTGCAGTACGCCTGGTCCAGCCGCAGCTTCACATAGAGCAGGTGCCTGGAGCTGCCTTTCCCACGGCAGCCAGCATGCCTGGCTGTGCACAATGGTCAGATACAGCGCTTGCTCACTCACATACCCCTTGCTGCTCCGTGCCTGGCTTGTCCTTGGCACGCATGGGATCTAGGCTGGTAGCATGAGACAAGTTCAGCCCAATAGGCCGAGTGGGCAGAGCAAGCCCAGTGGGCACGAACAAAACCCAAGCAGAGGCACCGCCAGCCACAGAGGTTTCTTTCTGGTAAAGCGACACTCTTGTAACATTTATATGTTAAGGATCTTGTAACATTACCTTCCCCTCCAAAAGTAAATGCATATGCATAAAATACTTTGCAAATCAAAATGAGTTTAAGTTGTCCAGAAACTAAGGTTCCTTCAGGCGTTAAAAATCATTTCGGAGTCCATAAGATAAATATCTACATACTTACTGCAGGAAGCATTAAACACATACTTAGGTGAGTCTGTCATCTGAAAATCTTTAAACATTAAAACATTTAAAAGTAATGAAATGTTTGTTACCTTTGTGAAAAGAAAAATATTTCCATTTTCTATAATTTACATTGATTCAAAAGAAAAACTGTTCATTTCTTTCATGTTTCCCCTGAGTTACTGATAAATTCCTAAAGTCCCCTACTCATTAAAAGTTTCCTAAAGTCTACATTTGTGTTCTCCACTTTCTTACTTGCCACCAGTGTCTCTCAAACATCAACGAGATATTTGTCCCTATTATGTCTCTGAAAACCATCACCAACCTCCATGTGGACACACATTGTGGTTACTTTCCTCTCATTATTTCCTTGATCACTTTGCAAAATTCTCACACAACTGTTCACTCCTTTTTAAAACACTTCATCTTGGCTCTCTACTCATCCTATTTTCCTAATTTACTACTATTTCCTTTGCTGAACTCAAGTTCTGGGCCCACTTACTTCCTTAAAAAACTGCTTCCCATGTCTAGGAAGGTTCTTTACACAGCCTTGACTTAACTCTAGACTCCTATGTCCAACTGCTTATTTGATGCTTATATTTAGATTCCTAATATCACATGCTGAATCAAATTAAAATGAATAATTCAATGCACTTGTCTCTCCATATTTTCAACCTCTTTCTTCTCCAATATTCCTCAAGGTCATAAATCACCACCATCTACCCAATTGTTCAAACCAAAACATCTCAGAGTCACCCGCGATTCATTCCTATTCTTTCATATCAGCAAGCACTAACAATTCTATCTTGTAAAAGCAACAATCCTTTCACTTCTCCCCAACTCTCTAACTAACCCTCAAGCCCAAATTTCTTAGATTACTGCAAAAGTTCAATTGGTATCTATGGATCTATTATCACACCTATCTAACGCACTCCGCACTTAGCACAGAGTAATGTCCTTAAACATCAGTCCATGTCCTTCACCAACTTCACCCTCATCACATGCACTGTCATGACTTACAAAGCCTACAGTGCCCTCTACCCACTTCCCATCGCACTGTATACACTACAGTCACATTGGCCTGCTGTTTTATTCCGGTATCATGCCAGGTGTGTTCTCATCTTGAACATTCATATTATCTGTTTCTTGTTTCTGGTGTATTCTATCCACAGATCTTTGTACAGCTCCTTCACATTATGTAAAAGTCTCAGTTCAAGTATTTTCTTCTGAGACAAACATTTCTTGACCAATCAACCTACAGCACCTATCCTGCTCCTATTTGCCCCAACTATCACACTGCTTTTTAAATTTTTTTATAGCAATTTTGACATCCTTTTTATCGATTTGTTTACTGAAGACCATTATCTCAGTGAGGACCAAAAAAGACTGTATCTGCAACACACACACACACACACACACACACACACACACACAAACACAAATCCACTACTTGTAAGCCAGTTTAGAAGTTTGAGGTATCACTTGTCATCACTACTATTATTTTAAAAAGAAAGAAGTACAGTACTAATGTAAACCCCTAAAAGGCTATGAATCTGATGGTATTTGTTTATTAATAAAAAGCAATCTAATACCAGTAGTAAAGAATCAGCATGTTTACTCTTTCCACACATATCACAGTAAATAAATCTGCTATTAAAATCAATAATTTAATCAATAATCACAATTTTATTTATTAAATTATAACTTGATTTAATAAATAAAATTGTGTCATTAAAATCAAATTTTAAACATTACCTCAGGAACCACTTCTTCTGAGGCAGAAAAGAAGTACGTATATACAATCAATTCTGAAGCAGCATCTATGTATTTCTCCTGTGAAGATAAAAACAGAAGAAAGGTCATTAAAAATATTAATTAAAGGTCAAAATTAATTCCTCATTAAACAGTGAGAGTTACCTTATGCAGTAAGTATCATCACCATAATTTGCTACCTTACATCCTTTTAGGTGAAAAGAAAAAATATAAGCAAATAAAATTGTTTCCAGGCAAAAGGCAAATGTAATTAAGAGCTTTTATCTTTCTTCAAATCAAGTCCATTAAATATAACACAAGTTCAATTCGTATGTATTCATGTAATTATAAATTAGACAAACAAAATAATGATGATTATAGGAAAATATGAGTATATGCACACATACAAAGTCTGCAGTCTCAAAGACTCAGAATTTGAAAAAGCAACACAAGACTTAAATAACCAAGTTAATAATAGAAAAAAATATTAAGGCAGATAACATCTACTCACTTTTTATACACTTCTGTTTCATATAGGCAAACACGACAGAGGATATACAAGGAAGGGTTTCTATTATAAGAAATACTTATACTCAGAAAATATTTCCAGTAAGAGCAGTATAAGTTCTGAGTTTCTAGTGAAATCTTGATTATACAGCAAATTAAATTACAATACATCTGTTTTTGTGGATTAAAAAAATAATGTCTTACTTTCAAAGGTGATTCTCCTCCTATATAAACAAAAAATACACGATGCCTCTTCTGCATATGCTCAAACATTTGCTGACTTGGAAGTGGCCGAATTAGAGCCCTGTTGCACAACAAAACAAAAAGCAAACTTGAAGTATAAACTAAAGTACATAATTTATTCTTATTTATACTATAGCTAACCACGTCTCAAGTTACAACTTTTTTTTTTTTCAAACGGAGTTTTGCTCTTGTTGCTCATGCTGGCATACAACGGTGCGACCTTGGCTCACTGCAACCTCTGTCTCCTGGGTTCAAGCAATTCTCCTGCCTCAGCCTACCAAGTAGTTGGGATTACAGTCATGGGCCACCACAACTGGCTAATTTTTGTATTTTTAGTAGAAATGGGGTTTCTACATGTTAGTCAGGCTGGTCTCGAACTCCCTACTTCAAGTGATCTGCCCGCCTTGGCCTCCCAAAGCGCTGGGTTTACAGTTGTGAGCCACCGCGTCCAGCCAAGTTATTAAGTTTTAATATTATATCAACTGCATTTTAAGTATATCTCAAAATCCACAAAAATCTAATAAAACTGTGGTTCATGACTACAACTGTACATACATATAAAAGATTAATATAGAACCCACAATTTAATCTATCAGTTTCAAAGTAAGTGTCAAAACATTCCTTTGCAGAGTACCATGCCAGTATTTTGACAGACAAAAAGAGAACTACTGTCCAATTATAATCTTCAGATTAAAAAAAAAATCAATTCCCATGAGAATTATTTTTTTCTACCTTTCAAATGGTCATTTACAAAAACACTGTGAAACACCATCCAAGGAATATATAGTACTTCATTAAGAATATTTATATCTTACTCTGCCAATTTAAATGCTATATGCTTTTAAAGTACCCTATGGAGGTTACAATCCAAAAAAATATAAAAAGCATATCATTAATCATTTTCAGAAAAAATAAAATGGAAAATGACAGTCATAACACTACATAAGAACCTCATGAAGAGAAAACAAAACATTTTATCATACAAGCATTTTTCAAAGCAAATACATTGAGAAATGAATGACATCACAAGTTATTATGAAGCACATCAATTGTAAAATATCATTAAAAAACTAAGAAGAAGTTAGTTTTATATAGTATACACATCATCTTTTACTTATGGTGTGTAGATTATATAATTTTCACTCCACCACATTTGTAAAAAGAATAGAACATAGCTAGAAAGGCAAATATATTTTCAAAATTCACCACATACTTGGAAAGGCAAATATATTTTCAAAATTCTTATGATGCATTGCATCATCACTCTACCCTAGCCTCTATTTTAATACTTAGTAATTAACTTGTAAGTGATGCAACTCCAGAACTCACTGCTAAAATATCTTCTGCAATAGAGTTATCTCCAATTACATTAGGAGAATCCCTTCTTAAGCCTAAATCAAAACTCACTAAAAATTTCCAAATATAATGACTAATATAAATCCTGGGAGGATACGGTACCTCCCACTAGCACTCCCCTCATACAACATAAAGTTATTTCAAAATGCATTTAATTACAAAGGAAATAAAATGAAACAGTCAATGTGAAAATTACATTAGTAAGCACTACAAACTTCAATAGATAAAGATCATTCCTAATGCTGTGAATTTTTTCAAATAATTTGAGACAGTATTGTGCCACTAAAAAATCCATTCCATTTTAATTTATCTTAAAGCTATTTAAAGCTATCAGTATAATATATCCTGTTAAACTCATAGGTTTCTATACTTTGAGGCCAACAGAGATTAACACAGCTTGATGAACATTCTCCTCAAGAAATTTTACATAATCATATTAAAGAATTATAAGCACTGACTTTCTTTATACCCCATCAAAATGCAGTAGTGGCCAAGATGGTGAAACCCCGTCTCTACTAAAAGTACAAAAATTAGCCGGGTGCGGTATCGGGCACCTATAATCCCAGCTACTTGGGAGGCTGAGGCAGGAGAGTTGCTTGAACCCAGAAGTCAGAGGTCGCAATGATCTGGGATTGTGCCACTGCACTCTAGCCTGGGTGACAGAGAAAGAGCAAGACTCCATCTCAAAAAAAAACAAAAAAACAAACAAACAAAAATTCAAACCAACAAGAAATGCTTATAGAGGAATTTGCTTCCTTATCAGTAAAACCTTAGAGGATCAGTAACTTAAATAGATCTTTGGGTTTTAACTATGTCACAATCCAAGTATAAAATGCACGAATACCTCACAGCTGGCAGAAAGCAGCATGTGATAAATAAGGAAAAATATTTTAGCTCTATCTAAAATACATTTTCCAGTATCAAAGACCATGGATGAAAGCCCGAGTCTGTTCAGAACAATAATATCCCAAGGCTTTCTTGAAAACTCTGAATCAGGCAGTCCAAAAGCAAAATTATCATAAAATAAATGTTAAGATTCACAGAGTTGCTACACATAATCAAAATTTCAAAAATGTATTAAAAAAAATCACTGGGGAAAATTCTTATATAGACAAAATAAATTTAAATGTGAGGTTAACAAGTATATAATACAAACCATGGTCTCTGTTTCTTTAAAGCATTTCTTTGGATATGCTATTTAATCCTCTTTTCTTATAAGTAAATAATCAATTTTACTCAGGTATGTCCTTAAAGTATGTGTGTTCAATACAGTCTATTAAAATATATTTAATTTTCAAATATTAATAACATATAGTAAAGGCCTTTCCTAATAACTTACCCAGATACCCTGTGAGCAAACTCAATAATATCATCTTTTGTTCGTGGTCCTCTGTAATTATATGCCAAGTCCCCTTTTAATCTTAAAAAGGAAAAACAAAATCAAATTACTCTTGGATTGTTTTAACTGTTTTCATATTTAATGTTAATCATCATCTATTGTTTCATAAAATAATAGTACATAAAATAGTAAATGCAATGAAGTTTCAGAAGTAGCTCTCATGTAAAATACGATAGGCATTAGGCTGGTCAGAGGATCAGCAACACAAAATTTAAAAAAAGGCTGTATTCTATTAAAATTACATGAATATATTTTACTCTGTATTTGATAACTGCATTGTATCTATGCTTCTGAAAAGTAATCCACACACTCATGGTCAACAGCTTAGAAAATTGAAGCACTATAATTTTCGCTATCTTCCCTGTCAAAAGGTGAATGAAAGGACAGGGAAATAAGAGTATTTTGGTAGAGGCAAAACAAATGTTAAGCAATACATCACAGTTACTTGATCCACCAACATTAAAGAGTAAAACAATCCATAAAAACAGCTCTTCTAGAAAATTACATAATTTTTCAAAAGCAACCAATGAATTAATCTGTGTGCTTAATTAATTGAAATTTTAAAAAGGACAAATTGGGAAGTACAACAGAATACCTACAATTAAACAGAAGGAAAATAAAGGATGATTTGCTTAACAGAAAAAGTAAAAGAGGCTAGGCAAACACTTTTACAAAGTGGGGGAAAGAGAAAGGTCAAAACAAAACCCAAGATATAAACTGAAATTACTCAAATTCAAAAAGTTGAGATGTGAAAATATTTTTTTAAAACTTACTTTATTATAAAAATAACTTTCAAAACAATTCCACAGCTCCCCACATTACCAAAATAAGATTAATAAAAATCATGAGAAAATTCAATTAAGTTATAATTATAAAACAAGTCCTTTAGAATTATCATGTCATTTCTTTCCACTTGTACACTTTATTAGGCTTGATCAACATCTACAGATTAGAATTAATATCCATCAACTTTGATTTTCTATATTTCTTTTATCTCACAATCCACACTTAAACTCCTCAAGGGTAAAAGACTTCATAATTTATGACTGTATACCTTGTCCTGCACAGTGCGTGTCACACAGCAGGCAAAACACGTGAATTAGCTGTAAACAACATGATTATCTAATATGAAGAAAAGCATAAAGATGCAGTCCCTCTCCTTTAATTACATACTTCACCTATAGAGAATGGTCAAACCCAAATCTTCAGTCCTCCAAGGAATCTACTACATATTAATAGTAGATTAAATCTACTACATATTAATAGTAGATTAATGTAATAAAACGTAAGTAGAGTGAACTAATAAAAATACACATATAAACATACAACACTCAACTTACAGCTTAATTGTTGGATAACCTCGAACTCCAAACTCTGAAGCAATGCCTTGATAAGAAAAAGAATAAAGCATTCTAAATTTTTTTTTTAAATATGAGAAACTAGGTAACAAATGAGCCTTTTACTTTAAAATATAAAGATATTTATACAACCCATATAGATTTGTTTTTAAGTCTTAAGAATATACACTTACACAAAAGAAAAAAAAACATGACATTCTTGTTCAAAATAATTACTTAATAATCCAATGTGTGACCTGCATAAAATACTATGACAAAATAAGAAATGTATGTCAAAAGAATAGTTAAAAATTTGTAAAGTGCTTATTTAAAAAGATATTCTGGTAAAAAAAAATAAGCAAGTACTTTTCATTTGACTTCATGTCTAAGACAAATATTTCTTCTAGGTCTCATTTACTCCTCTCTCAAAAGAAAAAAAAAAAAAAGGCCCATCTCTTCCTTCAGTGTTTTTTTTTTAATTTAATTTTTTTTTACAGGGCCCATAAGGCCAGTGGACCCTGCCCCGCCCCCTCACGGTGATTGGGTGGGCGGGGGGGGGGCCTTCAGTGTTTTTTGAGTCTTCAAAGAACTGCAGTGTATTCTAATCTAAAAAAAAAATCCAAAAAACTTGTATTTACAAAATTAATTAGTATGGTCAATATACGATTGAAAAGCAACTTTAATTCTTTCAGGAGTTTCTGCTTTTATGATAACTTAATTTTAATCATCTCAAAGATTATTCTGAAATCCTCAAGTTAATTAAAATGAGAATGGTTGCTATAATAGCATCTTTTGAGGGAAAAGAATACTAACAAAACAAGCAAATATCAGAAGGGAAATAAGACTTTAAAAAGTAGAGAAATCATATATCAAATTAATGCAACACTATTTTACAGACAAAAGGCCACTAGGACAGGAAAGAAGAAATAAAATACTCTCAGCTAACACACATTATAGCATAAAAGATATTTATAAAACCATATGCTAGTAAATGAAAAGTACACCGTATTATTCACATGATCCTTCCCTTTGTAATTTTCCTTGTTTCCAGGATATTTTGTTATCACAGTTGGGTAAGGAAACCTTACATCTGGATTCCAGTTTAACAATCACTTTAGTAATCTTCACTAATCTTTGGTTTCTCATCAACTCACCAATTCAGTTCACAAGAATAAGGGCGGTCGATCTGTGACAAAATAATATCCAAAATTTTATCTTCCTTTGTCAAGTCTAATTTCTCCCTTAAACATATGGAGATAGGCAGATAGAGGGACCTGGACAGTGGCCCACATGTATTTTCCTTAAGAGGTAGCATAAAAGCAGAAGTAATAATTAAGAACTCAAGTTCTGAAGATCAGGTCCTGCTTCTCAACAGACACTCGAAATCAGAGCAAGCACATAATTTATTTGTGCCCATCTGTAATGTAGGACTTAGTTCTGTTAAGTAGGTTCTAATTGAAGACTGTGGGAATGGAGATTGCCTTCTTTCCAGCAAAAACACAGAAACGACTTTGGTGAGACTATGTGAATAATGCATATTTTTAATGCTCCCTTTTCATATTAAGAAGGCAGGGAAATACTCTCCCAAATTAAGAAGACAGGGAAATAAAATCCCTTCAACTAAAATTTATTTTAAAAACTGCTAAAACATAAATTCTAATATAATTGATTGGGGGACAAAGTTATATTCTACTAGTAATCCCTTTATATAATTTAAATTATCTCAAAATTTATTTATATACAGATCAAATAAAGAAAATGAAGTATGCAATTAATGAGAAAACACACTGTGGCGCTTCATAGCCTGATACTGTAGATCTCATAGTAAGTCCCAGAGAGAAAAATCCCAGCTCCACACTTAACCCTATCACATCATTTCCTTGATCTGGGTATTTACATCCAGACAATGTGATGTGTCACCCAACCCACAGGCCTTGGCTTCTTGATCATTAACATTAACCTTCACTTCTGACATAATTTTAATTGATAGTAACTTCCATAAAACTCCATCCTTATTTCCTTAAAGGGGAATGGTAGTATAGCATTTTTAAAAAAAGCAAACAAAGCAGGGGTTATAAACACATAATGACCCCATTATGTGGGGTCATTATAAAGTTGGTTAGGATTCTAACTTCATTTATCGTCTAATCTGGATTTTTTTTTTCTAACTTCTCTGATTACCCTTCAGAGACTACTACTCATCTCACAGGGCTACAGACTGGGATTTTAAAATGAGAAAAAAGAAGGAATAGAATCTGCACATAGAAGATTCTTAAATGCTAGATCCTTTTCCTTCCTATTCTTGATCCTGATTTCATTAATTATCTGCTGACACCTCAATGCACACACAGTATTAATAAAATTGATATAAATATTTTATAACTGGTCTTATATTTCTAAATTTCACCTCAACACAATTTTATGAGGATGAAAAAATCGTGCCAATTCAGATTAAGAAACTAGTGGTGGCTCACACCTGTAATCCCAGCACTTTGGGAGGCCAAGGCGGGCAGATTACCTGAAGTCAGGAGTTTGAGACCAGCCTGATCAACATGGAGAAACTCCATCTCTACTAAAAACACAAAAATTAACCAGGCATGGTGGTGCATGCCTGTAATCCCAGCTACTAGAAAGGCTGAGGCAAGAGAATCACTTAAACCCAGGAGGCAGAGGTTGTGGTGAGCCAAGATCACGCCATTGCACTCCAGCCTAGGAAACAACAGCGAAACTCCGTTAAAAAAATAAAAAGAAACTAAAATAGATTCCAGTAACTTGTTTGAGAGCAAACAATTCTGTGAGGAAGAAAAAATAGAGCTAATTCAGATTAAGAAACTAAAACAAAGATTTGGTAACTTGCTTGAGAGCAACCACTGATTAGGTAGCAGGGCTGAGACTGAAACTTGGTCTAATTAAGTTTTTTATTCTTTTTCATATTAGAGAACAATAGTTTATATATTTTCAAGTCATCTGCCATTGTTATTCTAGGTCTACCTATAGAACACTAAAGGATTGGCTATTACATAGATAACTTTTCCATCCCAATAGGTTATTTTTCAGACAGTCATGATATCAGTGTTCCTTAGCATGTAATCTGTAGACTATCTGCAATAGAATTACCTGGGTACTCACTATCAGTTCAGATTTCAAAGGTCCACACCAGTCCTACCAAGTGAAAACCTTTGCAATCAGATCTTGAGAGTATGTATGTATGTACTGAGGCTGAGTTTCACTTCTAGTTACCTTCTGTTACTTGATCTATAAAATGGGAAAGGGTGAAAGGAGTGAGGAGTTACTCAACTTCAAAAGTCCTTTTCAGCTCAAAGATACTACCTGTTTTATATTTACTGAATGTCACTGTGTGTATAACATGAAAAGGATATAAAATATGGTGGTGGCTTACTATGAACTGAAGATATTTTGTTTGACAAAAACAGTGAGTAAGCAGGTAGGAAGGGGTTGGGAAAGAACACAACTAATATCTAGTACGTAGAGGTCAGGGATGCTCCCAAACATCCTGCAATTCACAGGATTCCTCCTCCTATCCAATCCCCAACAAAAACCCCACAGAATTATCTGGTCCAAAATGTCAATTGTGCAAGACTGATAAACCTTGAAACATAGTCATTGATTTCCCCTGCACCAAAAACAAACAAACAGAAAACCCCAGAGAACTATCCAGCTCAAAAATGTCAATATTGCAAGGTTGAGAAGCTCTGAAACAGTCACTGACCAGAAAGAGTTTATAATCTAGAAAGGTAAAATTAATTAGTAACTACAATCTATGAACAAGATGTCAGAATGTTATTGGCCAAATGCCATTCCAAGTTTACACATTAAAGAGAGCTAAAATGTGATCTTTATCATAAAATGATGTCACACTTAGGTTGGAGAGTAACAGAATTTCAGTGGTTCCATAATAAAGATCAGCATGTCACTAAAGGTGATATTATGTCATATTTTAACTTCCAGATGAGAAACATTTTTAGTACTCATTTTGAAGAGGTATGTACAAAGAGAGGAGCTAAAACACCTATGGATTTACACTGGACATAACATTTTCATATTATATTATTTGGTTATGGTATTGTTAGTAAAAACTATGCATTAAGACATTTTTGGTAGAATTCCAAACACAGAGCAGACCAAGTCGTAATACTCAAATTGCTCTAGTCCAAACATTCTGTATACAGAGATTTGCTGGACTGAGTCGGATGGTATTTGCTTCCAATCACTGCAATGATTTAATACATCATTGAGAAATAAGTTACTATCAAAGACTCTTAGAGATTTTATAAACTTGATCACTTAGAATAATCTTATCCCACCTCAACCAAAATCCTGTAACTATCTACCAAAATAACATTCTACACTTTGTTGTTCTCCAACCTCAGGGTGCAGTAGAATCATCTAAAGTGCAGTTAAAAATACGGACTTTCGGCTAGGCACAGTGGCGCATGGTAATCCCAGCACTCTGGGAGGCTGAGGTGAGTGGATCACCTGAGGTTAGGAGTTTGAGACCAGCCTGGCTAACATGGTGAAACCCCGTTCCTACTAAAAATACAAAAAATTAGTTGAGCGTGGTGGTGCGTTTCTGTAACCCCAGCTACTAGGGAGGCTGAGGCAGGGGAATCACTTGAACCTGGGAGGCAGATATTGCAGTGAGCTGAGACCATACTGCCATTGTACTGCAGCCTGGACAACAAGAGCGAAACTCAGCCTCAATACATACATACATACTCTCAAGATCTGATTGCAAAGGTTTTCACTTGGTAGGACTGGCGTGGGCCTTTGAAATCTGAACTGACAGTGAGTACCCAGGTAATTCTATTGCAGATAGTCTACAGATTACATGCTAAGGAACACTGATATCATGACTGTCTGAAAAATAACCTATTGGGATGGAAAAGTTATCTATGTAATAGCCAATCCTTTAGTGTTCTATAGGTAGACCTAGAATAACAATGGCAGATGACTTGAAAAAAGTTCCGTTTCTTTACCTGTTTGATTCCAAGCTCTACTAAAATTCCTGTATTTGAGCTGTCTTGAAAAATTTAAGAAAACTTTGAGATTCACAAGGCAAAAATTTGTAATAGATGAACAGTGATTTCTGAATACATAGCTTCCTTTTTTAATACCAGGAAGGTACTATATTTCTCCACTGCATATAAAACATTCCCTTGGTACCAATATTTAAGTGAAAAATGTATCAAGCTCTGAGATTTAACTCTAATAATGGTCTAAAAATAACATTAGACAATTGACTTATGTTTATAGGTCACTGCTTGTCTCTTCCTACAAAAATGTCAGTTCCGTAACACCAGAAACTTTTGTTTTGTTCAATGATGTATCACCAATATCTAGTATGTGCCAGGCATATCCTAACATGGTAAGCACATTCTGCTAAATCAATGAATGCTAACTCTACAACTTTTCTACAAAGGACTTATTTTTTTCAATAAACTATGTTAGGATAATTCAAATAGCATTTACAAGCAAGCCCCACCATGCAGGGTGGGGTGCAAGTAGTTTTGAGAGGAGGCTGGAAGAGATTTAGTACTCCATATCCAATGAGTAAAATGTTGCAACCTGTATATGAAGTCTTACTACTGCTTTTTAAAAACAGCATTTAAAACACTTTCTAAGTAACTCAGGAAAAGTATCTTTGCTTTGTTTCCCCTAATCATAGTGCCAATTAATAAATAGTAGCACAAAGGGGCACTTAATACTGAATAAACTAATGAAATAGATGTAATATGGAATTTGAGAATGTAAATTGTTAATTATCACTGAAGTATTACATGAACAGTTTACCACAAAGACTTTTACTGGTTTGTATGCACTGTTTTTGTCATTGACTATTTTTCTTCATATTCCCACATTCCTTTATATATGAGTCTATGACTCCACTGACCTATTCAAGTGATCACATAATTTGCCATTTTTAAGACTTTACTGCTCTTTTTGGTGTATTCATCTTTCTCCCTCTGTTAGGTTGTAAGCATTTCCAGGACAAGCAGGATTTGTCTGGGTCTTTCTTTAATCTCTAGAGATTAGCACAGGTTGACAAATAGTATTAGTAAATGTTGATTGATTGAATAAATGAATAAATGCATCTGTGAATAAACATGTGTATGCATGTCTAATCAAAATACATATCAGGAAATAAATTACTTTCATGAGCAACAGTGGAAAACGGTAACTTCTTAGACATTGTTAAAAACTTATTTCAAAGAAATATCAAATCGAACATGGTAATTCTCCCTCTCTCTATAACAATTTCTGCCATTTATCTCTTGTCTTCTCAAAATTTCAACATTTAACTTGTGTGACTCAATAATTCCAACATTAACATCTCACCTACCCTGTAGGTCCCTATTCACAAACATCAGTTAAAAGACCACAAATTCAAAATCATTGGTAACTTAGAAATGCACACAAAATTAAAACGATTATTTTCCACATAACCAGTAGTAGCATAGCTCAGCAACTAGACTAAGAATCTCACACTATTCTTTTTGTTTTCTTTACAGTACAAAGACAATCTATTACTTCTGCGATTTTAGCATGACCATGTCTACAAAATTACTGTTTCCATTGTATGCTACTGTCACCACTCACAACACCAGGCTCCTAGCATCCAACACCTGGATATATACACAAAGCTGACTTAGATGATCTCCTGTTTCTATGTACTCTTTAGTTTCCATCTTATAAGTTGCTGCCAAAAATATTTTTATCAAGTCATTGCCTTCACAAAAATGTGTATTACCTCCTACTGACAAGTGATAAAATCCAAAACACTGCCTGACCTGGGAAGCTCTTAAAATCTGGCATCATCCTTTAGTGTCATATATGTGCAGCCATTGTGCTAGGGAGTTCTAAATACATGATACTAATATGATTTCCATAACCTTGAGGATTATCACTCTCCTTTGTTGATACAGAAACTAAAATTAAGAGCGGTTAAGTGCTTCCCAAAGGTACAAAAGAAGGACATGGCAAAGTTGAGATTAAAACATAGGTCTTGCTCCAAAGTATAACGCTGACTTCCTAAAAAGAAATATACATTACATACTTCCACTTTCTTCACTAATGAAAGAGAAACTATATGTACTTAATACAAAACATTTTATATGTGCTTTATCATTCAAACCTCAAAACCACCAATAAAAGAAGCATTAGAATTAAAAATGTATCAACATGGAAACCAAAGCTTAGGCTTGTTCAGAAACTTTCTCAGTGTTACACAACAAAAGCAGCAGGCAGAGCCAGGATTTGAATCCAAGTCTGCTTTCTGAAAGCCACATTCTTTTCCAAATTCTACAATACCTTATACTTCTCTAAATTTCACTTCTTTTCTCAAACCCTTTAAGACAGGTGTTGGTGTAAAAGGTCAGATAAATATTTTAGGCTTTCTGGGGCATATGGCTTCAGGTCACAGGTACTGAATTCTGCCATGGGGTCATGAAAACAGCCATGAACACAGATAACAAATGAGTGTGGCTATGTTCCAATATAACTCTATTTACAAAAATGGGTAGTAGGAGAAATTCGGCCTACAGACCAAGCTTTGCTCACCTCCACTTCATTCTATTCTCTAGTACACACTCATTAACCTCTTTTACACTCTATTATTATTTTGCTCTAGTATTATTTCTAATGTGAAAACCTTCCTGATCCTCACTTGTATTTATCCTAACTCAATTCATCCTTCAAGTTCCCATTTTTTCTCTGCCATAGCACATCTCAGGATACTCGGAAAACAAACTCTTGTTCTGAACTCAAGTAGCAATATCAATAGTTTGACACTTGATTTCTATAGCTGCCTCATATAAGCAGATTATTTAAAGTAAGCTCAAAGGAGAAAAGATGGCTTAAACATCTGTTAAGCATAAGATTAACATATACTACATACTACATGTTCAATGGCTAATTCATTTAACTCATAAAGTATACAGTCTTAAATTATTAAGCTAACCGAATTTTATATGATCAGAAAAGTCCTCCTCCCATCCTGAATACTGCTACATATAATTATTTTTGCTATGAGAACAGTAAAATAATATATTAAGTGAAGGCTTACTAGAATAGGAAGTAGCATCCATCTTTCCAACCTTAACTGGAGAACCAATGCTTTTCATCTCAAGACCAACTTCATTCCAAATTGGTTCCAGCTTTTTACAATGGCCACACCATGGTGCATAAAACTTGTTTTAAAAAACAAAAAACAAACAAAAAAGATAACCATTAAAATGTTGTGCTACAGTGAGAATTAAAGAATGTCTTTGACTAAATGATCTAATAATGTTTTAGACAAGAAGTTTAAATATAATTTTTAAAGTAAATATATAATGAAAGATCAAAACATACAAACATAAACCTAGATACCTCAAAACTGATACTGTCTTAAGTTCATTTTAATTGACTACTGGTACTTATTTAAAACAGATACACAATTTACAATAAAAATGTCCTTGCTTCCAAGTAAATGTTCTGTATAAAATGTTTTATGTAAAATGAATCCCCAAAATAAACATATACATACCACATCACATACACACCTAATTTTTAATGATAAATATCAATCTACTTACATTATAAAAATTCCAGCATAGTAGGTGGCTTTGCTGACTTCTATAGTAACCACTGGCAAAACTGGGGAGGTCGTTAATACGACTGGTTTGGCACAAGAGCAAGTCAGGTTGATTAAACTAAAGTCACAGTCTTTTACCCTTTAGAATTACCAGATGGTGGGGCTGATACTCAGGTTTCCCTAGTTAAGTGGTGTTACAAACTGCTTATCTTCCCATGAAACAAGATTTTTTAACTTTAAACTATGAAAATGTTCAAACATACACAAAAGGAGAAAGAATTAAATACTGTAGTGGATCCTCATGATCTGTCATCTAGGTTCAGTAACTGTCAACTCTGCCATTCTTTTTCTTTCTCTTTTGCTGCTATTCTACTTTTTGTTGAGGCATGTTAAAACAGCAACTATCATAAGGTTTAAATATATTTCAAACTTGAAAGAAAGGAAGATGAAAATTTAATTTTGTCCACTGTTAAGATAAAAATATGATTCTAAATGATATTAATATATTCTAGCTCTTGGAGACTATTAAGAAAACAAGAGTGAATTCTGTAATAAAATCATATCCTTTATCACTAAGGTACAATCTAAAAGTTGACCTCAATATAATATAGGGTTCCAGCTTGTCCTCACCCCCGAATTTCATCAAAAATAGGTTCCCTTCAGAGGAACCTTAAAACTCTGAGATTCTTTTTAATGTAAAATCCCAAATATAATAATACCTAAAAAAACAAATTGAGTGTATGCATAAGCACTAGCTGTATACTGATGTCTTTGGGTAGAGGAAAATAGAAAATAATACTTAAAATGGTAAGGGTGGGTAACTAGCATATAAAATTTATATACTTACATCTACAAGCCAAATGTCATCATTACGATTTTCTTTAAACCTGAAAAACAAGAAAACAAATCTTTGATTGCATGTTTGTGTCCACTTTATAACTGTATAATATAGGCAGAGATAATACATTGATAAATACAAGGGCAAAAACCAAATTTCTTAAATAAATTTTTATATAAAATTTGTACTCAGTGACCTATCCATCAAACATCTCAAAAATAAAAGCAGAGAACTGATCAATAATAAAGTAATTACAAGGAAAGACTCCAACAAAAAGAATTAAAGCAGGACTTGGTGGAAACACAAATAGATGCCTAAGCTCCTTGCTCTACTACAACATTTTACACTTGTGCAGAATAGGTACCGTAGGAAGCCTCAGACTGCTATGCTTAGAAAGAACTGTTTGCAAGAATGGTCCCTGGCTGGCATCTGGGAACGTGGATTTCAGAAGTGTTCTCACCATTACCTAGTAATGATGCCTCAGTGTTCATAAAATGCTTATGAAAAATATTGAATTGAGGAATTCCTGTGCTGAGATCCCAGACCACTCCCCTGAGATATGTAGTCTAGCCTGGGGTACTGTATCACACCATCAGCTAACTAGGTCCAACCTTTAACTGTCCCTTAAAATCCTCAACCACCCCTGTGGATTAGGATTGATTTAGCACATGAAGAGCCCATTGTATCACCCATAATTGGGCTCACTGATGTGTAGCTCAGGCCAATAATCCAGGGCCATTATCATATGCGGTGTTCTTAGGTTACGTGAACAGGAAACAAAGGTGGTCTTGCAGAGCCTAGACAGTGTGGCCCAAGTTACTGAAACACATGGGAATGACTAAGCCAAACCCAGAGAAACGTCAACTGCAGTCAGTAGCCACAGGAGCATTACAGACAGGAGAGGCCCACCATGTTCTATGTGCTGAGAATACCCTGGCCCATTGGCTTCATGAACCTGTCCCTGGACAGTGTTGTTAGCCTTGCCTGGGGTCTGACAAGCAAGACAGCTTTTTCATGCTGTTATGGTGTCTTCTTACAACCGTCACAGTCCATGCATTCCTGTTCAATGTGATCCTGCCTGAATTTCCATGAGCCATCTCTTGGGGATCCAGGAGGCAACTGGTTGCACATCTGCTAGCTCTAGAGCAAGGAACAATTCAGTTTCCACATTTAGCTGACAAACATAGTTTGCTCTTGGTAAAAGTCCCCTTTTTCAGCACAGGGTTCTTTCTGGTGAGCATCCACATGGGTAACAAAATGGTTATTAGGTGTAGAACCCCTTCCTCCTCCTCAGGAAGAGTGCCCCCGTTAGGACATTCTGAAGGAGGAGGTCTGTACTGACACACCCCACAAGGCACTAAGTTTAATAAGATTATCTCCTTGTGAACAATGGTTCTTCTCGGGATCAAAAACTTTCTGTAAACAATCAGCTAGCACACCCCACAACCCAATAGTACGACCAGCGAAGTGCCCCCATGGGACTGTCAGGATTTTTGCTCTTACTGAACAGCACTGTATGATCACACTCCTACTGTACCCATTTGGTCATGCCATCAGGCGTCCAGGTGGTCAATCAGGACAATAAGCTAAACTGAAACAAACAATCAAGGCTTTATTCACTTACTGTGACAGTTCAAGCCAAGAGGTTAAAAAAAAAAAAGAGGCATCAGCCCCTCAGTGTTCCATTTCTCCCCCATGAAACAGCACCAGGTGAGTCAGGTGGATACGACGCAGATGGGAGAATGCATCTCATTTTCTAGGAGCACTGAACAAAAGTCTTCTGTCTCTTTATGGGCGGAGGTGAGAGAGAAAAAGACTAGGTATAGAAAAGTGCCTCAGCAGAGGCTCTCAATAAAGATGTTTTAGCAGAGCTGCTTGGGAAATGCCTAAGGTGAGGTCCCAATAAGGAGGCCACCAAATAGAGACCACTGGGTTAAGGAGTGTAGACATGCAAATGAGCCTGGCTGGCCTGGGAGGCCGAATCCTTGACTACGACTCCCTCCAGAGACTGCAATGCATTGGTTATACACGAAGTTTGGTGTAGGGAGGGCACCATCCCCTATGTGGCCTGCCAGAAAAAGCCTTGCAATTGTTTATGGTCAAGCCTGAGAGATCACACATGAGATTTTGGTCTGAAGTGCACCTACTCACTTATTATAAGCAAGGTAGATTAATGCTGTGATACTATGAAGATAAACACAGTATAGTTACCAAACTCTAGTACCAATTCAATATAATTAAAGCAAAAATACATAACAAATACAAGTAAAACATAACAAATACAAGTACAAAAGCAAAAAGACATAAAATACAAGGTATGATAATGGGGAAGAAAAGAATATAGAAAGGGTGCCACAGTTTTTTGATCTCATAACTATTAATAAAACTTTTGGGCATATCCTCATTTTGTATCTATATAGACCTTAAAACAAGCGAAAAAAAATTGATAATATATAAAAATTGGTTCTAATGTAAAATATCAGATTCACATGCAAATATTCAGATATCTGAGTTGGACAAAGTTAAAACAATATTTTAAGTACATATATGTATACTCACGATTCATCCAAATCTTCTACAACTCCTTTACAGACGACCATATTAATTAAAACAACTGAAAAAAGAAAAAGACAAAATGTACACAATAAATGCTGATTATTTGGCTCATACTGCATAAGCTTAGTCATCTTTGAAGTGTTTTTGACCTTTTACAACCTACCAAAAAATTCATCACTGATGCATTCCAGGGTACAAGTGATGCAAAAGCAGAAGTAGTTCATCCATTTAATAAACATCTAGTCTGTATGCAACCATATCATGACCGGCCAGGTTCTAGTAAGCCAATAAATCTAATAAACACAGAGTTCCATTTTCCTATATATTTTAACTCTCACCTTACTTTTCCTTTTTACCATCCTGTCTTTTTGGAATACAAGCAGACAGCATTCCTCTTATTTCTTTTGCTTTAGTAGCAATGATCTCTTCAGTAAAAACTACAAATGCCATTCAAAGTATTTCCCCTGAACAGACGGCTAGAAAGAAACAAAGTCGAGCTGCAACTCTAATACTACAGGGCATTGCCTGACATAGAATGGGCTCTAAAAGGCTGCTAAGTGAGCGGACCCCAGTGAGAACGAAGGCCCCCAGGGCTGAAGAGAGGGAGCCGAGAACAGCGGACACACACTCGGTGTGTCCGCACACACTGAGTGTTTCACATCGCACAATCCCGGCGGCCTGACCCTGATCTGTCTGAGCCCTGTTGGTAAAAACCCTTGAACGTGACAAGACTCGGAACCTAAAGCCAAGGCAAGAGCTGGCGGTTAAGCTGGGACGGCAGTATCCTTCTTGCCCATCAAAGGAGTGAGCTTTATTGAAACTTCCTGCCACAATGAAAAAAACACAGACACAAGGAAGGGCGCCCTTCCCGCGTCCAGCACTGGTCCCCGCACAGGGGCAAGGGAAAGAACCCCAAGGTAACTGCTCCGTCAGGACCAGGCAGGGCAGCGTGGCGGGGCGGCAGGACTCTGCCGGGACCGGGCGGGCATCTCCGCGGACCCCACAGGCCTTGCCTCAGCCCCGGGCCCAATCCCGGCCCCACTGCGGGCCAGGTCCCAAGAGCCTGCCGGCGTCGCGACCTCTGCTAGCTCATTACCTGTGGCGCAGAGCCGCAGGGCGGCCCGACACCTCCAGGCTGCCATGCTAGCCTGGGAGAGCTGCAGAAGCTGACTCTGTGCAAGAGAGAGAAAAGACACCGGTGTCCGCTGCCTTCCCGCCAGGAAAGGGAAGCGGAGCAGACCCACAGCGGAAGAGAAGCTCCGCGCAGAATACGGGGGCGGGGCAGCCCGGCCTCCGTTACCCTCCCAGGACCCCGCCGGTCTCCGCCTCTGAGTATGCGCGGAGTACGGCGCATGCGCCGGGAGGGCAGCGCCTGCGCAGTCGTGTACTTCAGAATCCTTTGCGCCCTCGGCCCCTCCTGAGGAGCGTGGGAACCCAGAGTGCTGGCTTTATTGGGGAAAGCGGTGGTTGTTCACGCGGGCACGTTTCCGGAAAGGTGAACACTGGAGAAAGTTAGGTTGAAGGTGAGGCAGGCCCCGACGACGCACTTACAAGTTGAATATTGGCACATCATTTACTTGCTGCTCCCGTGCAGTGAGTGCACCTGTGCGTTTTAATGCTGGATCAAATTTGTGGAAAGAGGCGCGCCTTAAGACTGGATTGCTGAGCTGCGCGCCACTCTGTTTTTCCAAAGCGTTTTTGAAATAGTCTTTCAACCTGTTTGCATAAAGGGACATCTCTTAAATGCAGCAAGTTTTAATGTACTTTTGCCAAAGTAAGGATTGCCTCTTTAAAAACTTTCTCTTGGAACTTGAGAACATAAATTTAAGCGTAGGATATTTTTTATGACTTTTTTCTGATTATTTTGGGATTAAATAAAATAGTACGAAATATTCATATTGCTACCTGTTTTTTCTTCTACAGGACAATGATTTGTAAAACCCATATTCTTTTATATGACGGTTACTGCCGCAGTCGCTACCTCTGAATTAGATGAAATTTTTATGGGACGTAAGGTGCCAGAGGATTTAGATCAAACCAAATTTTGAAAACCTATGAGAACAACAGAAAGGGTAAGTTATGATGTCAGCCGGTTCACCTTAGGTTCAAAATTCCAACAGGCAGAAATGTTCTAAAACATTGGTATTCCTAGTAACTAGAAGATTAAATTACACTCTAATTGAGAGCAAGCCTTAAATGTCACCCCTTTCGTGCATACAGCATGGTATCCAGTGCAAGCCCTCTGCAGATTCAATTTTTCTTTCTTTCTTTCTTTCTTTTTTTTTTTTTTTTAAAGAAAAAAGACTAAAACATAAGGGGACTGCTGAAGCGATGGGGATCGATGGTGGTGAAACAGCTTTATAATACAGAAGTACCATTGACTTGATACTCTTCTGCAGAAGCTTTTCTACTCTCTTGGCAATGTCTCTGAAAGACCCATATTCAGTTTGTTTTTCCTTTCTCATGTATTTCGAAGTTCCCTGTCTTCCTCAGCAGGCAAAAATAAAATAATTTCTTTTCATATTTGCGTTACAGTTTAAGCATGTGGAGAACAACAAAAACCAGTTAACCTAGATCTGTGCTCTTCAACAGCGTAGCCACTAACCACCTGTGGCTATTGAGCTTTTGAAACATGCTGTGTCATGAAGTAACTGAATATTTAATTTTAGTTTTAGGAAACTAAAAAACTGACACTTGCTTCAGTTATTGGAAAGTTTTTAAATATGATTGGAACAACTGAGGTATTTGAATCTACTTTTTCAACTGTAAATTTTATGAAATCTAAAAACTGATTATGTCCAAGGTGTGGGTGGCTCTTAACTGTTTACCAACACTTTGGGAGGCTGAGGCAGGAGGATTGGTTGAGGTCAGGGATCCGAGACCAGCTTGGGCAACACAGTGAGACCCCATCTGTACAAAAAGTTTAAAAATTAGCCAGGTGTGCTGGCACACACCTGTGGTCCCAACTACTCCAGAGTCTGAGGTGGGAGGATCAGTTGGGCCAGGGAGGTTGAGATTGCAGTGAACTGTAACTGTGCCACTGCATTCCAGCCTGGCAACAGAGCTAGACCATGTCTCTATAAAATAAATACCAATTAAATATTTCTGATGAAATTAGGGAGGTTGTAAGGAGATATACTATAAATGTAAAATATACACTGGATTTGGAAGGCAGTATAAAACTAAAATGTCTCAGTATTTTAGTATTGATTGTATGTTGTAATGCTTATAGCTTAGCTATATCTTCAATATATTGAGTTAGTAAAATAAAAATTATTAGAATTAATTTCACCTGTTTTTATATTTCATTGTATTTCCAAGAAAACTTATAATTACATATGTGCTTTGCATTATAGTTCCATTGCACCTCACTGATGTAGGCAATGTGAAAATGATCAAAATAATGCATTAATGTGAAAATGATTTAATAAACCAATAGACTTTTTAGGCTTTTTGTTCAGAGAACATGCTAAATTTCCATATGCTGAAACATATTCAGTCTTCAGAAATTTAAGTGTTTTTTTCCTGCTTATCTACCTCAAGTGGTGATCAGGTTTTTTGAGATTTAAAAGGTTCTACTATTTTGACAAGATCTTTAAAAAGACTTTCAGATAAGCTACACTGGTACAGATACATACCTTATATATTTTGCATACATATGGCTACAGTCTAAATGTGTATCCCAAATTGCATATGTTGAAACTTAATTGCCAATATGATAATATTAAGAGATTGGGCCATTTGGGCATGATTTAATCACGAGATGGAACTCTCATGAATGTGATTAGAGACCTAATAAAAGAGACCAAAGGGATTATCCGTTTTCCTCTTCAACCTTAAGCCATATGAAGACACAAGAAGAAGGTACCATCCTGGAAGCAGAGAGCAAACCCTTATCAGACACCAAACCTGCTGACTCCTTGATGTGCAGCCTTCAGAACTTTAAGAAATAAATGTTTATTATTTATAACTTACCAAGTCTGTGCTATTTTGTTACAGAGCACCAACAGCTAAGACACATGTGCTTTCCAAAACTCATATATATACAAGGCTGTCTTGTCTATAGTAGGACTGTTTGTAATTGTGAAAAGCTAAACAATACAAATCTCTAAAAGTAGAAGAGATAAATCTTGTTGTAATCCTATAGTAAAGTAATATATAGCAATGAGAATGAATGAACTTTTGTTTGGAGAACTATGTGGTTACAAATCATAAACTAAATGTTGAACAGAAGAAGCCAGAAACTGAAGAAAGGTACTATATGATTTTATTTACTTAAGCTCAAAAGCAGGCAAATTAATCAATAGTGTTAAAAGTCGAGGTACAGGTAAGCGTCGTGTTTCTTGATCTGGGTGCTGCTTACAAAGATACGTTCACATTGCGAAAATGCATTGAGCTGTACCTTTAGGATTTCTGTACTTTTCTGTGTGTGGGCTCTAATAATAAAAGCTTCAAAATAAGAATAAATAAATAAAGCTAAATACATTTATGGTTTTTAGTGGAGAGATATTATATAGTTTTAAGTAGTGCTTCTCAAATTTTAAGCATCAGTTACCAGAACTTGATTTAATACAGATTCTAATCAGTCCCTAGAGAATCTGACCCTGTGAGGCCCATCAATTTACATTTCTCACGAGTTCCCTGGTGTTGCTGTTGTTTCTATCCTGCATATCTCATTTAGTGGTGTTGAGGGAAAATAGTTTCAGAAAATACCATTTCTTTTTAAATCACGTTATATAAAATATGCTTTAAGGAATGATAAGAGAAAAATCTGTTATATATTGATTATAGTAACTATTATCTGTTAAGTATATTAACTACATTAAAAATACTGGGATCAGAAGAGGAGTATAAATACAGACAGCAAAACTTAAAGAGATATAGAACAACCTTATCAAAATATATATGAAAACTTAATATTATTTTAAAAATGAAACAGAATTGGTTCAAGAACTAAACAGACTTAATAATTAGCCACTAAATGAATTGAATCAGAAGCTTAAAATTATATCATTAAAAAATGAGACCTGATTAATTTTAAAATATGTGCTACTCATCTTCATGAAAACAAAAATTAATCTGTATTGGGATTCTCCAGAGAAAGGAAAGCAAAGGAAGCCTTATTATGAGAATGGCTTATGCAGTTATGAAGACCAAGAAGTCCTGTAATTTTCCGTCAGCAAGCTGGAGAACCGGCAAGCCACTCCACGTGTTTAATTCAGTCCACGTCTGAAGACCTGATAATGAGGGTCCAAAGGCCTGAGAACCACAAGTTAGTGATTTAAGTCCTGGTCTGAGTCCCAAAGCCCAAGAACCAGAAGCAGTGATGACCAAGGGAAGGAGAGGATGGATGTTTTAGCTCAGAGAGTGAATTCACCCTTCCTCCATCTTTTTGTTCTATTCAAGAGTTTCATTGAATTGGATGATGCCCACCCAAATTGTGGAGCCCATCTACATTGCTCAGTTACTCATTCAAATGCTAACTTTTTCCAAAAACATCCTTATAGATACACCTAGAGGTAATGTTTTATTAGCTATGTGGACATCTCTTAGCCCAGTCAAGTTGAAACATAACAATTACACTGTTGTTATAGACACATCCATACAATTAAAAAATAGGGAACACTCAACAGTTTGCTCAGTGGCTAGTATTAACTTGGTAGCCAAACCAGAGGAATCATGTGAGAGTGGAAAACAAACAGGCCCATTTCACTTGTGAACAAAAATTGAAAAGTTCCCAATAAAATACCAAGCCAAATGTAGCAGGGCACTGAAAAAGATAATAATTATGACCAAATTATTGTTATTTTTGTCCAGAAACGCAAGCCTTGGTTTAACTTGGGGGAAAAAAAATTAATGAAAGTTTCTGTAGTAACTCAAAAGATAAAGAACATAATCATTTAAATAAATTCAGTAAAAGAAATTTTTATACTTCAACCTCCAATCAGTAGTAAATTAGGAATAGGAAGACAATTCTATGGCATGTTGTGCAGTAAAGGTTAATTTCTACCAGTTTTGGAATTATCTTGAGATGTTTTGCCAAATTTCTTGCATAACCACTGGTCAATCACCAAAACGTACCGATTAACAATGATACTTTTGTAACCATGGATCAAGGAATTTTCTGGTGGTTTTCACCTATTTGTTACGTTGTTTATTAATTAGTATGAGATTAATTTGCATTTGGTCTTAGTGAAATCTCCAGCGGGTCCCACTGTTGAAGCTGATTTTGTAGCAGTGATATACATATATATGACCAGGAAAATATTTAAAAACTCAGGCAAGACTCCATCTTGTGATCCTTCCTTCCAAAGTGTTCTATGCACATGCACATGGCTCCTGATCCGAGAGAAAATGTGCACCCACGACTCTTTCAGAAGAAGCCAGAAGCTTTCACCTGGAATCTTTTTCCAGACTCCTTGCAGGGAGAGGGACTTTAATCCATACCTTTATTTCAACACTGTTATTACATTGTATCCCTTTTCTGCATAGATTTGTAACCTTGTTACATGGAGCCTTGTGAGTCTTTTTTAGCAAGTGAACTCTGTTTTTGCACAGTTGATATTAGAAGTGGGATTGAGTAGAAGACTCCTGACTCAGCTGGGCATAGTGACTCACACCTGTAGTCTCAGCACATTGGAAAGCCTAGACAGGAGGGTGGATTGAGGTCAGGAGTTCGAGATCAGCCTGGGCAACCTAGCTAGCCCCTGTCTCCACAATAACTTAAAAAGTAGCCAGGCATGTTGGTCTGGCTACCTGTAATCCCAGCTGCTTTGGAGGCTGAGGTGGGAAGATTGCTGGAGGCCAAGAGTTTGTGACTACAGTGAACTATGATCACACCCCTGCCCTCCAGCCTGTGGGACAGACAGACACAGCCTTTAAATAAAAGACGCCCAGAGACTGGAAGACTGCTCTCTTTCTGCAGCAAGTTCCTACTTTCTCAGAACTTGTGATTAGTCATTTGTTAATAATTACTGGGCATCTACATAAACATCATTTATTGGAGCATAATATATGTGCATACAAAAACACATTAGGGTACAGGTTAATGAATTTTTACAAAATGAGCATACCCATGTAACTGTTTCTTGTGATGATCCAGAAATGGATCATTGATGCACCCACAAAACCTCCCTTGTCCCTACCACCCTTTGTCCCTTTCCAGTGCTCCTTCCTACCTTTTACCTTTACTACCTCTACGCTCCAGGGAACCACGCTCCTGACTTCTGACAGGTGAGATTAATTTTGAACTTGATGTCAGTGGGATCATACAAGATACACTCTTTTGAATCTGGTTACTTTCACTCAACATGAAGGTTGTGAACTTCATCCAGAAAAAATTTAAAAAGTAAGATTCCTGACTCATTCTTTGCTAAAAATATGACATAAGCACTATTTAGAAATAAGAAAAGGATGACTCTGATAAACAGGAGTAAAATATACTATTGATACAGAGGTGGTTGCCAGGCTATGCTTGGTTGGAAGTAGCAAAGTGTTTGGTATTAGTTACTGATAATAAGACTTCCTATAGCAATCTGGAAATTATAGAAGCTGAATTCCAGGAACTAGCAAAATTAGAAGAGAAATGCAAACTTAAGGCAAGCTGACCAAAATTCCAGTGCCTAGTTCTTGGTTTCAGGATTAGCAAAACTGAAAGTAAGTTCTGAAGTTGCGCTTCCTCCTCTCTGGCTGTCAAATGAAACCCCAGCCATAGGAACTTGGACACTATAACTTTTGGTGAGCCAGCTAAACCTGAGGCTATAACCTACTACAACTAAGAAGATAATTCAAGTGGGGGCAAGTGGATGATGGAAGGGAGGAAACAACTGAAGTCAGGGATTATTCTATAACGAAAGAGGCTATTTCCTACAGGGTTACAAGGATTGCCCTGATGAAGCTTTGTTTGAATGGCTTCTGAGAATTTTAGATCCCTAGCACTGCCTTTGGCTTTGAACACTGTTGAGGAAGGGGAATACTTGCACCCATTCTGCATCTTTTTTGGCTGCTGTCTTAGTGAGCATTGTTCAAGGAGAAATCCATCCTGACTGGAATGGATTAAAGAGGGATAAGTCATTCGCCAGAGAAGGGCAATTTCCCCACTCTTCTCTTGTAATTAAATGGTCTACTGAAGCTGCAGAAATGCTGATGATGCAGACATTACAGGCCTGACTATATGACAATGAAACGAGCTCCCTCTGGGATGCTTCTCATCCAGTTTAAGAGTGCTGCTATTAAACCTAAAGTTCCAAAATGATGTCCTTTGACTCCGTGTCTCACATCCAGGGCACACTGATGCAAGACATAGGCTCCCACGGCCTTGGGCAGCTCTACTCCTGTGGTTTTGCAGGGTACAGCGGCACTCCTGGCTGCTTTCACAGGCTAGTGTTGAATGCTTGTGGCTTTTCCAGCTGTATAGTACAAGCTGTCAGTGGATCTACCATTCTGGGGTGTGGAGGACGGAGGACCTCTTCTCACAGCTCCACTAGTCAGTGCCACAGTGGGGACTCTGTCGTGGACTCTCGGACCACACATTTCCCTTCCGCACTGCCCTTTCAGAGGTTCACCATGAGGTCTCTGCCCCTGTAGCAAACTTCTTTGCTGGACATCGAGCATTCTCATACATTATCTGAAATCTAGGTGAGGGTTTCCAAACCTCAATTCTTGACTTCTATGCACCCACAGGCTCAACACCATGTGGAAGCTGCCAAGGCTTGGGGCTTGCATAGTGAGAAGCAATTTCCCAAGCTGTACCTTGGCCCCTTTCAGCCATGGCTAGAGCTGAAGCAGCTGAAACATAGGGCACTATATCCTGAGACTGCACAGAGCAGGGGGCCCTAAGCTTGGCGTGCAAAATTTTTTTTTTTTTCCTTAGGCCTCTGGACCTGTGATGGAAGGGGCTGTGTGAAGGCTTCTAACATGCCCTGAAGACATTTTCCCCTTTGTTTTGTTGATTAGCATTTGGCTTCTCACTACTTATGCAAATTTCTGCAGCTTAAACTTCTCCCCAGAAAATGGGGTTTTCTTTTCTATCCTATCATCTGACTGCAGATTTTCCAAATGTTTATGCTCTGCTTATTCTTGAATGCTTTGCTGCTTAGAAATTTCTTCCACCAGACACCCTGAATTGTCTCTCTCATGTTCAAAGTTCCACAGATCTCTAGGGCAGGGGCAAAATGCCTCCAGTCTTTTTGCTAAAACATAGCAAGAATCACCTTTATTCCAATTCCCAACAAGTTCCTCTTCTCCATCCTCAGCCTGGATTTCATTGTCCATATCACTATCAGCATTTTGGTCAAAGCCATTCAACAGATTTGTAGTAAGTTCCAAACTTTCCCACATCTTCCTGTCTTCTAAACCCTTCAAGTCTCTAAGAAGTTCCAAGCTTTCCCACATTTTCGTGTCTTCTTCTGAGCCTTCCAAACTGTTCCAATCTCGGCCTGTTACCCAGTTCCAATGTCACTTCCACATTTTCAGGTATCCTTATAGCAACACTTCACTGTATTGGTACCAATTTGCTGTATTAGTCTGTTCTCACACTACCATGAAGAAATATCTGAGACTGGGTAATTTATGAAGAAAAGAGGTTTAATTTACTCAGAATTCTGCATGGCTGGGAAGGACTCAGGAAACTTACAGTCATGGAAATGGCACCTCTTCAGAGGGCGGCAGGAGAGAAAATGGGTGCCGAGTGAAGAGGGAAGCCCGGGAAGCCCATTATACAACCGCCAGATCTCATGAGAACGGCATCAGGGAAACTGCCTCCATGATTCAGTTATCTCCACCTGGCCCTGCCCTTGACACATGGGGATTATAATTTAATGTGAAATTTGGATGAGGACACAGATAACCATTTCAGATAGATTCTACGTCACTGCAAAATACCTGCTTTTAATAGTAAGGCACCATGTTAATTTTCTATTGCTGCAGTTTAAAGCAACACAAATTTATTATGTCCCAGTTCAGTAGATTAGAAATCCAGTATACTAAGCTCGTCTTTCTGCCCCAGGTAACAAAAATCCACAATCAAGGTGTCAGCAGGCTCTGCCTCTTTCTGGAGACTCTAGGAAAGAACCTGCTTCCAGGCTTTTAAGGTTGCTGTTGGAATTTGCTTGCATGTAGTAATAGGACTGATGCCCCTGTTTCCTTAATAACTGCTGTCTGGGAATTATTCTCAGCTTCTAGAGGCTACCGACATTTCCTGACTCATGGCCCATGGCCCACTTCAAAGTCAGTGACAGTGGGGCAAGTCTTTTTCCTGTTTCAAATCTCTTTAGCCTTCCTCTCTGCTGCAACTCTCTACCTCTTCTGCTTTTGAGGGTTTGTGTCATTACATTGGATCTTTCTGAATAATCCAAGATGCTCTCTGTATCTTAAAGTCAGCTGGTTAATTTTATCTGCAAAATCCCTTCAGAGCAGTAACTGGATTAGTTTTCAATTGACTGAGCAGTGTACGGGAACCTGAAGTGGACACCTTTAGAATTCTATCTACCACAGGCAATAATAGGTGAAGAAGGGTGATGTGAAGGACTGGGCCTCCTAACCAAATTCCTGTGGGAAAACCAAGGCCTCCTATAGATGTGTGGGTGAAATGGCATAGAGATAGGGAAGCAGCTCTTTTAGGTTAATTAGGTACAGGAACATTGCCTTAACCTACTAATGAGTCCATTCAGGGTGATAGAATTAATTTAGGGAAACAGGGAGATGCTTCTGGAAGAGGGATGAACATTAAAATCTCATTAAAAGTTGAAATAAATGATTTTCAGAAGTATACTGTAGGGATGTATTTCTTACCTGAATATATAATTGGTATGGATAGCATAATTGGCTGCAAATTCTTCCTCCTACTGAGTGAAATTTTTTACAGATGAAATAACTTGTAGATCTGCTCTCCATTCAGTACTAATTGGATATGAAAAATGGGAATGGTTAGAGTTACCTAAGCTTATTCAAATAGTTAATTTGAAATGCTAACTAACATATGCCTACAGCAACAAAAAAATTAGTACCTTAATTAAGGAAATGTTAGTTGCAGGCATGTTTGTATCCACACATTCTCTATATTGTGCCCTGATGTTGCCAGTGAGAGAGGCTGATGGATGATGGGGACTGTCAGTGGTTACCAGAAACTCCATTAAGCAGTAAACTTTAACAGCTTCAGAAGTCCCTAATATAATCCACACTATTCAACTGCTAAATAGACTATTCAACAAGCTAAAAGTGAATGGTTTTCTGTAATTGACCTATTTTTTTTTCAATATCAGATGTCAGGAAGAGTTAACAACAATGTGCATTCACATGGAATGGTTTCCAACATACATTTGCCTCAAGGATACTTGAACTCCTCCCTGCATATTGTCACATTCTGGCGAGGCAGGTCTAGATACAATGCAGTGCCCTAATGCCCTGACCTGATGATCCTATGATTATCTCTGAAACTGAGAATCAAGCTAAAAGCAATGTTACCATGATCATGAATCTGATTGGGGATCTAATTGTAGATGGTTAGTGAACCCTAAACAAATCTAGGACCCTGTACAGACTGTAAAATTTGGGAGGAGTCCATGGATTGGAGTGCCCCATGATACACAAAAGACTGCAAGGAAAAAAATGTTCTTGCTCTCCTTCCCTTAGACTAAATGAGAGAACTAATGCCTAATAGACCTATTTGAGTTTTGAAAAAATCATCTCATCTACTTTGGTATACCATTGGGTCCATTCCATTAAATCATCTGGAAAAAGTCTCTGTTGGAATGGGAAACTTGAACAAAACAACAATCTTCCTTGGAACTGCAGAGCCTGAGTTGAAGCTATCCTGTTTGGACCATGTTGTGCTAATGCTGATTATAATATTCAGAGTGTCAGCCACCTGCATTCGTACTGACACCAATCTATGGCAAAAGCCCATAACCATGCTCAACGGTGACTTCTGTGTTTTTGTAATAGAAAATTACCTAGTACTGTTCTCTGGTATATTTGTTTTAAAAGACAGTTACTAGATAGTCATTGGACATTTATTAATACAGCCCCAATCATTGGAGGACATAAAATTAGATGAACTCCTGAATTAACCTCTCATGTCATGAGTAATGTCAAGAATGCATCCCAACATGCAGGGAATTGTTCATAGACATTCCACCGTAACATGAAAATAACTGTACAGAATCACTCTGCTATGATATGCAGTGGGACTCAATGTATGCATGAACAAGTGGCCTGTTCCCACTAGGACTTTCTAAAAGGACATCTGAAGACTTGGCTGCTGCTATTGGCAGACCTAACCTTTCTACCAATTGCCTCAAGGATACATGGCAATTGGCCTCGTTTGCAGGTGGCAATTCCAGAAGGGAGTGTTATGGCTCAGTATGGAAAGCAGCTGTCTTGTGTCCAGCAGTTAGTAAATTCTTCATGGAAGAATAGACCAGGTTGGCATCCTAATGGGCGGAATTACAGGCCCTGTTCCTGGCAGTAACAGAATTGACAGAAATACAATCCCAATGATTTTGTTGCATATTGACTCTTGGACTGTTGCTAATGTACTTTCAATTTGGTCTGGCAAGTGAACTGTAGATAATTGGACAATAAAGGGAGCCCTGTTTCACATATCACATATTGGTCTTTCTATAATTCTGAGTGCAAATCAAAGTAAATCATAGCGTTGTTCACCAAACAACTTCTATTCCAGTTTTTGAAGGTGATTGGAATCAACAAGTTGATGCTTTAGTTCAATCTTTTGAAGTGGCAATATGGGTCTATGAAATGAGTGGAGATACTGGATGTCAAGCCATGCAGTGATGGGTTGACTGGCAACGTACACTACTGGGCTCTGCTGAAGCTCTCAAATTTTGTATGAAAATTAGACTATTCTGCTTGCCAACAGGAGAGGCAACATTTGCAATAATTTCTGAGAAGTATTCCAGTGGGAATAAAGTCCAGCATATAGCAGGGAAGTAGATTTTATTGCCTTTTCCCTTATTCATTCAAGAGTACTTGAATGGAATATACAAGCATAATAGATATTCTTTATTTGGCTTTGCATTTCAATATCTGAATCCATGGCTGCTAATACTACCCGAAGGTTGAACAACGGAAACAAAATTATGGCACCAGTTTGGTCCTCATAGTTACATTCCTCAGGTCAAGGTGAAGCTTTCAGCCTGTGCACCAAGATTATGATGTAGCTGTGCTCTTGTATTATGTCCTCATCTTTAGGCATTGCTGTGACCTGAAGCAGGCAAAACGCTATAGTCAATTGCTGCTTGCTTTAAGCAGCCTCATCATTCACATCAATGTGCCTTTAAAAAATTCAAACTTTCTATGAGCGTTATCCTGCTCAAAATGTCGAGAAACACCAGGATACACAATAAGAATCAATAATATTCATCAAACATTGTTAAGAGTAAAACAAAAAAAAATGAGAATTTCCTTTAATATCTAGAATTAGATGAGAAGTTCAATATTACCACCCCTATAAATATTGTACTGAAAGTCCTGGCTTGTGTAGTAAAAGAAAAAAGAAAAAGGGGTAGTGTAAGGATGGGAAAGGAAAGCAAAATTGTTATTAATCATGGATAAAGCAGTCTATATTGAACATTTTTTATAAGTTTATGTATTCTGCAGGAGTAAATTTTTAAAAAATAACAAGTTTATTCAAATTATAAGCATTAGTAAAGGTTTACCAAAGTAGCTAGGTGTATGGTCATCATGCAAAAATTGATTGTGTTACTTTAAAATAGCAATCAAGAGAAAACATGCATTTAAAAAATACATCACTAATATTAGTAATAAAATGCCACATTATAATTAATCTATGGATGTGGCAGCTATATGAAGAAAATTATGACATTATTTGAAGAAATTAAGCAAGACACCAATAAATGGAAAGATAAAGCAATGCAGTGGATAGAAAACATCACAAGGTATCTGTTATCCCCAAGATTATCTATTGATTAAATGAAATTTCAACAGCAATTTTAAGAAGTTTCTTTCAGGGATCTAGATATGCTGATAAAAATTTATAAAGAAGGGCAAAAGTCCAAGTATATCCAAAGAACTAAGGTGAAAGGGCTTATTCTGCTAGGTATTGGGATTTTACTGAGGATGATGTAGAATTGACGCAGGGATAGACCAACTGAGGAATCGCATACAGTAGCCTAGAAACAAGTTCAGGCATTAATGGAAACTTGATACATGACTTGATACATAACATTGGAGAAAACTGGAGAAAAACCTATAATGTGCTCAGACAATTTAAATCTCCATAAAGACAGAACAATTAATTTAGGTCCAAACCCTACACCATTGTCAAAAAGCAATTCCAGCAGGAAAGAAGACAAATGAGCAAGCAAAACTTTAAAATCTTGATAAGAATATATAGAAGAATATCTTTGACACTTACAGGTAGAAGAGGATTCCCTGAATACAAATGTTGCAAGTAAAAGATTAAAGACTGATATATTAATTGAAAGACACCATGAGAAAGTGAAGTGAAAAGACAAGCAACAGAATTGGAATTGTTATGTGCAACTAAGTAACTGCTATAAAAACTTAATAAAACATAAGAAAAATACAAAGCACATAACATAACAGTGGGCAAAACACATGGACAGACATTTTATAGAAGAGGAAACATAAACATCAAATAATATTCAAAGATGCTCTACTTTGTTGAAATGTATTAAATTCAAAATAAGACCTCATTGATGTACCATTGACTTTCATTTTGTATGTGGTTGTAGAACAATGGGAATCATTACACACTGTTTGTGTAAGTAGAATTCATATTTATAAATATAGCAAACTTAAGCTTCTCTTAGTTGTTCTAATACAAAATATAAAATGTGAGATTTTATCTAAATGAATTCCATTATTACATACTTCAGATTAGATTTCAGATCATCATTATAATAGGTCGGATTCTCTTCTCCATTAAATATATAAAACTGCAAAAAATTTAGTGCTGTGCTGTGTTTTCTTTTTCTTAAAAAGTTCTATATTTACTTCTAAGTCTCCCTAGGGTTCAAAGATACCCAACTTTGAAAATCAATTAATATTACTTTTAATTAGGTTATTCACTTTTATAGACTTAGCCCCAAGAGGATCACTTAGATATTTTTTCAGGACTCTGAAGAAACATTTTGAATGTTATTTGTAGTTATTATGCCATTTTTTCCCATAATTTCAACAGAGTGACCCACTCATGTAATACTTCTGTCTGCTCATAGACGTATGCAGCTTACTGAAGATAAGCAATTGACTAGAACACATATGATCTGTTATCATCTTTTCCCTGAACGTTAAAAAATGTTACACATTAATGTAATCTTACGCTCACTCATATTCTTAAAGCATGCAAATCCTACTGATATAAAAAATAATAGTAGATTCGTTATGGATGTCTCATATGTCTTCATCTGACTGAATGTCACGCTTAAGAAGTCAATCCCTTAAATCAGAAAATGTCTTCTAAATGATGTATTTAATACTGAACTGTATTTTGCATCCTTTATCGATATAAGAAAGGTATCAACAATATCAAAATGACTGAATAATAAGATTCCAGCAGAAATATTCTGATATCTTGATCTTCTTTGGCATATTTAAATTGATATTTATTTGGGGGGGTCATTATGGGCTTAACGCTTTCATAGATTTAATGCATTTGAGTTATCCATAATTATTTTTCTGTTTTTGATGCTGATGTTACCACAATCAAACCCCTATAATCTAGTTCCTGTGTACTTTTGATCTGATTCCATTAACCCCTGAATGAAACTTTGGCTTATATAAAAACTTTAACATTCTCTTTTTTTCTATCATTTTTTTTAATTAATTTTTATTTTTATACTTTAGCTTCTGGGGTACATGTGTATATCATGCTGCATTGTTACATATGTATACACATGCCACGGTGGTTTGTTGCATCTATACCCCTGTCATCTACATTAGATATTTCTCCTAATGTTATCCCTCCCTAATCCCCCCAACCGCTGCTATCCCTCCCCTACCTCTCTCAGACCTCAACAGGCCCTGGTGTGTGATTTTCCTCTCCCTATGTCCGTGTGTTCTCATTGTTCAACATCCACTTATGAGTGAGAACATGCAGTTTGTTTTCTTGTTCTTGTGTCAGTCTGCTGAGAATGATGGTTTTCAGCTTCATCCATGTCCCTGCAAAAGACATGAACTTATCCTTTTTTATGGCTGCATGGTATTCCATGGTGTATATGTGCCACATTTTCTTTATCCAGTCTATTATTGGTGGTCATTTGGTTTGGTTCCAAGTCTTTGCAATTATAATCAGTGCCACAATGAACATAGGTGAACTTGCATATTCTCTTATACTTTCCTTCCCCAGACTTGGAATCGGTGATCCTTCCAAAATACCCTGGCTCCTTTTCATGAAAAATTGATTTTAAGGAACTATAATCTGGACTCTACATTTGCATATTAGGTTGGTACCATCGAGGTTCCATTGCCTCTAGGTCATTTTAGTTGGCAGAGTATATTTATATATACATGTATATTTATATATACATAAAATTTTGTTTATGTATATATACATATAATTATGTAATATCTGCTCTATGATCTGCTATGCAGTAATGCTAATTCAAGTATGTGTCTGTGGTCAAATTCATTTGGAGCAAAACTCTTCAGACAGACAATAGTCTTGAGATTTTGAAATATCTGAACACCATTTCTACTTCAGTTAAAGTACAGAAAAATACATGAATTAGTGCAGTCAAAGCTCTTTTTGGAGGAAACAAATCTTTTAATTTTTATCAAACTGATCACATCCCATATCAAACAAGAATGATTTACAGTTACTGAGATAATAAGTTTTAGTTTCTAATAAATACTTGATATTTTTCTCATGTGAAAGTACTTTCTCAATCCTTTGGCTTTAGTAGTTTAAGAGCTCTCTGACCAACTTTATCCATGTTGATATATTTTGAGTAACTCAAACATTAAATTTCAGAAAGTGGAGAAGCTAATTTCAATAAAATATACTGTTTTAGGGAGGGAATCTTTGGTCTGTTTCCTGTGGGCCAGTTTTTATAGAAGCACAGAGCTTTTTTCAATTACCCTTTGTATTTTAAGCATTTCTAGTATTTTTGTGGTGGGTACCATAAAGGATTGGGTTAATAATAATCATATCTTGAAGTCTTATTCCTTGAAATGTGTGTTTGGCATTTCTTGAAGGATTTCTATAGAAATGTCTCCTAGTTATCTTTACTTTGTAACCCTCACTTACCTGCAGACAACATAACTTCATCTCTTTAGAGTTAAGATTTTCCAGTTTTCTCTTAAAATTTTTGGGATACCATGGTTTCCAGATCTATGTATAAAAAACTATGATTTTGAGTCATCCTTGCTGTGCCAGTGACAAGTTTTACAGACCAGGGACCATCATGGCTAAACATCCATTGGACGAGGGCTGAGATCCCTTCTAGATTCTTGGGCTGGGCTGGGGACTTCCCATAGACTGATTTAGTCTAGGGACAAAAGAAATACATCCAATGTATAAGGAGAACTATATGAAAAAGAAACATATAAGAGTTGGTGGGAAAGGTTATGCTAAGGCTAGAGAAGCTCATAGAGAAGGTAGACTCAGTTAATGCTATTTGTATAAATTTGCAAGTCTTTCTGAACTAAAACAGCTCAGAAATGGAGCCAAAGTCAGCCATATCAGCCCTAAGCAGTGAAGAACAAGGGAGAAATGTGCATCCCACCTTGGTTTCTTAATGTCAAAATTACACATATCCTTGCTTAAGCCCCTTTGAAAATTACCTTGTGGTTGAGGGAGGAGCAAACAGGAATGAGAAGATAGTTTAATACTCAACAATTGAGAGAAAAGGCAACTAGAGTCACAAGTCAGACAACTTTATGTGTGTGTGTCTGTGTGTGTGTGTCTGTGTGTGTGTGTGTATCTTTTTAACTTAACCATGCTCTGAGAAGTTAGACAACTTTAAAGACCTCTTTGAAAAGGGCACTGAAAATATAGATTCCATAATGTTTTGTTGCAGTAAACCCTCATATCAACCTCAAGTGTTAACGATTTGCTGATCTTTATGGATGATTAGATTTAGAAAATAAACTCATAGTAACTTGCTTAAATTGAGATTTTACCTAAGAGTACTTCCAATTGCCTTTGAAACTTCAATGATTAAAAAAATTTTTACACTTTATTGCATATTTACTCTTTCCACTTTTAAAAGCTAAGACAACCTTGAAAGACCTTTAGGTTCCATTAGTGATAAAAAGGGCGACATCTGCTGGAACTGTGCAGTTCAGCATCAAAGAGTAAGGTCTGAACAATTGCCTTGACTCACATGGTGGCTGCGTTTCCAGGAGAGGTAGCAGATACACCGGCAAATGGGAAAACAACGAAGTCTATGTTTTATTTAGAATGGAGATTTAATAGGACAAACCTAAGCTCTTTAAGACAAGATTTCAAGAGCTGAAAGTTTCCGAAATAACATCTTTGCAAAGAAACCCACACTACTAAGAAGCTTAAAAAGTCAGAAAGAAAGCGGTTAGCAGTGGTTGTTATAGAAGCAACTGCAAACCTGTCCTCTGGGAGAACAGAAGAGAATAGTTAGCTGCCCTCAGGGAAGTGGGTTCTAGGGGCTCATTAAGAGACACAGGTGACAGCAGATCCCTAGCTCTGAAAAGGCAAATAGCTAAGAAGTGCCTGTCTGTAAGTTCTTTTATTATCAGAGACTGCAGCGTTAGGGGTGTAGAGATTAGCCAGAATAGCAGGGTACCAACATATAAATTATTGTAAAATCCAGGCTGTATTTTGTCATCTGCATTGCAGAATGTTTTGAATGACGCAGTATGACAACAGCAAAGGATTATAGTCATTACCTTGCTTAGGGAGAAATTTTATGCATCATGTATATTTAAACCACAAATACCAAAGGTTTTATGTGCACTGACTCAAATGTCACAATTTTAAGTCTGTTTCAGATTTGAAGCAATGCCTGCTAATTCAGCATTCTGAAAATGAGTATCCCTATTTATTTTTTTCATATTTTTATAAAAGTTGACACTTTCATTTTTTCTCAGGCTAGAAATACTTGATAATTTTTGTTACCATTCTCTAAATCTTATTTTACAGAGCTTGGCAGTATGAAGATAAAGTGTGTGAAAGGTATGAGTAGTTCTTTAAAATTCTCTTTTTTTAACCTGCACATATTTTCTAGGAATTGTGAACTGAGTTTTTATAGATATTCTCTTTAAAAAAGTTTCTTTAGCAATTGGCTTTTCAGACCACAAAATCCTTGAAGATTTCATTTGATCCACATTACCATATCTCTTGTACCAACTCATTTTAGTATTTCTTTCATGGAAGTTTATACAAGACTTCTTCAGGGAGAAGCATTTCTGAAACTGTATTTTTTTGGAATATCTTTTTTTATAGCAATATTTTAGTCATTCATTTACTTATTTATGTTTTGAGACAGAGTCTCACGCTGTCACCCGGGCTGGAGTGCAGTGGGGCAATCTCGGCACACTGGAACCTTCAGGTTCAAGCAATTCTCCCGAGTAGCTTGGACTAGAGGTGTGTGCCACCATGCCCAGCTAATTTTTGTATTTTTTTTAACAGAGATTGCATTTCAACGTGTTGGCCAGGCTGGTTTCAAACTCCTGACCTCAGGTGATCTGCCTGCCTCGGCCTCTTAAAGTACTGGGAGTACCGGCGTGAGCCACTGCGCAGGGCCTACTTCAACATTGTGAAAGGAAATTGCTTGGGTGTATAATGTTATATCCAACATTCTTTGCCTTAAATATTTTAAAACCTCCTACTCCTTGTTTTATTGCATCTATTTTTGTTGCTATGTCTGATGTTCTGATCCTTGCTTCTTTGTAGGTGATCGCTGACTCACTGTAAGCTTAGTAAATTTCTATATACCTTGTTCTAAAATTTCTCTCTAGCATTTCCAGTCATAGGTTTTTCTTTGTATACCCTGTTTGGCCTGAAGGCAAATATGGCAATGAAACCCAAGTGCACAGACACCCATGACTCTGCCGAACTGCTTGCACTTCAGGCATCCTCATCACACCACTTTGCCCATGTCCAGGACTCTAACCAGAGGTGCATTTTTTGATAAGTGATATGTGAGATCCAGTATAAACCCACCAATTAAAAACACCTTGTGTGGTAAGATCTGTGTGCTCTGTTGTTCTAACTGAATATTTTTATCTGTAAAGCATGTCTTTTGGCAACTTCTCTTCTAAAGGGGTTGTTGCATCCTTAGAACCTGGCCTTAGAGGGACATCATGTGGTAGTATAAGGTTATGCAGGCAAGCTTGTCGGCAGCATTCTTCGTGAATTGCTTTTCTCTTGAGAGATCAACTCTTCATTCATAGGATGCATTTTTTCTAACCGTTCTTGTATGCCAAATATGGTATCCTTTACATCAAAACAATACTTTGTCACTGTATAGTGAATTAAATTATTTAGGTGGAGAGGAATTTTCAGGATTTTTTTTTAAAAAGTTTTTGAAATAAATATAGGGAATAACAATTCTAAAGGTTGTTTTAGGATACACGCTGATCAAGGGTATGAAACTACCCAGCGGATGTCGCTTTTCAGAATGCCTTAAAGTCATTAACATTTGAATCCTAACCAAATTTTAAAAGAAATGTGAATTTTGTTTGCTCGGCAAAAAGAGTGATGACAATCCTAAAGTTCAGGAATAACATCTGTGAAACACAAACATCTTTCTCCAACTTGATGGTGAATTAATGCTAAGTATGTGCTAACTTAAGAGCTTTATTATTTAAATTGTGTTTTTAGTAGTATTCTGATCAAAACCATTATTAATGTCGTTGCCTTGCACCCCACACCCATCTTTATATCATTGTGTTCTAATATCAGGAGATAAGCATATGTTTCTTAAATAATATTTTTTGATGTAATAGTGTTAGTTATGTTTGTGCTATGTTTTCTTTATATGTTTTTATTTTGATGATTTACATCACATCCAGTTATTTATAGGGCATTGAAGACCAAACTTACAAAAAACATCAAGTATTTTAAAGTTGACTCCTAACAGAGGCTGAGGTGGAACTCTTGTTCCAGTGATTTAGGGAGGGAGAATCCTCAGGAGAAGAGCATGGGGGGACCAGGACAGGACAGGGTATCCAGTTCAGAAAGAATGTGTCTTATCTGGAGACTGGCTTCAGCCTGGCCTCACAGGATGGCTCTAGAGCAATGCTGCCATACAGGTGATTTTAAATTTAATGTAAAAAGTGTGTTTAAACCATCTTCTTCTTTTTACATTTTTACATTTAAATTTAAAAATGTGAAAAGAAGAAGATGGCTTTCAATCTTTTTTAAAACGTAAAAAGTAGAAGATGGTTTAAACCCACTTTGTTTGAACCAGTACATCCAAAGTATTGTCATTTCAGCATGTATCAATATTAAGCATTTGATAAGATATCTATATTTTATCAATATATAAAATTGATTTTCACACTGCTGATAAAGACATACCCAAGACTGGCAATAAAAAGAAGTTTAATTGGACTTAACAGTTCTACATGGCTGGGGAGGCATCAGAATCATGGCTGGAGGTGAAAGGCACTTCTTGCATGGAGGCAGCAAGAGAGAATGAGGAAGTAGAAAAAGTGGAAACCCCTGATAAACCCATCAGATTTCATGAGACTTATTCCCTATCACAAGAATAGCAGGGGAAAGACTGACCCCCATGATTCAATTGTCTCACCCTGGGCCCCTCCCACAACACTTGGGAATTCTGGGACTTACAATTCAAGATGAGATTTGGGTGAGGACACAGACATACCATATCAGTATCTTACGTTCTTTTTTAGTCTTTGAAATCTTGTGTGCAAACAACATATCTCACTTCAGGTTCTTGACGGTCATGTGTGGCCAATTAGGACGGTATCCAGTGGCACACACCTCAACTGCACAAGAGTTGGTCACATCTTGAACCAACAGGGTCAACGTTTGTACCCCCATTTCAGTCAGTTATTGGCTGTACTCTGCCCTCAGAGAGTTGGGAGGAGGAGTCTCACAGGTGAAATGGTTCCTGTTTGTCTAAGGACCATTTTTTTCTTGAAAATGTGTGGCCTTTGAGTTTTACCAGCAGGAGTGGGCCTGTGGGTAACATGTCTGGGCACCTGAAAACAAAGCATTCTGGACAGTCCCTAGGGCCTCTCATGTGCACTTGCTTTTCACATTAAGTTCTTTCAGTGCACACAGAGCTTCTCCAGGATTACATTTTTCTTTTTTTTCTGCAAAAACTATGAGGAAGTCCAGTGGGACCAATGATAGCTCCCACTGCAGGCTTCCTCCCAGCACTCTCTCATAACCAAGGATGTTCCTTCTCCAACAGTTAGTGCAGCTTCTCCTCCCCATTGACTGGCACTTCTGGTGGTGGTGGTGGTGGTGGCAGTTGAGTGAGTGTGTTTGTGTGAAGGGAGGTTTTGTGTGTGTGCGTGTGTGTATGTGTGTGTGTATGTGTGTGTGTGTGAAGGTTGTCCCAGACTCTCATTGCTAAAGGATCTGACTCCCTGTTTATTTTGCCCTTATTAATGGCTGTGACTGGCAGTAGAGATAAATCCAGCAATGCTAGTAACAAAAGACATCCTGGTGGATCACCAGAGTGCAAAATATCTTCTACTCTGCCTCAGTTATGTAGTAGCAGCCCTATTTCTTCATGATTAGAATCAATCGCCCCTGCTAATATAGCAACTTCTTTCTTAGCTGGCTGCTTCACTAGGACAAGGAACATAAACTGAGCAGAAATAACTTTAAGTTTAGTGCAATTCACATTGTTTCTCCTTCTGGAAGTGATATTTTCTGGGAATCAGGAATGCTGCACCCACAGAGCCTATATTTGTGCACATGGGAAGTACAAATCCCTTGAATGTAGATGCCAGTGAATGGCTGCTTCCCCCTTTCTCTACCTAAACACATGTATTTTACATTTTGAGGACACAGGACCATATAATGACCATTGATTTAATGTGTGTATTGCATAATAAAGGATAGTACCCCATCCTCTTGCAGGGTGTAACACTGAAGCTCGTGACTCCCTGCATCTACAAAGCACTTCTTGATCACAGGCCGTGGCTCTTGTATGCTATGGGAGGAGCTAGGACCCGGGTATTCCTTGGTCATATGCCCACTGCTTCACCTCCACTGCTATAAAGTAGGTATCTGGGAATGAGGAGATGGTATACAGGATCCTATGTGAGCAGAGTTATTCTTGGATAAGAGTGCTTGCTGAGATATTACAGACAGGAAAGGCAGGCACTTACCTGGAATACGGGTCTATCCCATCCAGGATTACATATTACTTGGAAGAATGGAAGGGATCTGATATAATCATTTCCAGACAATGTCCGATATAGACCTTCTGAGAGATGCTGTCAGAATTGGTCCCTGATGGTGACATGACAGATCTTTAGCAGGTGCTGCAGCTAATTCACCCTCGGCCTAAGGAGTCTCATGCTATTGGACCCATGCATCTCTGCCACGATGGCTGCTTCATCTGAGTCTGTTGCCTAAGCACTGGCTTGACTGAGAATGGAGCCTGACTAACATTTATTTGTTAATTCATCTTGTCTACTTGCTTGCTGAGTGTCTCTTTGGCAGTAGCTACTTCTGATGGGCACTAACCTGATTTAGAAAGATGTTCACACTTTGTTCCCACTCTCATGTCTCCCAGGCATCTCATCTGCATGCCTCTTTTCAGACCTCTTTGTTTCCAATCTAGCGAGCCTGCTCTTCTAGGCCTCTGACTGGACATTCAGCACTCCCCATGATACACCCTTATCTCAGCTACATATGTTTCCATACAAACTGGATGGTCAGGCACATTGCCTTAGCCTCTGGCCATTGGACTGTAGAAAAGCAGCTTTTTTTTTTTTTTTTTTTTTTTTTTTGAGACAGGATCTTACTGTCACCCAGGCTGGAGTAGTGCAATGGTGCTATTTTTATTCACTATAACCTCCAACACCCAGGATCAAGTGATTCTTATGCCTCAGCCTCCCAGATAGCTGGGATTACAGGCATGTGCCACCATGTCCAACTAATTTTTTGTATTTTTAGTAGAGATGGGTTTTCACTGTGTTGGCCAGGCTGGTCTCAAACTCCTGTCATCAAGTGGTCCGCCCACCTTGGCCTCCTAAAGTGCTCAGATTACAGGCATGAGCCACTGCCATTCAGCCAGCAACCATTAGTTTTCGTTATGTACCCCAATTTCTAGCAGGCTCATTCATGAACAAAGATTGAGCTTTTTATTCTTCCCCTTTGCTTTTACTTGCCCCACCCATTGCTGCCATGATGCCATAGGTATGACCTTAGGACAAATACCTGTTCACTAGTGGCAGGTGACATGAGAGTCTAGGTTAGCAGTTTATGCAACTTAGTTGTAATCTCTGAACCTGCTCATGTTTGATACTGGGTGCGACTAGTCCATTGTGCTATAGATTATGGCTGGGTCCACCTATAACTTAGTGTTTCTGAGAGTACGCAATATAGTATTTTTGTCTGTGAAGTCACTTGATGACTTCATATCTCTGATTCCCCTATGACCCAGTAGTAAATCAGGGACTGTTTTACAAATTGTGTCTGTAGTTATTTTTTGCAGATGACATGGCTTCTTCCAAACCTAGAGATCTAGCCACAGCTTCTTGCTGGGGCTTACCAGAGGCTCTGCCTGGCATCTGTCTCTACTAAAGACACATCTGGAATTACGAGATGGCCCAGGTAGTCCGATTGCTGCTACATAGCCTGGTGCAGCTGCAGAGCTTCCTCGTTCTGTGCTTCTTTCCAAACAAGCAACTCGTGTCCCAAGATAATTGAATTATGATACCATTACCTGTATGACATATGGTGAATTATGTGATACTCTAAAAATAAATAGTTAAATAGATATTGAAACACAGTTCTGTGATACCTCTTAAGGTAGGATTTCTCAACCTCAGGACTATTGACATTCTGGGTCAGATAATTCTTTGTTATGGAGAAGTGTCCTGTACATTTTAGGATGTTTAGCAGCATCCTGGTTTTTACCCACTAGATTCCAGCAGCCCCTGCCCCAAGTGAGAAAACCAAAAATGTCTCCAAATATTGCCAAATGTCCCTTAGGAAATAGCCAACCCAGCTAAGAACCACTTATTATATGATTCTCTAGAATGTCTCCTGTATTTATAACATGAATGTATGCTGTTGTTTTAAAGATCTAGGAAAAATTTTCTCCAGCATCGTTCTTACTTTCGAAGCAGTCGTAAGCCTTTGTTTCCTCAAGCTGTAAGTAACATAAATGATTATAAAACTCAAAATCCCCATTATAGTTTCCATATGAAATATTTACAAGTCACAGAAGGTTTTGTTTTGGTTCTATGGGATTGTTACTACTATAACGTGATCATCATTCACGTGATCTCTAACATGTTAGATTGATCTATGATAGAATAGCTTGTCAGTGAACTCTTGCTTTTAATGTGAGGAAAATACACCAGTGCAGCAGTGAGGAGGTGAGGACCTTGGCCATTGCTGGAATTAGAGGTGGAGTGGCTCTGCATGAGTAACCCAGTGCTGCCTAGGATGGGATGGGTATGTCTGTCTACAACTGCCTCAAACCTTTTTGTCCCTCACACTAACCTAAGCCCTATTTTAGCCTACTTCAAAAATAAAGTAATATTTAAATATATATACTATAAATATGTATATATAAGTGCTTATGAAGTATTTAAGTATATAGAGAGTGATACAGTAACACTGACTTCTGTTTGCTTTAGAAGCACCTTATTTAACAGTTTGCTCAGCATGGAGAAGGGAAGAAAACTGTGAGTTCTTGAATCTTCCTCTCAGACTTCAATGCCTGGCACACATGTTGGGAATATTGAGAAATAAAATCTAAGAGTAAATATTCTGTGGCAAATTGGAGCAGCTCTGTTAGGGCCAGTCTAGGAGGTGCTCCTGTGGATGGTGACAGCTTGTGTCATGCATGCACTGGACAAGTCCACATGGCATATGGCTCTGTGACTCACAAAGCAAATAGTGTTAACTCTGGCCAGTGACTGGAGCTTATGGCAGCTTTACTCACAGGTGCTTTGCAGTTGCTATCAAGGCAAGTGTGTACTTACAAAAGGCCGCCATCCAATGGTATCCACATTGTTTGTAGCAGGGCAAACACAGGCAGGTCAGAGGGTCAAGCCAGTGTCAGCAGACATGCATGGGCTCCACCAATTACAGGCACTTTTCTCCAACAGGTATGATTGAACGACAGGGTACATTTCCTCCTCACAAGAGAACTGGGTGCTTCTGTCACTAAACAGAGCCCACTCTTAATGCAATTCAGGGGTAGCTGAACCATGGGGCTCTAAGGGGGACAGAAATGAAGAAACTTGAATGTGCTGAATGGGATAGAATTGTGCTATGAATAAGACTCAGGTATAGGATTGCCTATGTTGCAATATTTTCAACTTTGCAATAAGGCAAATGCCTTACATATTTGGTTATCCTGAAGAAAGGGAAAGGCCTCTTACCCCAAATTTTGTCCAAATGTGAAGACTGATCACACACACACACACACACACACACACACACACACACACACACAAACTCCAAGATGGCATAGAAAGGTTTATTGCTCATATAATGAAGCTTTCTTGTGAGAACAGGGTGGATCCTTAGTGGGTCCAAAAATGGTTTGAAAGGACAGGGAAAGCAGTAGCCTGGAGTTTTCACTGAGGATAGTGATGGGGGAGGAGTAAAGGTTCCCACCGGTAGTTTGAAACTCCCAGCAAAGGAGGGAGCACCTCAACATTGTTAGCAACTTTCCCAGGTGTAGAGTAGAAGGAACACAGGGAGAGATGAGGCTTCAAACCTGTGCATGGTCAAACATAAAAAAAATGGAAGCTGATTGTGTGTTAGCTTCCTAGGGCTGCTAGACAAGTGTCTAAAACTGGTGGCTTAAATTGACAGATATTTGTTGCCTCACAATTCTGGTGACTGGAAACCTGATATTAAGGTGTCTGCAGGGATGATTCCTCCTGGAGGCTCTGAGGCAGAATGTGTTTCAGGCTTCTCTTTTGGTTTCTGGTGATGGCTGGCAGTCCTTGGCTTTTCTTTGCTCAGAAGCATCACTGATCTCTGCCTCTGCCTCATCATGATCTCCTTGTGTATCTGTCTTTGTGTCTCTTTTCCTCCTCCTATAAGAGCACCAGTCATACTTGATTAAAGGCCCATCCTACTCCAGTGTGACCTCAACTAAATTACATCTTAATTACTTCCAGATCTCATTTCTAAATAAAGTCACATTGGCAGGTACCATGTGTTAGGATGTCAACAAATATTTTGGGGAGAAAAAATTCAACTCAAAACTGACTATGAAATGTTACATGCCACTCTTTGACCAAAGTGATTAATGCTTGGATATAAGGCAAACTTAATGGCAGACATAACTTCTTGATGGTAAGTTTATCCTTACTGTAGGTTTAATTGATCATGGACCACTGGCATAGATTGGGTGGGTGTCTCGTAGGGCTGAAAGAAATAATTTTCTCCATTTATCCTTTCTCCCTCAATGCCATTGAGTTTCTGCTATGATTTTTGCCATCACTAAGCACTGGGCAATAAGAACAAATTTTGCTTCATTAACTTCATTAGGGTCTGCAGATTGCTTTGTTTACTAAATGTGCTGAGTATAGAGACAGTACAGTGATCATCTTTGAACTCTTTAAAAGAGACACTATAATTAAAGTAATTTATGGTTGGTCCATAACAGCTCTAGCTTTATTTCTAGGGATACCTGGATATCTGGCTTTAACTTTTGGCCAAGATAAGGGTAATGGAATTTATAATGTTCTATTTAAATTCTGACCCTTAGGACCAATTTTTAAAGTATAACTTTCAACTGGCATAATGGGTTAGACATTCTGACCTGACTATGGATCAGAGGTACATTAAAAATCTTGGGCTGGGCGCAGTGGCTCACACTGTAATCCTAGCAGTTTGGGAGGTTGAGGTAGGTGGATCACCTGAGCTCAGGGGTTCGAGACCAGCCCAACCAACATGGTGAAACACCATCTCTACAAAAAAAAAAAAAAAAAAAAAAAAAAAACTTTAAAAAAAAAAAAAAAAAAAAAAAAAAAAAAAGCTCTCTGAAGCTTAGAGTCATTGCATGGTTCAATCCACAAAGCCCATTAGTGTGCGAATAAAGACCCTGAGGAATTAGCACTGAGGATCTCTCAAATGCTCAGTGTTCTCCTCCACTCCAGTTTCTTTCTCTTAATGGAACTATCAGTTGCCTTTAAACTAAAGCCTTGAAAGAGAATGCTCTGTGGGGTCCTGTCCTTTCAGATACCTGAACTCCTGGAATCTTTGCAGAGGCTGATGGAAGACTTGGGAGTAAATTAACACAAAATTTGTGATCTGAAGACACTTTAGTCATTTCAATGAGTGATTGCCTAGCTTGCAGCTGATGAAAGAACTTCAAATCTGTCCTGTTATTAAGATGATTTTTTGTTATTGTTTCTGTTTTTTAGCTGAGTGTCAGCAGAAAGAGAAACTGGGGACAAATTAATTTCTTTGACATACAAGGTCAAGACATTTTTATTTTGGATTTAAATTCTTTTGGATTTTGAAGTCTTTGGACTTGAACACTTTTAGAATTTGCATTTAATTTCTTTCTGAAAATATTATTAATGAGACTATGTCTAACATATGGAACATTTTCTATATTGTTGGAATTTTATTATCAGAACATCTTTAGCAATTTATTATTTTAATATCTTATTGTCATAATTCAGTCTTACTGGGGATCTTCTGATATGCTCTGTTAAAATTCTTAACTGAACACTGTTTGGATAGGAAATTAGATAGAGAAACAATTTTCAGCTTTGGTGGCAGATTTGTCTTGGAACTAATTAGTTTGTTGTTCTGACTAATTTCAGATCCATATGGGACAAAATCAATGTTAACAACTATTGGACTGCGGAGGTTTTAAAATTTGCTGAAAAAATTTTGATACTCCTTTTATAACAGTTGGGTGCTTATGTCTCTTACCTTGAATCTGGGTCCTTTCAGTGACTAGCTTGTAAACAATATAACACAGAGAAAGTGAAGTACCTAACTTGTAGGGCTAGGTTTGAAAAGGCCAGACTGCATCCTCTGGGTTCTCTTGGCACATTTGTTTTGGAGCCCTGAGTTGCTACGTAAGAGGTCCAGCCACTTGGAGTGGTAATGTGTAGGTGCTCAGGTTGACAGCATCATTTGAGATCTCATACCACAGATTCAACCATGTGGGACCAATCACCAGCCATATGCATGAAGATGCCTCTCAATGATTTTCTGGCTACGTAGTTACTCTCGGTTGTTAAATTACTCCAGCCAAGACCCCAGAGATTGTGAAGTGTGTGTAAGACATTCACACTGCTTTATTCTGTGAGCATTGAAAAGTTGTAGTACATCACTGTGTTTTGATTACTTAATTACGTAACCAGAGAATGCTCTCCATAGTCTATCCAAAGGGGCAGGAGTTAGTGTTGGGGTTGCAATCCAGTCAAGACTGAAGTTGGACATCTGACTGATACTGAGTTTCCTTCCTCTACGAAAATAGCCACAGTCCTGATGGGACCCTGAAGTTGACCCACAGAGCTAAAGTAACTAAAAGCCCAACACCGTCAGGGCAGACCTATTCTTCCCCACTTCTGGAGTCAGGAGAAGAGACTCTCATTACCTTCCCAGTCGCTCCCCACAGAAGTAGGAGAGGAGGTAGTGGACGTGATGGACTTGTTCAAAATTTGAGAAGAAAAAGTGGGGTGTGCCTGGTTGAGTTTTCATCTTTCTGCTTTCCTGACTGGGGGCCAGTCTGACCCCAGAGAACATACAGCCCTACTTCAGCGGTCCATGTTATATATGTAGGGGGCCCAGCTCACATAGGGAAAGCATGTGGTGGTATAGCATCTTCTGTGATTAGGAATAAGTATACAAGTCAACTAGGAAGCTTATTCTCTCCTGCCTCCCACACTGTATAATACCCTGGACAACTTAGTCTATGAAAGCAAAATACTTTGTCCTTCATTGCCCTCATTTCATTTTAAAAATTAATTTGTTTCTTTAATGAACATATAATTGTACCTATGTATGAGCTACATAGTGATGTTTTGATACATATAATGTATAGTGATGAGATTAGAGTAATGAGCATATCTATCACCTTAGATATTTTGTACTTCTTGTGCTGGGAATTTTTAAAATCCTCTCTTCTAGCTATTTTGAAATATACTAGAAATTCTCACTAACTATAGTCACCCTACTGTGCTGTCAAACAGAATAGCTTATTTCTTCTATCTAATTGTATTTCTGTGCCTTTTAATCTACCTCCCTTCATGCCTCCCACCCTTTTCCAGCCTCTAGTAACCACAATCCTCCTTTCTACTTCTATGAGATAAACTTTTTATGCTTTCACATACGAGTGAGAACATATGGTATTTGTCTTTCTGTTCCTGGCTTATTTAACTTAACATAACGTCCTTCACGCTCATTCATGTTGTCCAATGGCCTCATTTCTAATCTCATTTTTATTATATTCAGAACTCAAGTGGAGATGGGGGGTATCATTTATTGGGCCTCCTAAAGATGCCAATACAATTCTCCTCTATTTATCAAATACATTCAGTCATACTCTTTACATTGTCCTGTGATTCATCCAACCACAGACAGAACAGAATTTTATTATTATTACTAATTTATAGCAAATTTAAAAAATATATGCAATGCATGCCATCTTGTCCTAATCCTTAGAAACTGATTCCAGATTTATGCTTGGAAACCAATCTTTCAATATATTACTGCCACATTAAGAGCTCCTTTCAAAAGAATCAAACTGCATAATTTCTGAGCACTTAGAGTTACTTTTACTTTGACTATTTCTGAATGCTATCCATCACGTGACAAGGTGATAAAACATTTGTAGATTACTAAAGAAAATAGTTCAAGTGTTTTCAGCTGGGAATCCTTTTCAACCAAAATAAATTTCAAAGGGTTACTAGAAGACTTATTAACTTTTTTTCAGAAATAAATCTTATACAGTTTGCTACCCGATATGATATGCATTTTTCATAATCCAAACCATACTGAGATTGCACAAAAAAATGACAGAATCCCTAGTTATAGAATTCCTGATGATCAGTGAAATTATGGCTTCAGAGTTAGTAACAGCCTAATATCTTTATTTTAAGAAAAATACAATCTTATAACTTTTACCGCTACAGGCAAAAATTTACTTTTTGAATCTCACAACTTAGTGTTTAAATTTTATCCCTAAATGAGTAATTATTTTTCTTTTTGTCCATAAAGATTCTATATTATTACTGGGTTATCATCATTTTTTAAAAAAACTTGACAATTTTATTAAAACATAATTGGTATATGAAAACTGCACATATTTAAGGTATACAATTTGATAAATTTTGGACAAATAGATATACCCATAAAATCATTACCACAATCATGGTAAAAAACACATCTATCACCTTATGTACTGTCTTTTATGGTGAGAATATGTAACCTAAGATCTGTCTTTATTTATTTATGTTTTAGTTGACACATAATAACGATCTACATTTATGGGGTACACAGTGATAGTTTGATACATGGATACAATGTGTAATGATCAATTCAGCATAATGAGAACTTCCATCATCTTAACCGTTTGTCATTTATTTGTGTTGGGAATATCCAAAATTCTCTCTTCTAACTGTTTGAAGATATACAGGAAATTGCCAGCTATAGTCATTCTACAGTGTTGTAGAACACTAGAACTCATTCCTTCCAGCTAGTTGTAATTCTGTATCCATTAACCATTATCCTCCTGTTCTCTTTCTCTGCTCCCCTTCCCATCCTTTGGTAACTAGTATTCCACTCACAACTTCTATGAGATCAGTCTTTTTTTTCTTTTTTCTCCTGCATATGAGTGAGAACACACAGTGCTTGTCTTTCCATGCCTGGTTGTTTTACATCATGTTCTGCAGGATCATATCCTGGAAACAAACTTTTTAAGTGCGTAATACGGTACTGTTAGCCATAGGCATGGTGTTGTATAGATCTCTAAAACTTAATTCATCTTGCATAACCTAAACTTTATACCCATTAAGCAACAATTTTCTATCTTCCTTTCCCCATCTATCCCCTAGCAACTGCCATTCTATTCTCTATGAGTTTGACTATTTTAGATACTTTGTGTACCTGGAATCATGCAGTCTTTCACCTTCTATGACTGGTTTATTTCACTTAGCTTAATGTCTTCCAGGTTCATCCAGGTTGTCACATATGGGAGCATTTTCTTCTTTTTCAAAGTTGAATACAGTGATACACCATTATATGCATATATCACACTTTTTTACATTCATCTGTCAATGGACACTAGGTTGTTGGGTGTTGGCCATTGTGAATAATGTTGCAATGAACATGGGAGTTCAGATGTCTCTTTGAGATCTTCATTTAATGCTCTTAGTTATATACCCAGCAATGGGATTGCTGAATCATATAATAGCTCTATTTTTAATTTTTTGAGACAACTCTATTCTGTTTTCTCTAGTCATTTCACCATTTTAACTTTCCACCAACACTGTTACAAGGGTTCCAATTTCTCTATATGCCCACAAATACTTGTCATCTTTTCTGCTTTTGATAATAGTCTAACAGATGTGAGATGATATCTTATTGTGCTTTTGATTTGGCTTTCCCTGATAATTGGTGGTGTTGAGCACCGTTTCCTATACTTGATGGTGGTCATTTATATGTCTTCTTTGGAGAAACATCTATTTAAGTACTTTGTCCACTATTAAACTGAGTTTTTGTTTGTTTGTGTGTGTGTGTGTGTGTGTGTGTGTGTGTGTGTGTGTATTATGTGTTTGCTAGTGAGTTGTAGAATTCTCTTATATAATTTGGATATTAACCCCTTGTCTGACTGCCTGAACTACTGTTCCAGAAACAATTAAGGATTTTCTCATTGTATGCATCCTGAATATAAAATCTAGAGCATGAGAAAACAGGTTGAGTGCTAGGCATCTATTTTACTGACTGGTAGTTTTGTGGTCAGCAGTGGTGGCAGAAATTTCCTAATTTGACAGCTTCATACAGCTGTTTTCCCAACTGAGAAATTTGCAGTTCTTTAATCAGCCATAGGAGTAGCAATCTCCTGCATCAGCAACTTCTGGCAGCAATGATAGCAGATTGCCCAAATGCTGTGTAGGCAATGTGTTCTGAAGTCATTCCTGGAAGCATAGCCTGAAGCCTAGTCCTTTAGCCCTTCCTGTTTTGCAGGCTATGTTATATGTGGTAAGAAATTCCTTTTTCAACCCAGCTAGAGCAGATTCTGTTTTCTGCAGTGGAATTCTAACTTGAAAATTATTTGTGTAGTAAAAATATAACAACATGCATAGGATGATAAACTCCAAATAACTCAGAATAATGATTTTGACAGGAAATATGTGGCAGAGAAAAGCATAGAAGGAGGTAAATGGAATAATAATGGGGAATGCAGATAATTTCATTTGATTATTTTCCCATTTTTATTTCTTAAATGATTAGTGAGTGCCTGTATATTTACTATGTCAGTTCTTACACTTTTTGTGTATGAGAAATATTTTCTTTAAAATAATATCAAGACATTCTTTGGAATTTTGTGGTTGTATTTGCTTAGCTAAAGGAGAGGCCGCATCTTCATTTCCTTCTGGTGATCTCTTATGAAAACTTAGATATCTGCAGTCTTGTGGATAAAGAGATGAGCGATACAAATCAGTAAACCAGCTTATTTCAGATGATCTCATCTACTTCCACTTATATGCACACACACACCTCACATATCACACACATTCACCACACGTGCAAAGACAGAAACATAGCATACTCTTCCCTTTCTTCTCTCTCCTCTCTCTCTCTCTTTATGAGACAATCTTGCTCTGTCACCCAGGCTGGAGTGCAGTGGTGTGATCATGGCTCACTGCAGCCTTGACCTCCTAGGCTCATGCGATCCTCCCACTTCTACCCCCAGGATAGCTAGGACCACAGGGTATGCCACTGCATTTGGCTAATTATTATTTAATAAAATAATAGTAGATATTAGGTCTTGCCTTGCCACCCAGGCTGGTTTCGAACTTCTGGGTACATGCAGTTTTCCCATCTGGGCCTCTCAAAGTGTTGGGATCACAGACATGAGCCACCATACCCAGCCAGTATTATCTTTTTATGTGGTTTATATTAATATATACCTGCTAAGGTTTTATAAAGATGGAATGATTTTTTTTGATAATAACCATGATTTAAATATTCTATTTTATTTTTTAAGCACTTGGTATGGGTTGAGTACAAACATGTTAGAACTCAATTCCTCTCTCTTCCTCAAAGCCTTTTGATTGTAACCAATCCGTCAATACTGCTGTATAGCAGTTTCCTCCTTTGGAAAACAGAAAAACATATTAATTTCCTTAAAGTTTTTATAAGCATTATTATTTACTTGGGCGTAAGTTTTTCATTTCACAAAATATTTGAGGAGGCCTACAACCAAAATTGTGAGAAAAACAATAGCAAGACTTTTGGCAAAATGAAAGGAACACAAATAGTTCTCTCTCTCTTTGTCTTTAAAAATCCCATTTAAATACCCGATAGATCAGAAAAGAAAAAAAAGACAGAAGATTCTGCATGTTCACTGGAAGTCAGTCAGAGGTGTGTATATTCCACATTTTGGAGAACTAGAGTAATTGCTGTTAAATTTAGTATGAATGTGACTGAACTGAGCAAGTCTATGTGGAAGTGGTATGAATCTTCTGAGACAAGGATATGCAGATGGTAGTGGTGACTGAACATTGTAGACAGTACAAAATTTGAGGGGAGGTTGAGCAAGGTGGCTCACAGTTGTAATCCTGGAGATTTGAAAGACTCAGGTGGGCAGATTGCCTGAGGCCAGGAGTTCGATATAGCAGTGAGTTGTGATTCCACCACTGTATTCCAGCCTGGGTGACAGAGTAAGCCCATGTCTCTATTTAAAACAAAAGAAAAGGAAAGAAAGGTAATTGAGAGGAGAGGGTTGGAAGCAAAGTTGAGCTGAGGAGACTGTTATGGACTGAATGTGTCTCCCCAAATTCATATGCTGAAATCCTAACTCCCAATGTGATGGTACCAAGAGGTGGAGCCATTGGTAGGTGATTAGGTAATGATAGTGGAGCTTTTATGAATAGGATCAGTACTCTCATAAGAGAAGCTTAAAAGAGGTCTCTAACTGCTTTCACCATGTGAGCATGCAGGGAGAAAATGGAAGTTAATGAAGAGAACAACGAGCCCTTACTAGATACTGACCCTGATAACACTTGGACTTCCCAACCTCTAGAACTGTGAGAAATAAACTTCTGTTGTTTCTAAGACACCCAGTATATAATATTCTGTTATAGCCACCTGAAAGGAGTAAGATGGAGACCATCAGATAAAACACTTCTAAAGTTTTTCCTCTATTCTTTCACGTGGGTATATTGAAAAATGCAAGTAACTTGCATAGTTGGCATTTAGAAAACTATGCAGAGCCTAGAAGCAGAGAAAGCCTTAAACCTGTTCTCCTTCAAAGAGAGAAATAAGCTTATGGGAGGATGTGCTCCCCAGGAAACCTCTCCAAGTCTTTATTGTAGTCACTAAGCTCCTGATTGTGGTTTGCATGAAGACCTAATTCATCATGATTTAGCTCAGCCTGCTGGACCTCTGGGCTCGGACATAGGCCCCACTGTGACTGATGTGGGCAGGATCAAGCACTGAAAAGTTGTAACAGAACAGAAAACAACCATGGAATCTATAAAAACTTCCGCACTTCAAAAGAAGATAACCCCCATTTGTCTACATTTGAAAGAGATTGATTTTCTGCTGGAATAATTTTATTATAAGAAATAGAATGGGGATATTTTATATTTATAAAAGCTGTAATGTAAAGTGTAAATATAAAAATTAGAAATATTTCTATTTTGCTTAACATGGAATGCAATAGGTAAAGCAAAATCTGCCATGAAATTGTAAGAAAAATAATTGAAATGGCAGATGTCATATATCCATGTAATTAATCCATAATATATTTAAGACAAAAATATTTAAAAAATAGAGATAACAAAATTGTATTAATAATCAAATTAACAATTTGAACTTGATATTTGAGAATTCAATTTTCTTAGAAATAGCCATAAAAAAACTATAAGAATCCATCATTTAGAAGACTAGCATAGAAAAACTATAAGAATCCATCATTTAGAAGAATCCATCATTTAGTAGAATAATTTTATAAATTACAAATAATAGAAATAGTATATAGAGTTGCCATATTTAGCATATAAAAATACACATGCTTGAACCATTTCACATGCTGTTCTAAATAACTTTTAAACTATAGATAAAACAGCTATTCTTTGGGATGCCAAAGTGGATGGATCACAAGTTCAGGAATTCAAGACCAGTCTGGTCAATATGGTGAAACCCTGTCTCTACTAAAAAAATACAAAAATTAGTCAGATGTGTGGTGGTGGGTGTCTGTAATCCCAGCTACTTGGGAGGTTGAAGCATGAGAATTGCTTGAACCCAGAAGGTGGAGGTTGCAGTGGGCCGAGCTCATGACACTGCACTCCAGCCTGGGCGACAGCAAGACTCCGTCTCAAAAAAAAAAAAAACAACTTTAAGAAAATAAGAAAATGTGATAATTCTAAATATCAAAATACATGAGATTTAGCCAAATATTTAAAGAGAGATAAATACAAAATTTAAGTGTCTTATTATTAAGCATTTTTTTAAAAATCAAGCACATTTTATATGTGGTTCATGGAAGATTTTCAGTATTATTTTGAATCAAATGATTTCAGGCAAATAAATAAGAGCAAATAATATGATAAGTCAAAAATGAAGATGAGTAAAATTACTTAGGATATTTAATAGTTAAATTTATATCAATAAATTCATCTGTAGTAAATTAATCTAATTGTATCTATAGCTTCTAAAAGAAATACAACAAAAGCCCTTAAATGTTAGATGGTTCTCTGAACTATTCTATCAATACAAAGGAAAACACACACAAGTTAAAATAAGAAAGGCAGTCTAACAACAGATAAGTAAGAGATTCAATAACTCTGTAAGAAAATGTTATCTTCTATTTATTCTACTAAATTTACATACTTCAATAATGTTTAAAATCCAAATTGCCAATATTGATTCAATAAGAAATATTAAGTCTGACCTCGGTAGACTGATGTCCAGGTCTGCCACTTGTGGTAGGCAATTCTAGCTGTAAACTTCTAAAAGGCAGGAGAAGCCCATGCCCAGTGTAATCTTTATGGCTAAATGGTTCTGCTTATACTTGGTACCCCAAACAATGATCAAGAAAGAAATGGAAAAGGTGTCCAAGTATTACTTCTGAGGAAAACTCAGAAGCCAGGTAAGTAAATACAATAATAAGAGGGAATGCAGATGTCCCAGTAATGCAGTGTTGCATAGCTTATTGATGGCTTGGAATGTTGTAAAGTTGTGTGTGTGTGTGTGTGTGTGTGTGTGTGTGTGTGTGTGTTTGTGTGTGTGGATGTACACGTGCCTGAGAGCACACACATGTTTATGTGTGTGTGGGTAACCTATCCAATAGTGCATGCTGGGGGCTAGTGAGAACTGGGTGTTGGTCAAGCCTCTGCTCCAATGTTAACTCCTTAAGGTTTCCTTTCCATCACTTTTCTATCTAAAAATGTGCCTGCATCCATCAGAAAAGCGTTAACTATTACCAGAAAGCCTGCCTACAACCCCTGCCTAAAGCCTGCCTCAGTTGGAATAAATTCTGTTATATTATAACTGCATTATGTTCTGAATTTCTTATCCCCTTATCCCTGGCATTTTAAAGAACATACTGTGCTTGCTTCATATTAAGGATATGGTATTAGCGTGTGTGAAGAAAATGGCCTTACTGTTTTTAGTGAGATTGTAGTTTCTAGTGAAAGCTATGATTTTATGTGTGACTGTTGACATTCTTGCCTCTCCAAGGAATCCTTAGAAGATAAAATGTCTCTTTCCTCTTGGTAATATTATTTCAAAAATAGACTTAATCTAAAACAGCTGTTGAAATTGATCCCAAACTGCAGAGTAGGAAATGGAGGAATAATTTTATTGGGTAAAACTATACATAACAAACTGGTCAAAGAGATGGAATTTTCTCTTAAAAAACAGATAACGCTATTTTTAAAAATACATACTGGTGTGAATAAAATTATATAAAATGAGAATAACTGTTTATTGCTTTATATTAGTTGTTGCTAGACACTATTTCCCTTTTTACTATTTTATTTTGCTCTACTTATTGCCTCCCAAATTAAACATTAAATAATATTTAAGATTTTAAAGAAAAAATAACAAGAAAAATTATAGCTCTAACTGGCACTGTATTTTTGCTACATAGCTTCTACTATGCTTTCCTATTTCAGAAGAATTTCTTATGGTATAAATTTAATGTTCTGAAGAGAAAGGGCTATACTCTACCTCACCACCTTCCCCATAGTCAGTGCATGAGCAAATCACATGTGCCTGGCCATTTGGAAGCTCCAACTGGGAATTTTAGCCCTTGAACAAATATTAGAAAGACATCAAGATGGTTAGAATTCATTTACAACAACAGCAATGGTAACTGAGTCCTTCAGACTTTGTACTAAATATGGCCTTTCACCTCTTCTCGGCTTTATGGTGGTGTCTTGATTTATGCATATATTATAAGCTAGTCCTCTATTTCCCTTAGAGTACAGAAGTCTTAACACACTAAAAATACATTTTCATTTTATTTAAAGTGTACAAAATTGATTTTGATACTTGAAGCTGAAGACATATATATGTGTATATGCAGATATGTATTATATATGTGTATATATTTGTATTACATACATATATATGTAATATATGCATAAAGAATTTGATTTGCTTTCTATAAACACATTATTTTAACAAATCAGATATGATCTTAAAACTGTCTAAATTAAACGTGCTTGTGTTGCTGTAAGAATCAGTATCATTTAAGATGTTTCTATGAGAGAAAAGAATGGCAATAGACTGTTTAAGGCAATCTATACAGGGATAGCATGCTGGAAAACTATCACACTATTATCAGTAGGACTCACAAAGAGATAAGACTTCTGTATCTGTTGTAATCTATAGTGTAAGCATCATTGTAAACTGGTGGTTATGACCCCCACAAATCCAATGGTGCTGGAGCTTAGGATGCTAAGTGGAGAGGAGACTGAGGTGACAGTCACATACAACAGAACTGAGATTAAGAATGGCATCAGACTTCTCAACAGACATACAGAGGACCAGAAGACAATGGAACAATGTCTTATAATTTTGGGAGATGATGCTACGTATAGAATTCTATACATGTTCAAATTGTCAATCAGGGGTTTGTACAGACTAAAAAGGTTTTAGGTCTGTAAAGTATTCATTTATTTTCATAAGTCCTTTCTATGGAAGGTAGATTTTGCCAAAATGAAGGAGTAAACCAAAAGAGAAAACAGGATATCCAATACCCGAGATTTAGGGAAGACTTTGATGGCAGCTGGGCCGCCGACCTACAGAACATCGATGGTATAGTGGACCACACAGATTCCCACACTTCCGAGAGTTCTGCAGGAACATTCCCCTCAGCTCTCCTCCCTCTTTGGGGGTTACATTTGATGTAGAAAACTTCCTTGCTTGGAGTTCCAGGGGCGGCCTTCATCAAAAGACTGATCACTGCAGAGCTATAAAGGCACAGTCACCTCACCCCAACTTGGAAGAGCCATCTCAATTCTGAATACTGAGGTAGTCTCCTGCTGCCAAATTTTCCTTCCTCCATTCCACAGGTGTGATCCCAAATGCATTTCCTAATAAACCTCCTGCATGCTAACTTCCATCTCAGTTTGCTCCTTCTCAAAGCCATTTAGCAATCTTGATATTAAACTCTTTACATAAAATACCTTCTTAAAATAAAAGTTAACTAAAGTAAGTAAAGTAGCCTGACACAAAAATGAAAGACATAAGTAATGTTAGTACACAAAATTCACACCCCAAGGACCTGTAATATAGAGGAGTTTGAATTAGAATGCAATCTTTAAGTTAGAGTACCACCAATGTAAAAGAGATGAACACAGTTAATTACATGACTCACTAGGTGTAAGATAAAAATAAACCTGTTCCTAAAGAAAAGGCCGCTTTATTATTTTATTTCAAGAATAAAGAGACATTTTTCTTATTAGTTATTAAACAGTTTTGTTGTATCAGGTATCACTGGTACATTCATTTAGCCAGCTCTTCCAAAGCCTTGTAATTGTACAACAGGAATCTTCAAGGACTATATAGTGAGGTGTAGGAACCAGCAAAAGAAAGATATAACCATCACATAGTGTCACGATAAAAGCAAATGTGTGGTGCTGTGGGAACCCAAGGACCAATGCTAAAGTTGATTTTGGTGTTATAACAGGGTATCCCATGAAAGTGATGTCTAAATTTAGGTCTGAAGTATTAGTGAAAGTTAGACGAATAATGAAAAGAAACAGGCAGAAACCCAGTAAAGTGCTTGCAGCGAGAAAGATAACAGCTTGTCTGGGTCAATTGAAAACTTTTCAGGATAGCTGGATGGTAGGGGTTGCCTAACCTAAATATACCTTCATCCTGGAGTAAGAGCCTCTTAGTTTTATTAAGATACAATGTTCAGGCAAAAGAAAAAGTTCAGCCTCTTTTGCAGCTAAGTAAAGCCATATTACTTATTTCTGGCCAATGAATATAAATAGAGATGGTGTACTTCCCCTGGAATCCTCTAAATGGAGGGAGTGCCTCCTTCTATGGCTTTCCTTGTTCTGCGGTGTGGAACACAGCTGAGTTTGAGCATGAAGCTCATCAATTTTCAGCCTTAATTTGTCTTTTTATACAAACATCTAAGGCTACAATTTCCCTCTCAAACAAATTTCATGGCACCCCACAAATTATGACATGTATTATTTCTATTTCCTCTAATTATGCATTTTTAAACATTCATCTACAACTTGCATAGTTGTAAAAATAGTCTGCATGTACTAGTTCTTCGAAATTTGTTGGAATTTTTCAAGTTTTATAAATGGTCTGTATAAGTTTCTGGAGAATTCATTTTTTAAGTTTCTGTGTGAAGCAGTTTCTGTTAACTAGTGTATTCTGTTTACCTGGGTAATCAATCAATACTTGAGGTATCTCCCACTCTGAGTGCGAATTGGTCAAATTCTAATTTTTAAATTATTTTTTATTTAAATATTTGAATCTATATCATTTGCTCTCTACACTTTTGGAACTTTTGTATCTTCCTGGTGAGGGGAAGATTTTATCATTTTGTTTTAAGTTCCTTTGCAGTAGATAGCTTTGTGCTTTAAGATCTATTTTTGGATATTATATAACTACACTAGGTTCCTTTAAATAATACTTTGTGTTACAGCTTTTTATAAATGTTTTAAAAATTTGACCCTTCTGGCTGGATTTAGTTTATATCATGGTTAGTTGTGTATTTAATTTGAGAAGTTTAGTTCATTTACATTTATGATAATTACTTATATTTTTGGACTTATTTTTAAAATGCTAACTTGGTGCATTCATTTGTTCTGCGTTTCCATTGCTTCTTTTATCTTATTTTTTGATTGATTGAACTTGTATCTTTATCGGTTTCCCTTCTTCGTTTTAAAAGTCTTTTGCTAGTTTCTAAGTAATTCCTCTCTGTTTAACTTATTTTAGATGGTATCGCTTGACATTTTTACCACTGATTTTATGTAAACAGTGTTTACAAATACAGTAGTGTCCCCCTATTCAAAGTTTCACTTGTCACAGTTTCATTTACCCACAGTCAACCATGGTTTGAAAATATTAAATGGAAAACTCCAGAAATAAGCAATCCGTAAGTTTTAAACTGTGTGCCATCATGGGTAGCATGATGAAATCTTGCGGTGTTGCTCTACAAAGACTTGTAAAGAAGGCTAACCTATCTCTTACAACCTTTTTGTCCTCCATATATTTATGGAGAAAATATTTGTCTTAAATGTATTGTTTTTTGGATTAAATAATTTATTACAACTAAATTTTGAAATATTCCTTAACACTTTCTATCCTAAAATCTTTCTCATCTCTTGTCTCTACACTGAATACAATCCCACTCACTAGTCAATTAGTGGCCATCTGGGTTATCAGATGGACTGTCATGGTATTCTAGAGTTTCTGTTTAGGTAACCCTATTTTGCTTAATGATGGCCTTAAGGCTCAAGAGTAGTGATGATGGTAATTTAGCTATGCATAAGAAAAGTCAGAAAGGAAAAAGGTGAAAGTTCTGTATTTAATAAGGAAAGAAAAAAACATCATGTTTGGAGGTTGTGAAAATCACAGTAAGAAACAATCTACCTGTGCTATTGTGAAGAAGGAAAACAAAATCCATCCTAGTTTTGCTGTTGTACCTCAAACTGTAAAAGTTACTGCCACAATGCATGATATTTAGTTAAAGTGGAAAAGGCGTTACATTTGTGGGTGGAAAACATGAACAGAAACGTGTTCTGATCATGGTTTCAGACATCCACTGGGGGCGCTTGGGATTTACCTCCTGCAGATAAGGGGAGACCACTGTAATCAATATTTTACCTTAGCCTCACAAACCATATAGAGGCCTTAGGGGGAAAAATTGCTAATCTCTTCTTCATATATAAAGCATTGTTTCTGATATTTTAGACATGATTTTATCATTTTACATGGGTCATATTCTATAAATTTACTTACCATTTTATATATAACTTTTGTTTAGATTTATTTACTGAACTCTTGTGGCCTTTGAAGACCTTTTCTCATGCTTACTACATTGTAAACATGGAGAATCCCTGCTTTTTAATTGAATCATCTCCCTGTCTCTCATACAACTGTATTGATAGTTGTCATGACACAACCTCCTTGGAGATTACTTATGTTAGTCACAGGAAAGGATGCCTGCAATATTTAGGTGGATTTTTAAAATAAGCTAGATGGAGTTACCATATGCCTGCATGGTTGCCCCTTTCTCTCTTGTGTTCTTTCCATTCCTTCCTAGAGGAAAGGATAAAAGAGTCAAAGCACAATAGGTATATTTAGAATATTGGCAGAAAGAGTCTTTGTATTCTAACAATTAAAAAAAAATGAATAGCATGACAGGCTGATCTGAAGAAATAAAGATTTTCTGTTCTGAGAATACAGAGAGTACGCCAACACAGAGGATTTTGAGATTGACTGTCTCTTTATATACTCAATAATGATAAAAATATAAACACTAGCAATACTCCTCAATACAGCAGTAGAACCTAGCATTTTTTTCCCTTGTGTTAACCTCAAGTTATTTCTTCCATGTGAGTCTAATAATAGAGTAACAATGACTTATAAAGTAGACTTTTTCCCCATCAGCATATAATAATTAACCCTGGTTGAATGCCATGTGCCTAAGCAATGCATAAGAATCTTGATCATCATTGCTTTCGATTCTCATACGTCATAAGAACGCTATTACCCTTAGTTTTTTAAATCAGGAAATTGAGAGAATTTGCTCCAGATGAGACAGGTAATAATGATAAGATCTGGGCTTAGATTGAAAATCTTACATTCAAAAACCAATGATCTTAAGTACTCTTTGTTTGAAATTTGATCTACTATAATCTTGCCTCCAACAAGGCAACATTTCTTGCTGTCATTTCCTTTCGATTATTTCCTTTCTGTCTACTTTCTTCTGATGGATTTTATTCCAGCTGCTCCATATAACATTACTATGATTACTAATAATGACATCATGCTGACCCTATAGAAGAGCATTGTATGGTGACTCACATTTCTTTGAATGTATTATTCCCGTTTATCTGTGCAACAACCCTATGAGGAAAGCATGCATGGCTCCTAGTTTTACAGATAAATAGCTAAGGCTCAGAGGAAGTAGTTCATTTTTTCAAGGTTATGCAATTAGTATATGGCAGAACTCAAATTGTATTCCAGGTCCTCTGATTTAAATTCCAAAATTCTTTATTTCACAATAGCCAATTATCATAAAAATAAAAATTTATTCTGATGTAATTCATACTTCATTTTTTTCTTAGTTTTCTAGCCCCAGCTGATGCACATGTGTGACTCTCATGATTTCTAGTGAGATGTTCAAGTGTAATCATTATCTGGAATGTTATGTCTTTTAAGGACACAGCAGTTTAAGCTTGTTAGCAAAGAACGAAGAGTCAATTGAACAAAATTTTCTTTAAAAAATTTAAAAACACATTAATTCATAAGAGATAAGAATTAACCAGAGATACATTTAAGTAGCAATTTGAGAATCCAATTATTTTGATTCCTATTTTGACAATGTCTAAGTTTATTCTTAAATATTAAAATGCATGTATCTATCTTTCTCTTTTCTTAGAATAATGCAATAAAATAGAGATGGGTGCTTAAATAACTCCTTTGACAAAGAAGCAAGATTACAAATAAGGCCACTTTTGCTTCTGTGGTTATTAGCAGACAAAGCGCTATATAAAAACAGTAAAAAAAAGGACTACATTACTGAAATTTGAGCAAAGTAACACATCCTGCATCTGACCCAATGATATGTAGATACATAATTTCCTTAAAAAGTTCTTACCGTTTTTAGTTAATCTTTGCAAAAATTCTTGAGAGATGTGTAACTTTAAGAAATAGAAATTCTTACCCACATTATGTGTGGGAAGAAGACAATGGACTGGCAATGGATAGACAGTGCTTAAGTATTCTTTATATCTGGTCCACCAAAATCCATAGAAAATCATTCATTTAGTCCTTAATAAGGAACTGTTTTTCAAATAAGAAGTAACTGGCAACAGATCACACAGTGCAGGAATTTCCAAGTACTGTTCCGAGTCAGAGTAATTCCTGAGTCTGTTGCCTCCTTTCTTTGTCTTTTTATTTTGGATACTTTGTTTTGCCAGCTGAGAAATATGTTTCCAAGGAAATCAAAAGGTATGAGTCTGGCTGGTGTGTCACAGGCCTCAGTTGAAACTGAAATGTTAGATAGTCAAGAGCTAATAACTCAGAGACAGCAAACTATGAGTCTGGAAATTAAAACCAAAGAAAATGTACTTTGAACTTTTATAATTTATTATTCTGTAAGATATGGTACATATTACTTCATTATTGTACATAACACTGATTGGATAGGCCAAGATAAATGCTGTTTTTCCCCATTTCATGGATAAGAATGTTAAAACTGAGACATATTAAACTGAAATCCACACTATGTTATATGCAAATTATAGAACCAGAAATGTAATATATTCCTTGAAATAATTTTCAACATGTTTTTTCTCTTACTAGCTGGGTAGAATTCATAGTAGCTGAAATTTATTGTTATGTAGAACTTTGCATTCTGTTTCTGCTTTGCTGTTAATTTGTCCAAGCGAGGAAACTCATTTTCTTATGGGCTTATGGACTGAATATGTGTGCCCTCCCAAACCTCATATGTGAAGCTCTAACCTCTGATAGGTCAGTGCTGGGAGGTAAGACCTTTGGGAGGTGATTAATCTTAAATGAAGTCATGATGGGGGAGCTCCTTGATCAGGGAGCTCCTATAACAAGGTTAGTGCCATTTTAAGAGGAAAACACCAGAGCCTTCTTTCTGGGCCATGTGAGGTACAGCCAGCTGGCAACTGTCTGTAAGCCAGGAAGAGAGCCCTCACTAAGAAGGAATTGAGTGTCACCTTGTTCTCTGACTTCTAGCCTCCAGAACTGTGGAAAATAAACGTCTGTTGTTTAAGCTCTCCAGTCAGTGATATTCTGCTATAGCAGCCCAAGCTGGTGAAGACGCTTGAAGATCCATGTAATACTGACCAAAGTTGCTTCATGTATGATATAAGAGCCTCATGCAAACAATCTTTACTATGATTTTTAAAAGTAGTAAAAGGTCATAGTATCTCTCTGAAAAGCTCATTCATATCATTATGCATATTTTACAAAGAATAGTGTAATAATAGTTGCTTAGGGTCATACACAATTTTACAAAAAAATTTATCAAGGTTATGTTAAATATATAAAGTGATAGTAGCTGAAACATTTATTTTTGGAGGTTGACATTTTTCTAAATCTTTTTTGTGTTTTGTCAATCATCAATATGCAATTAAACGATCAGGCTAATTTATTACAACTGGTAATCACATGATGGATACATTACAAACCCATTCTCTAGTGGAAATCTGTAGCAATTTATAATCTGAGAAGAATGACTTTATAGAAGGAAGTTATTGATTTCCTATTGCATAATAGGAATTATTAAACCAGTTATAAACCAGGGTCTCCTCTGAAGGCACCAAAGACAGATGGATTTTACTATCATAGGGACAGTAGTTACTCCCCTAAAGATAGTCTTTTCCAGGGTTTAATTACATATTCTGCCAGAGGATTCTCTTGGTTTCATAAAATTTATATTCTTATTTTCAGATTAGAAGAGCAGCTGGCAAATATCACTTAGAATAAACTTTCTATACTTAAAACATGTACAGTCATGACATAATTGTCTTTTACCAGGGTTCTGAAGCTGAGTGTCTCATTAAACTTATATTCTCTTATTTTGCATTACTGATTACTTTCCTTTAAAACATTGCACATTTTATAAATTATTTAGCATGTGAATACTAAATAGCAAATGATAATATTTAGTTAACAAAAGTCAAAATCATAAAAGTTCAATAGTCACTGGGTGCGGTGGGTCACACCTGTAATCCCAGCACTTTGAGAGGCTGAGGCAGGTGGATGACAAGGTCAGAGATGGAGATCACCCTGGCCAACACGGTGAAATCCCATCTCTACTAAAAATACAAAAAATTAGTCAGGCGTGGTGGCGGGCACCTATAATCGCAGCTACTCAGGAGGCTGAGGCAGGAGAATCACTTGAACCCAGGAGGTAGAGATTGCAGTGGGCTGAGTTCACGCCGTTGCACTACAGCCTGGGTGACGACAGAGCCAGACTCCGTCTAAAAAAAAAAAAAAAAAAACAAAGTTCAATAGGGTGAGATTTGATAATTTTTGTTTAATGCAAATTAAATATGTATGAGTAAATTATTTTTTGCCTCAAAATATCATGTAATCTATAGTTTTAGGTTCAAACAATACAATTAGATGTATCAATATTGATTTCTTATTTAATTAATGTTTATTGCATTAGTATGGACTGAGCATATGAGATATAGTGTTATCTCCCTCAAGTAGCTTTCAGGCTAATGAGGGAAATATGCACAAATAATTTATTAAACTATTATAACAAGTAACAGAAATTATTACAAAGGCATAATTTTAACTGGAAGAAAGGGGAATGAGGTAGTAAAAAATAGGTGAAATGTAAAGATGGAATTGATGAGTAAATACATTTTTCATAGGCACAGAAGGGGATGAAAGCTATTATAGAGTGAGAGGAGAATAATCAAAGACAAGGATCATACAAATTTTGATGTCTATTAATTCTAGGTAAGAGGACATATATGTGACTAATTGTTAGCCAGAAATAAAAATGAGTCAAGGGTAAGTTTCCTGACAAAAGAATGTATTATGTTTAGGAAACTAAGTAATTCCTAGAGCATAGGAATTGAAAAAATAGGGTGGGAGCTGTCACTGTATCAGCTCTATATGGAACGCCAAAGAGCTTAGACTTTATTTGATAAGTAATGGGGAGCCATTGAAGATGTTTAAGCAAGAGAATAGCCTGGTATGGCTTACTGTATTACTAGATTACTATGGAGCAGTATGGAGATGAATTTTTTGGGAGTAATACCAGACTAACTTGAATATGTGCATGGAAAATAATGAAATTATTTTATTTGTTTATTTACTTTTAAAACCCTATCTTAAAAAATGATAAGTAGTTACAAACATACATATAAAAAGCAAAAATCAAATAACTTTTAGTAAGTATGTAAGATATTTTTATGGCAGAGTTGAATTTTTAAAGAAATACATAAAATTCTCAAAAACAAAAGGAAAATACTGATAACTATTATTATTTAAAACTCAATAGATTTTCAATAAAAATTTGACAACACCCTGTATTGCTCAGCTAAATCTGCCACAACAAAATGTCATAGACTAGGTGGCTTAAACAATAAGAATTTATTTCTTAACAGTTTTGGAGGATTGAAAATCCAAAGCCAAGATGCTAGTTGGTTGGGTTCCTGGTGAGGGCTCTCTTTCTGTCTTGCAGTTAGCCAGCTGCCTTCGTACTGTGTCTTCACGTGGCACAGAGAAAGACAGAAAGCTGTCTGCCATCTCTCCTTATAAGGGTGCTCTTCCCATCATGAAGGCATCACCTCCATGATCTCGTCTAACCCTTATTACCTCCCAAAGGCCCCATCACCAAATAACAACATCACATGGGGGCTTAGAGTTTCAACATATGAGTTTAGAGGGAACACAGTTAAGTCCATAGCACACCTCATCTTCTGCGCCTCTCCTCTCATTTTCTCTAACCCTGCATTTGCTCCTGGAATGATCCCAAAATAACCTCCCTCCACCCAAACCCTTGTCTTAGAATCCAGACTAAGTAGTCGGCATTTGAAAACATACTCTCTAGATGGGATTGCAAAACTCACTGGCAGGTAGGCAAAAAGACTGTGAGTAGTAGTAAGGAAAGCTGTGAGGGTTTTTGTTTTGTTTTGCTTTTTAAAGCAAGATCTCTTCCAATAATCTGAAAGTAATTCTTCTGGCTAAAATACACAGAGCAATGCTGAGATCAAGAACTGAGGCTGGAAAGATAGAATGGGCACAGATTATGCTGATCCTTATAGGACATGTTAAACTGTTTGGCTTTTCTCCAAAAATAAATGAGAAAGCACTGAAGGATTTTAAGTTGTGGAACAATATGGTCATATTTGCATTGAATATATTAGGATGGGGAACAGACTAGAGAGGAATAGGTTGCAGTATGGGTGTATTCCAGAAGGTGGGTGTAGAGGCTGCTTCATTAGTCCATCTGGAAAAGATGATAGCTTGGACTAATTGTTGGAAGCAGAGATCATAGTAATTTTTCTAAAAATTTAAAGAGCATCTCTGTATTTAACAACAGATTTGACCAGATGACTACAGTGGCTCCTCTGCATACTCCTTTGAGGGACCTCGTGAATATTTCACTAAGAGGTAGGAAATCTCTCGTTAAATAAATCATTATTTCCTCAAGCTTCTTTTGCTTTTAAATCTCCACTAGTTGATGCAATACAAGTAAAACAAAACACCTAGTTATGTATTCCTCATAGTATCAGTCAGCTATTGCTGCCTACAAACATTTCAAAATTTCAGGGGCATACAACAATAAGCATTTATTTCTTAAGTATCCACGTGTCACCTGTGGGTCAGTTGATCTAGGCTAAATCCCTAATTTCTCTTAATACGTGGGCTTAGAAATGGCAAGGTGCAACTTCTCTTATTCCACAGGAGGAGACAAGTTGCATGGTGAGACCCAATATTACTTAACTGGGAAAGTGTACTCTGTTTCTATGATGCCAAAGCAAGGTTGTGGATGCATCCTCCTACCACAGGGAAGGGGAGAATTGTGGCTAACAATTCAACCTATGGCAAAAAATTAACTAGATCATATTCTTCCGAATAAAACCTGGAAGATTTTCTACTATTGCTTTTACTGCAGTGTTTCCTGTACCATTTAGTCAAAAGTGATTTCTTCCTGTGTACGTTGCTTTTAAGAGGATGGTTGATCCATTTTATTTCAGGGAAGTCTATGTAATTTTGTAAAGTTTTTCTTAAATCTCAAAATTTGAATGTATCTTGATGCATACAAGCCAGGCTTTGTAGAAAGCAGAAGGAATTTTCTGTGAATTTAACAAGCTGAGTTTTAAAACAGAGTACTGAGCATGGTGTTTTAAACCATCAAAGGAAGAATATTTAATATTAAAAAATACGAAATACTGAACCACTCTGAAAGAAACAATTCAATCAGTAGGTTAGAAGAAATGGTTCTGCAGGGACTTAGATTGATATTAATGCTGATGGAGTAAGGAGGCCTTCGACTGAGAAGATAGATTTGGGGGTTTCCCAGATTTGGGATCTTCTGCCTCAGCTTACAAAATGCAACAGGCAAAACAACATAAGATCTGTTTACATGCTTAGTGGCTGCGTGGTGGAGTTCAGGCCAATGGTCCTGCAGGCAGCCCCGTAGCTTTGATGCATTCCAGGGTGATGTGGTCAAAGCAGCCAAGACTTCCCGAGCCCCGTAAAGGCTTTGAACATCCCCTGTAAAGAGGAAGTTCTTTGAAGATATATCGGGTCAGGATGAGGAAATGTAGACTATATGACTAATCAAGATGAGAAGCTGTAAGAGGGACTGGTGATACCTGCAGCAGACATCGCGTCTAAACACTTAAAATAATCAGGGATGTAGCGTGTCAGGGTACAAAATAACAATGACTGAACATGGCCCAGGGATGAGGTTCACCTCTTCATCCCAGAATGAATACAAGTCACACATACTTAGCTACTTAACTGCCTCACCTTGTCATGCTCTCTGGGGTTTAGGTAGCCCTTATGAAAAAGGAAAGACTAAGGAGGTTTTGAGAAATCTTGGGACCACTTGCTCTGTAAACAAGGAGCAGTAAGGTCAAGAGAGCAGGGGCCTGGAAACTGTCCAGACATGTGGCTATGGATACATTTGAATATCTGCTAACAGAGTATCAATTTTCAACTGCAATGTGACTGAGTTGCCTTGAATTGGGAAAAATAAAACCTTTCTGCCATCAGTGAAAATAGGGGTTAAAATAGAGGTTACTAAGTTGAATTTACTTATAAAAAGAGAGAGACATTTATGTTTCTGTGCATATGAGTTGTTACCCTGAAATACACACACACACACACACACACACACACACACACACACAGATACACACACACACACACCTTCCGGAAATAAGAATTGTCAAGATACTTAGTTCCTAATATATGGTCAGAGTCTCTCTAGGTTGGTCTTTCCTGTTTCCAGAGGTTTTAGAATTATTGTTTCACCATATACTTTTAAAATCTTTTTCATTTCAGTTCTACACATTTTCAAGGTAAGTGATAAATGTAATAAAGTACAAAGTCAAATGTAATGAGGAGCAGAATCAAAATCTTCTCTCATGATGACAAACATCCCAAAGTCCTCAACCCCAAATTTGAACACCTTAAACTGTCAATCAAAATTAAAAATTGCCAGAGCCGTGTACAAAATCTAGTACCATTCAACAGAATGACATTTTATTTTACTCAGTTAATTTTTGTACTGAAATCTTTTTTGTTGCCAGCACAAGGCGAAATGGAAAGTTGGAAATAATATGAAAAGCTGGTAGAATAGGCAGCCAAACCAAATAATTAAAACAAAATCATACTCAACAACATATTTTTGGAACTTGGTGGAGTACAAATTATCTGCAGCTGTGAATAACTACTAATATTTAAGCAATGGGTGAAATTTTTACTTTTTGACCCAAACTGTCGAGCTTGGCTCTCTCCATAAGCTCTATGGCCAACTTTCCGTTTTGCTTTGAACTTTGCAGATTTGGGCAAAATCTGGACTCTTAAGAAATGAGAGAATTTTAGTTCCTTTGTAAAATTAAACTGACCTATTTAAGAAGTTCTTTTATTATTCCTTGATAAATGTTATCTCTTGATAAATGGTTTAAATGGATAAAATGTTAATTTTATGTTTACATGGAAATTGAGATTTCAAAATAGTTTATCTAGCCCTAGCCCAAGGAAAGATGGAATGTTAATAGAGTATAGCCAGACTTTTCTCCGTCACTCTAAACAGACTCATTATAAGAATGACTTTAGTATTTTATTTGGGAGAGTTCAGTGAACCACATTCCCAGAGGTCCCTATAGTATAGAATATAAAGGAGATGAAAACCATGAAAAGAGAGAGAGATAGCAAACCAGCCTGAGTCTGTAAAAGGGAGTTAAACCTTTCTGATTAAGTGGTAAGAGAGCAAATGAATGTTACAAAGTTTTGATTCCTGAGACATAAACCATAAAAAGTGGAATATAAAATAAAAGTTGCAAGGTTAAGAAAGGTCTGAATCAATACCAACATGCACTAAAAAATATATCATTAGCCATAATAATTTATTCCAAACAAATGTATTTTCATTCTTGGAAACAACATTTTCAAAACTAGAAAAATAATTGCCAAGACAAAGGAATCAGAATGAGTTTCTTTTGTTAGAGGATATCAACAGCTGTAAATAACTGGCACTTCACAAGTTATAAAAAGAATCTAAGTTAAATACTGTAATAGTAGCACGGGAGAGGAGCCTGGGAGAAATGAAAGGTTAATTTGACATGTTCTGCAGTATCTAAGAACTTAGTTTACTTCATATGCTGTAAAGAGAAGATAAAGTTTATCTAAATGAAGTTTTAAAAAGTTACTCTTCTCTAACTTATTTTTGCCATAACACAGTTTCATTTACTGTATACTGGGATTTATTATTTTATTTTATTTCCCCCATTTATTTATTTTATTGCATTTTAGGTTTTGGGGTACATGTGAAGAACATGCAAAATTGTTGCATAGGTACACACGTGGCAGTGTGATTTGCCGCCTTCCTCCCCATCACCTACATCTGGCATTTCTCCCCTTGCTATCTCTCCCCAGATCCCTACACCCCACCGTCCCTCCCCCATTTCCACCGAACTGACCCCAGTGTGTAGTGCTCCCCTCCCTGTGTCCATGTGTTCTCATTGTTCAACACCCGCCTATGAGTGAGAACATGCAGTGTTTGATTTTCTGCTCTTCTGTCAGTTTGCTGAGAATGATGGTTTCCAGGTTCATCCATGTCCCTACAAAGGACCCAAACTCATCGTTTTTGATGGCTGCATAATATTCCAT
>NW_016107364.1:614978-618730 GCF_001604975.1 Cebus imitator
TTTTTTTGCACTGGAATCTACTGTCCTGGTTCTCTGCTCAGTCCCCTTTTTAAACAGAGGAATGGGCGACTTCCCGTGGCTCTAATCTCCAGCCAAACAGGCACCCAGACTGGTGTATTTTGTATGGAGAACCGCTGCTCCTGGGCGCGGACAAAGCAGCCACGTGGGGCAAAGCAGCGGCATGGCCAGCGTAGCTGCGCTGGCTGAAACAGCCGCGCTGGCGACCTGTGTAGCTCCTCTGCCTGGGAATTTCCTAGTCTGTGGGCAATAAAAATGTGGTGTCCACTCACCCTCTGTGCTTTCACTGGGAGCTGCAATCCCGAGCTGTTCCTAAACGGCCATCTTGGATCCTCTCTACACTAGAATTTATTAAAAAAAAATTTAAATGACTAAATTGCCTTGTTATATTGTATCCTAATATAAATATATTTTAATTGTAAATTGGTACTTAAATATGATTGTTTTTGAAGCACTGCTTAAAATAATTTCATTTGTTAAAATTAAATGCAAATTTTAAAAATAAATGCTGTGTTTTTCAAGTACATAAAAATGCAAAGTATATTATATTACTTATTGGCTATCATTAAGGCTAAAGGTTTTGAGAGCTTTAAAAACATTATTTAATTTTGCAAAATAGTTGTCTGAAATATAAACATGTTGACTCATCTTAAAATATTTGAGTGGCAAAACGCCTAGAGGGCATGACTGATTTCTTGAACAAAAAAAGCAATAATAACATCATAAAATAGTCAAATGTTTATATTCACTTTGTCACACATTTTGCCCAAAATTAAAATTTTGCTCCTGCTTAAGAAAAAAAGTTTGTAAAATGTATAACTTTTCTTTAAATGGCACCTATAATTTGTTGAAGGGTTATGTTAATGTGACCATAATATCAATAGTTTAAAAATCTGCCATGCAAGAAACACACACACACACGCCCACACACACACACACACACACAGAACTTAAAAATTAGGCAGGTGGTTCACTAACATTCTCCAACAGACGCCTTTGAAGTTACAATTTTTGTTCATACTGAAATTGTTTCTTTTTTATCTTAATATCTTCCAATGGGACATTATATATCAAAACAACTCTTTCAGTGTTACGAGTAGTCTTTGCTACTGGATTTGTCACTATTCCTAGATTTTTTTCACTTAACAAAACTACAATATGTAAATGTATATGTATATGTTTATAAATAAGAAAATTATATGTAATAATTACATACACATATTTATATACAATGCAGAATGGATTCATACTGATGCTTCCATTTAAAATCCAGACTAGGGTTTCTAGTAAACTCTTCAGTCTCATATCTGTATCTCTTTTCCCCGTGTTACAATTCCTGCTTCTTGATGACAACAGAAATGGTAGCATTAATGTTTCATGCTTCACAAAATTTCTCATTTGCTTTATCTGTAATATACACACAACCGTCTTAGAATAACAATATCAACACTACCACCAATAATATGATTACAGAAAATTACTAAATATTTTTGCAGTTATTTTCATTAAATTACTGTGATTTAAATAGCTTAGAATTACTGATCATTGTGTGTCTAATGCCACTAACTGAATACACATTTAAGCTCAATTGCTTTGTTTTATTTTAGAATTTTAGATATTGATTTCTTTTTAGTTTAATTTTACATGGTCTCAAAGTTGAAACTACAGAAGAGGTATATTCAAAATTTAACTTCTATTCTTTGTTCTTCATTTAATTATCCTAATAGCTGCCATGTAAAATATTATTTTTTACTTTTTATTTTAATATATATTGATTACATAATCAGTGCCACTTATACTTTTCATTTGAAATATTATAGTTTTTCCATTTATTTAACATATTATACATAAAAGATTTAAAATACATGCTATAAACATATTTGAATATGTATACATAAGCATGTGTTGCCTTTCTTTTCTGTTTTTTTGCTTTGTTCTTTCACTTTATATTCTAGATATCACTTTATAGTCATATATAGAAATATCCCTCATTCTTTTTTACAACTGGAGATTAGTATATTGATATGCAACTATTTATTCATCACTACACAGTTTTATTATTGCAATGAATGACCTCATACATTTTGTTTTTTGTATATTCAGCAGTTTATCTTTGGTATACATTCTTTTAAAGTGGCAATAGTGCTGCATGAAAGGTAAAGGTATGTTCAACTTTGCTAGATAGGGAGAAATTCCTTTTATTATGTAAGGTGATTTTAAAGTTGTTTAGTTATAATTTGATTTAGATAAGATCTGTACATTGGTTTTGGTTGCTATTTATTTTGTCTGTTTTCACTTGACATTTATTTATTGTTATAACCAAGGATGGAATTTAATTTTTTATCTTCTCTGTATTTGTTATACATGGAATGCTAGATTTAGAGGCTTGATCTCATTTAGGTTTTCTTTGCAAGAACACTGCACAGGAAATGCTGGTACTTCCATCAGGAAACATAAAAAATAAATTGCTTTCCTTATGTGATGCTAGTAACCATTGATAACTCTTTCCTGGATTCTTTTCTTTTTGAGATGAGTCTCACTCTGTCGCCAGGCTGGAGTGCAGTGACACGATTTCCTCTCATTGCAACCTCCACCTCCCAGGTTCAAGTGATCCTGCTGCCTCAGCCTCCTGAGTAGCTGGGATTATAGCTGCCCACCCTCGAGCCCAGCTAATTTTTGTATTTTTAGTATAGGCGGAGTGTCACCATGTTGGCCAGGATGGTCTCAATCTCCTGACCTCATGATCCATCTGCCTTGGCCTCCCAAAGTGCTGGGATTACAGGCATGAGCCATCACACCCAGCCTCTGAATTCTTTATCGATTCGTGATATGCACAGTGATGATACTCTAACTCTGTTGTAATGTATATTTGATTGTTTATTCTCTCTGTTCTCTGTGTCCATTTTTGGACATTATGATTAGATGACTGTTTTATATTTCCACATCGTCCTGTATAGTTCTTAACCTCTATAGTTTCCATCTCTTTTATCTGGAATGTGTATTCTGTGTTTTTCTTTGGCTTATGTTTTCAAGTTCACTAATTGTCACCTCAATTAGGTGTAATCTGCTTATTAAACTTTTCAAATTAATTTTTAAAATTTCAACCATTTAGTTTTTATATTTAGAATTTCTATATATTTAAAAATGACATTTTTCGTAATTTCTTAACTGCTTGTATTTTTAAGAATTATTGTTTTATTATAAAGACACATGCACGTGAGTGTTCCTTGTAGCACTCTTCACAATAGCAAAGACATGGAATCAACCTAAATGTCTATGAACAGAAAACAGAATAGAGAAAATGTGGTACATAGACACCATGAAATACTGTGTAGCCACAAAAAAGAATGAGATCATGTCCTTTCATGTCCTTTGCAGAGACATAGATACAGCTGGAGGTCACTATCCTTAGCAAACTAACTCAGGAACAGAAAACAAAATATCACATATTCTCACTTAAAAGTGGGAGCTACAAGCCTGTAATCCCAGCACTTTGGGAGGCCGAGGCGGGTGGATCACGAGGTCAAGAGATCGAGACCATCCTGGTCAACATGGTGAAACCCCGTCTCTACTAAAAATAGAAAAAAATTAGCTGGGCATGGTGGCGCGTGCCTGTAATCCCAGCTACTCAGGAGGTTGAGGCGGGAGAATTGCCTGAACCCAGGAGGCGGAGGTTGCGGCGAGCCGAGATCGCGCCATTGCACTCCAGCCTGGGTAACAAGAGAGAAACTCTG
>NW_016107364.1:618782-639827 GCF_001604975.1 Cebus imitator
GAGAACACACGAACACAAGGAAACACTACACACCATGGCCTGTCAGAGGTTGGAGAGTGAGAGGAGGGAGAGGGTCAGGAAAAATAACTCATGGGTACTAGGCTTAATACCTCGGTGATGAAGTAATCTGCACAAAAAACTCCATGACACAAATTTACCTATGAAACAAAACTGCCCATGTACCCCTGAACTGAAAAGTTAAAAACAGACTTATTGATACATGTTGAAAATAATGATTTTTGGCTATTCTCAAATAATTCTAATACATAAAGTTTTTGTAGTTTTTATTGTGTTAGCATTTATTCCCCACATTTCACTCCTTACATCCTTTGTGATACTTATGTATTGTACTCCCTATGTGTGGTTGTGTGTGCAGATAATTTTCCTTTGAATTTTACCTGTAGGAACTATTTGTGACCTTGATTGAATTTAAAAAGACAAAAATCAGAATTTACTTCCATCAGTTCCATAGGGAAATTTTCAACTCAGAACCATTTAAAAATAAATTTGCTGAGAACTTTTTGAAAAAAGCAGGTAGCATGAAGCAGAGCTGCAAACTCGTAACAGGTTCAGCTTATGTTTCCATGTTTTCAAGGACTATTTCACCTTTCAACACTCAATACCAGCTCAAGACAGGCACATGTCTTTGCTGTATCTTTCTTCTCAGTAGATTAATTGATCATTGACTTTAGGTTCAAGTTATAGTTATTTTGGATTTCCAGTTTTATATAAGGGTGTTTGCTGTTGGAGTCCCACCTTGTGAGTTTCTATGCTTTCTCTTCTCTCTCTTAGGCCCTGAGAAGTCTTCAAAATGGGAGTCAAAGTTACCAATCTTAGGCAAGTACCTTCACAATGAAAATGGGCTTTAGCACTATTTTTCTCCTTGATTTCTAACTTTCACTTCATGTCGGACCTAATAATTCTAACTTACATATCAGTAAAATGTTATTTCTTCTTTTTTTATAGCTACTTAAAATATTTTTATTGGTATGGATTAAATGGGGTATTTAGATCTCTATACTTCCAGAAAAAGAAACTATTTTATGGTATATTGATTTTTAAAATTGGTATAAATGATAAGCTGTTCAAATGAAGGACTTACTATGTCATGTGCCTCAAATTAAGCATATTAAAGAGTAACTCAAAGAGCCTTACCTGGAAGTAAATTAACAAATAAAAAAAAACTAAGAATGGTTTACTAAATATGTCAGACACAGTAATTGCAATTGATTGTCAAGGGAAAGAAGAGATTCAAGGTTGACAAACATTGCAATGAATCAAAGGGAAAATTTTCTTTGATCTTTAAAGGAAGATTCTGATTAGTAAGTTGTCACTTGATAGTAGGTTACAGGTATCTGATTCGAAATTAGTTTAGAAACTATAGGGCTTGCATAAGGGTATTAATTATACCACTGATCTATAAGTTTAACAAGTGAGGTAATATTTTCAGGCAAGAAAATGGGAGACATAACCCAAGACTAGCACCTGCAGTCTAATAGTAGAAGAACAACTTTGTGACTGTCAGATGTACTTGGGACTCTAGAGGAGAGTCAGTGTTTTCCCTCTCCATATTCCTAACTGTTCTAGCATATTTATTTTAATTAATGGCAAAAGTTACTGGTTACTGAATTCAGAATCTCTCTTTGCCAGCAAAGGAACTCTCTTAATTTTCCAAAAATAACACCATCCATCTTTTTCTAAGATTTGCCATTTTTTAAATCAATCTGTTTACTCTTTATGAATTAATATTTGATTTCTACCACTTCTATATAAGTTTAATTGCCAGGAATCCTTTTTTGTTTTTAGCTCTGACAATATTGCATTTATAATTGGTAGCTGCCACACCATTTTATGTGAGATGTACCCGGTTTTAATTTGCCATTTCACCAGATATTGCTGATTCAGAGATAAACAGGATTTTGGATTCATCAAGTCAATTTTTTTTAAGTAAGTAGTAAGCAAAGACTAAGTCACAACGATTTGAGAAACTTTCCCTAAAGTCACTCAATTAATTGAAATATGTTTATGTTAAAAAATTCCAAATCCAGAATGCATAACTGATTGGGTAAATCATATCCTTATTCCAAGAGTGTTTATTGAAAACCAAATACTTATCAAGCTAATGTGCTGGGAACTGGGGATAAAAAGGTGAACAGGGCATGGGAACTGCTTTGAAGGAATTCAGAGTTGAGGAAGCATAACCATGAAGAAATAGTTGTGACTTCTGGTCAAAGTGATTTCTAGTTACAATGATGAAAAAGAAGAAAATCAGAACAAAAACTGTGAAAACCTAGTACCAGAATTCTGAAGAACTAAAGACCATTAAAAGGTAAATAGGATGGGTATATGAAAAATGAACCTGACATCCTAAATTTGGATAGCGGTTATTCTGAATAATTGTAAGAAGATTCTTTATGCATTCCTATTTAACAACACACACTACCCGGAGAACTGCACAGCCATCATCAGGTGTTTTCTATGAGGTTGACAGATGTTCCCAGTACCTTGCCCTCATCCCCTGGTAGCATGACAAACAGAAAATGAAAATGCCCAAAATTTAGTCTGACAGGAAATTTATGTGCATACACACGTTTGTGTTTTTATAGGTGTATGAGCTGACAGTGCAGCAGGAAATTATGAGACGTATAGTCCTTATCAGGAGAAAACTATAAGGAAGTAGGACAATAGGAAACCTAGTAGCATGCATGTTGGGGATTACATCTTTTCCTTATATTGGGTTGCTTAAGGCCACATGGTGTAAGGATTGCTTAAGTCAAGGATTGCTTAAGCATAGTACAAGGATTGCTTAGTACAAGATTGCTTAAGGCGATTGAAATGTATAAAGAAAATAATAAAGATTTATTTATGTTTTAAAATCTCACCTTTCTTAAGTTTGTATTTTCATAACAATTCAATAAGGTACGTCACATATTGGCACATCATTATATTTATATAAAATCAGTACATTTATTTATGTTATGGGTTCTTAACTGGATATAATCTGATGATTGTTGCATAATTAAAAATTTTTTGAGACCATTAAAATAGAGAAGCAGAAAATCATGCAGTGAGGAAAGGAAAAAGCTAAAAAATATAGGTGATTGCAAAGATGAGCTATATTAGTGATTCTACAGAGCCTTGCTATTGATTATAATAAGCTCCGATAGCTTAGGCAAACTTGCTGCATCACACATGGGCTGATTTTTGAAAAAGAAAACAATTTTATTGAGCTGTAATTGACATACCATACAATCCACCTATTTAAATTGTACAATTCAATCAATGGTTTTAGCATATTCACAGAATTGTGCTGCCATCATCACAATACATTTTAAAACACTGTCATCAACCAAGATAAAATAAAATTAAGAAAGAAACCCTGTATGCATCAGCAGTCACTTTTCATTTCTCTATATCCTCAACTGTAAGCAAACAACAATCTACTTTCTGTCCTTATTTATTTGCTGATTCTGCACATTTCGTATAAATGGAATTATACAATATGTTGGTTTCTTTACTGACCTCTTTTACTTATCATAATGTTTCCCAGCTTCCTCAATGTTAGCATGCACCTGTACTTTATTGCTTTACATTGTTAAATTATATTCCATTGAATGGACGTGCCATGATTTCTTTGTCTATTACTCAGTGGATGGGTAGTTTCTACTTTTTGGACATTATGCATAATGCTCTTATAAATGTTTGTATACAAGTGTTTGTGTGAATGTAGGTGTTTATTTAAGTACAATTTTAATTTTGGAGAATTGCCAGGCTATTTTCCAAAGCAGCTGCACCATTTTGCATTCCTTCCACCAACATGTGAGGATTTCACCTTCACAGCTTCATCAACACTTGTTTTTTTTTTGTTGTTGTTGTTGTTGTTTTGCATCCATAGAAGTTTATTCACAGATACTGAAATGTGAATTTCACAATATTCATGCAAGAAATATATTTTTAATTTGTTTTCAACCATTTTTAAAATCACTTTTTATGTTTTTATGATCTTAGCCGTCCCGGTGGATTTATGGTAGTATCTGCTTGTTGCTTTGATTCACATTTCCTAATGACTAAGGATGCTGAGGTTTCCAAGAGGTGGATTCTGACAATTTTACAAGTTTTTCCGTGTATCTGAACCCCAGAGTTCCCTACATTATCATTTTCACTGATGTTACTTGGATCAGAAACATTTTGCATTCACCTGGAAGGCAGTCTCATCACAAGTCTGTGTTAACTCTCCGATTCTCCTGTCATAATACAGTCTGAAGATAACGAAATCAGTGTCAGAACAATGACATACTTTTCATCACACCAGATAAGCAGGAAGTGGGTAGAATATTGGAGGGCTGATTAAGACACATACTCTACAAACACTGATGAAAAAACCCTATCATATCTGTTAAAGTTTTAGGAGTACGTAATAACACACTCCAATTAGTGCATCTTGCAATTAATAAGCATAGACAAGCATAGATTATCTGTTTGTGTATGTATCATCTGTAGTAATTGGCTAATAACATCATGAAAAGTTCGAAACAGAAAGCTTTCATTACTTGGCTGATTATGGAGACTATGAGTGATAGTCTTCTTTGTGCATATTTATATTTTCTGATTTATTGAAAAGAAACATCTATGACTTTTGTAATATAAATTAATTTTAAACAGGAACACACTTAAGTTCTCAGAAAATAAGAGAAGAATGAGTGGGTGGACAGAAAGAAATTTGGACATAGGATTTTTGGCTGAATTCAAGATTCTTTAGCTGTAAAAAACTGATTTTATTATATTAGTTATTTTCCAAAGTGCTCCTTAGAGTCTAGGGATTCTATGGATGACCTCCAATGGCCATTGTTGGAGGAAATTAGATGTGAAAAGGGTTTCCAAGTGGGCAAGTATCCAGGCTGTCCTCCAATAATTAATGGGAGAAGTTTCACTTTTGACATACATGACTTCTGTGTAATATATAGTTTAACTCTTAAACAAAAGTGCTCCATTACTTTAAAAACATTTGAAATTCAATGTGATAAATAATTAGGTTAATTTTGACTGTATGCCATCAAAATATTAAAATATAATTATTATTTTCTGATTTTAATACTTGTCCAGAGATTATCTGGGTTTGGCTTGTATAATGATTTGCAGAATAAATAGAAGACAGAAACATTGGGTTATGGTTATTTAAAAACGTTTTTAATAACATGTAGTTCTGAGCCTTTGTAGATTATTTTAGTTAAAGTGAGAAAATGTCTTAATTTCAGTTTTTACGATCTAAGAGACGTAACTAGAATAACAGTCATTGAGATATTTTTGAGGATTTCTAGAATTAGACAAAGATTGTAAATACTGAAGCTACTTTTATTATAGCTATCTTGTATTAAACAATTTCTATCATTTAAACAGAAAGGGAAATTTTCTGATTTCAATGAATAGGAATGCAATTTCTCTTTGAAGAAACAATTGTCGTCTTGTTTGTTATTTTACTGTCCTATCAAATGCATTACCATCAATTGAATTTTCTTGGAAAGACATTTAATAATGTTTATAGGTTCAAATTTCTATTTTTGTACTTCTAGGATTTGGATGAATTTATATATTTTTATTCAGCTTATCACCCAAAAGCTTAGATTTTTACTGATTTGGTGCATTTTAGAGTTCAGGAGAAAAATCAACATATGATTTTCCTTATTGTGTAAGAATATAATGAAATAAAATCACCTTTCAAAAAAAAATATATATATGTATATATATGTGTATATATATGTGTATATATATATATGTGTGTGTGTGTATGTATATATATATAATGATTTATTTCTTTTGCTCTTCTCTCTCAAAGGTTTTTGAAGTCAATACAAATTATGTCTGTGTATAGGAAGGTATGCACCGAAATATTAGTGTTTTACTTAATTAGCTAATGGCACTGTGTATTTCTTTATTTCATTTTCATCAGAATGAATATATTTGCATGTCCTCTGCTTTGACATCAGAGTTTTCATATTCTCAGCCATTCTTGATCTGGATCAGGGGCGTATTACCCTCCTACAGTTCATAGACACTGTCTTCAATCTTTAATTTCCAGTAGTTGGAAGTAAAAGATTTGACTTAATCAGCATTAATTAACCAAAACTAAATGAAATCTTGAGGGAAATTTGTTTGTAAGTGTTTAGAATGAAAATAATATTTATTTTAATGTTTGTGATAGTGTACTAATCATGTTTCATAATGCAGTAAAAATATTCAACATTGTTTCTAAAAGACAAAGGCCATATTTTAATCACAGGATTGATTAATTAGGACCAAACAAAAACAAAAATTTAACTGTATGTGAGACCTTCTTTTTTAGTGTAATTGAATGTATGCCATTATTATTTTAGTATTGCTATTCTACATTTATATTTAATTAGTGCTTACTATCTGCCAGGCTGGAGATTCTCTTTTGCAGATTCACGATTGTCTTTTCAACAACTTAACTGACCTTGTTTTGTAGGCAAGGTAACTGGTACCCATTGGAGGTTGATGTGATTGGCACATTTATTTATCCAGCAGACCTGGCCTGAGAAGGCTCCTGTTTTCAGTCAGGTTTCTCATTGTGACGTGTGGGTGGAGGGCAGGTAATCAGGTTCTAGATGTCCATAATCTAAAAATAAGGAAGTCTTATTTTTGCATTGATTCCTTAAGGGTGTTTCCATAGAAATGGAGAGTCGCTTTCCTTTATTTTTCAGGGTTTCAAGTAGCCTTAAAGTTTCCTAAAACTTTATGATATGTCTCTCTCTATCCCTTGTGCTCATGCTAGGAACACTCCTCAGAGAGATGATCTACTTCATTTAAATGTCACTTCTTCCAGCATTAGACTGTATCCTCCAAGCAGCTGCTGTGTGTGTGAGTAGAGAGAAAATGTCCCAAGCCCTGTGGTCAGGCAGGCAATGCACTGATGGTTTATACCTCATTGGTTTGGGCTTACACTGCACTTAGATTTTCTCCCTGATACTTTAAGAAGACTGACTTTTACATTGCTGACAGCCTTCTCTTTCAGATGTTGGGTTACGTAGTTTCCCATACTTAGATGCCCCTGTCATCAGTTCCCATATATTTTTGGTGTTTAGAAATTTACAGGAATGTCTTATCTGATTTATATCAGACAAGATGTAAATTACTCTTTCTTTTTTCGTAATTGTTAGAGGTTTATTTCTAAAACAAGAGCAATACTTTTATGTTATGGGAAATAGGAGGGAAAAATGCTACCTGGAGCCTATTATTTTAAAGTCTACTGATAACATGTATGAGGGTTTTTGAGCATATTTACTCAGGTTTAAAAGTTGATACTCAAGACTAAACTCCATGTTTTACTCTTTCTCAAAAGGAAATTTTATAACAATTCTAATGGCACTTTTTTCAATCGTGACTTTTTTTTTCTGTTTCATTTATATGAATTGTTTAAAATCTTAAGCTGCATTGGCTTACCTCACATATGCTGTAAATATTCAATATTTGTTAAGAGCCACTATATTAGTACACTCTTGCATTGTTGTAAAGAAATGTTTGGGACTGGGTAATTTATAAAGAAAGCAAGTTAAGTGACTCCTGGTTCTGCAGGCTGCACAGGAAGCATACCAGCTTCTGCTTTTGAAGCAGGGAGATGAGGGGCACTAAAAAAAGCTTCTAATCATGGCAGAAGGCAAAAGGTGAGTTACGTGTCTCATATGGTGGAAGGAGAGGAAGAGAGAGAGAAGTGACACACACTTTTAAACAACCAAATCTCACAAGAATTCTATCATAAGAACACCACTAAGGTGATGGTTGTGAACCATTCATGAAGGATCCATCCCCATGATCCAATACTTCCCACCAAGTCCCACCTCCAGCATTGAGGATTACAAATGGACATGAGATTTGGGTGGGAACAAGATTCAAACCATACGAGCCATCAAACCTGGTTAATGTAATGACTAATTAGATATAATACTTTAGAAATTCATACCTTATAATAGATGCAATATTGTTTTTGTTAAAGAATATATTTTACCAGCCAACTCTTATTTATGTAGATCCTTGTAATATAAGAAAAATAATACTTTCCTACATATATACATTTTTACTCCTCAAAATCTCCTTCAGTAAAGTATATGGTCTAAAATAAGCAACATGATAGGATCAAGACCAAACCTAGATCTTTTAGGACTTGGTTCAGATTGTCTTTAATGCCATAGATTGTGCTATAAGCAGTACTGTTTTTGTAACTTTTATTGTGTTTTGTTTATAGCTGCAATTTGTGACCAAAAATACCATATTTTATGATATAAGGAAATGACATTTTTTGAATTTCACAGAGTGTAGGTAATGTTTTGTCCTACAAAATCAAAAGGAGAGATTAGCAAAAAAACAATGAACTTTCAAGAGAGTAAAAGAAAACTCATACTATATAGAGAAAATTAATCCATATGCCTTAGCAGGGGGTAGTTCAATATTGCTGCCAAGAATATTTATTAACATCATTCAGGACAATTGTGCATTGAGGAGAATTAGTTCTGTCTTGGAAGATATTATTTAGCAGCGGCTGCCCTTTTGAGTTTACAGATTCAGACATGAGATGTATTTTCTGAATCAATTTTGTAAAATTAATGTTTTTGTTAAGTTGTGTTCTACATTAAAGTTGTAGACAGCCTTTCCTTAGTGAGGTCAAGTTGAATTGCAATGTAATATAGTTCCTGATCAGTAAAAGCACTTTTCATTGGTATAGTGGATGTTGAATTCTTTTGAGAAAAAAACCGTGCCTAGCCTTATTGATTTAGATGTATTAAGGTGAAGCATTTGTTCTTTCTGTGTATGTGGTAATCCTGGAGTAGAAATTACTTAGAAAAATTAATTATAACACAATGTAAGCCTGATTCCCTCAAACAAAAATGGGTTTTGTAACTTTATTTTGTTTTTTTGCTTATGTGTTGATACCCTAATGCATACAGGCTACATAAATGTCTCTGAAATGTGTAAGTCGAGTATGTGTATGTGCGGTATGTGTGTGTGTGTGTGTGTGTGAGAGAGAGAGAGAGAGAGAGAGAGAGAGATTTTAAAGCACCTAATGTTTTAGTAAGCTAAACTTTCAAAACTATCTAGTCTAACTTCCTGGCTCTTTCTGGCTCTCTCTCTCTCTCTCTCTCTATCTATATATATATATATATATATATATATGTTCTCATGTATATACTCATATATAAATGAAAAATAAAAACGAGACTTGGAATGATGGAGTCACTTTGCCACACAGCTGACAGCTGGTGAGTAGCAGGGCTAAGCCATATCGTAGTCTCATCTTTCCACTACTTTGTCACTATAAAGAGTGGATCTCAACTGATAGAGATTTTGCCTCTCGGGACATTTAGCAATGCCTGGAAAGATTTTTGGTTGTCACAACTAGATTTGCTACTGGCAACTAGTAAGTGGGGGCTGGAGATACTGCTGAACACCTTATATCACACAGGACAGCCTCATATGACAAAGCATTATCAGGTCCAAAGGTCAACAGTGCTGAGTTTGAGAAATCATTCCAAGAAGCTGAGTACATCCTACTGTTAATAACCAAAGAAAGAACAGTTAACCATTTACTGCTGCTCAATTAAAATCTAATGACTAAATTTTTAATCCTAATTATGTCAACTACATCTGATTATTTAAAAAGCAAATATTTATTTCTAGGCCAGCTTTTAATAATCAGATATTCCCAAGGAAAGTTCCTAAAATGTTCAGCCTAACAAAGATAATGTCACAGTTTTTATTAGAAGCTTAAGTCACGTGTTCAACTGTTTTGGTCAGAGCCTAAGTAGTGGGTGCCAAAACAAGACCACAACCATCAAGCTACCAGGTTGACAGGTAGAAACATAAGTTACACCATCAGACTGGAGCATGCCTGAGTTTGCATTATGTTCATATTTACAATATAAAAATCGATTTTAGATTATTTTGTAGATGTTATAGTTAGGTCAACATAACTTCTTTTAAAAATAAGTATTGGTAATGATAGCTTTAATTCATTCAGGTGTTAGTTACTCTTTTAGCACTTTATATCCATTATTTCAACTGTCAGAATCTTTCTACAGGCTACATCTGTTTTACAAATACATGAACCAAGGCTTAGAGATGTAACTCTCTGAGAACAAACAACTGATGTTTGAACTCAGATCTGTCTGTTATCAAGATCTCTTCCTTTTTCTGCATGTTAGGTATTGTAGATTAGATTTATTTTTCTAATTTTTTTAAGTTTTCCTTTAGCAGACAAAATATAAATATAGTTTTGTGTTATAGCTTAGACATTTTCATAAAAGTGCATATTCTGTTTATAAAGAAACTTTGGACGTTGAGAGGCAATTATTCCTATTTTTAAAATAGTAAGTGAGGAAAATAATATTTTCTATAATGCTGCACCCTTTGTCATTTGGACTTATGTGACTGGTATATGTGGGCACACACAGGTTTGTTTAATAAGAGATGCTGGCTGCACAGCTGGTCTCCTGATTAAGAAAGAGTGCATTTGGAACATCACAACTGTACTCTGTGAGTTCATGAATGCACAGTTGTAATATGTGATTTCAAATCACCTAGTACAGCTCAATCAAAACCAAAATTGGCTTCCTTACAAAAAATTTTCAGTTACTGATACAGCAACATGTTGTTTTAGAGTAATTTTATGAATATTGTTAAGTCATTAAAAATGTAGCAGTTAAGAGTTTTAAACTACAGCTGAATTCAAATAGTTACTAAAGTCCACAGAAAATTATTTGTCTAACTTGATTGGTATTACTATATTTTAAAAAGTTTGTCAGTGACAGGCATATATGTATCTAATGTTGGCACTATTAATTCTTCAATTTATAAAAGTGGAATAAAACACAATGTTATAATTTTAAAATGACTATACACTTATTCAATATTTTGATAGTATATCTTTCTAATTTACTTTATAATATAATATGTCCAATTCTGAAACATTATTTTAATTTTTTCAGTGCTCTCGTTGAACATCCATCTATCCATCCATCCATCTATCCATCCATCCAGCCAGCCAGCCATTTATCCATTTACTGTTTCATTAAATGATGAGACTAAGATATGGCTTAGCTCTGCTACTAACCAGCTGTCAGCTTTGTGGTCTTATTCATTAATTTACTTGATTTGGTTTTTGCAAAATGTTCAAATACAAATACAACATTACCTCCTTAAGAAATTCATAGCTTTTTTGAGAAAACAGACAGTTAAGTCAGTCCACCAGTATAGCGTTTGGCGGCAGCGTTAACTTTTTCTGTGGGAATAAGGAACTGCCTCACAGAGATGGTGAGAGATAGACATAAAATTGGGTAAAGGTTGCTGTAGGGGTTTTCAATTTCATGATTTCTTCTGGACCTCCCAATAAGGTGATAAGAATCTAGAGTAAATCAGTTTTGATTAATATTTATTCCCTATCGTTTCTCCAGCTAGATACTATTACAATCTTCCATTGGCCTCTAGCTCCCACTCTAATAAATAAGGACGTCGGAGAAACCTGATGACAGTGGCTTTACCGGATTAATTTCTCTTTTCCTCCCAACACTGAAAGCTCTCATGAGGTTGAGCAAAGCTCAGAGTCTTTCTGCTGTTCTGAATGTGTGGCTTGCATCTGAATCATGACTTCAGGAGCTTATTTTCATTTAAGAATAGCTTCTCCATCTCCAGCCTCCTTGTCTTGTTCAAGGAATGAAAAAGGAGAAAGAAGTCAATGGACTGGTATCAGAAATACAACTTTCCTAAGACCATTAGGTGTCCACTTACGTTTAACTGGCAAAACTGTGACACATAGCCAAGTATATTTGAATAGGAGACTTGGTAACACAGGCTTCAAAAAAATTGACCACATTGTTGCACCAAACAAATATATGTATTTGTTTTGTAGGGAGGAAGGGGAGAAAGGATACTGGGTAGGTAAATATCAGAACCCACAGGGAGGAGGTACCGTATAGAATGAAACTGAAATCCACTAAAAATAATAGCCTTCATTGATGTGTGCTGAGTACCTCAAGAGATTATGAACTTGCCAAGAAATTTAGGAAAAGTCAAGGCTGAATTTTCTCATCTATTTTTCATATGCCCCCAAGTGATTGTTATATGATATGGGGTGTTAGGATTATGGAGGTGTGTGTGGACAGGGGTATTATAACCATGGTGTCAATGTACCCTTTGAAACTAGGATGGAGACCCTAGATAACTTTGTTTCTGATTCTGAGAGGTCCCATGCTATCAATGAACAAATAATTTGTGAGCCAGACTTGGCACTAAGGATGTAGTGGGACACCTTCTCCACTTTCTGACCCTCATGGATTTGGGCTGTGTGGGGGAAAAAAGAGCCTTCACCTGAGAAAGCTGCAAGTAAGACAATGCCCTCTATGTATAGTCAGATTTTACTGGTTGGTAATTTGTAAACTTGCCAGCAAAAAAAAAAAAAAAAAAAAAAAGTGTTGTGGTAAGACAAAATAATCCAAAGATGTGGAAGGAGATAAAGTGGAGAGGTTTCAGGTATTAATCACAGACGGATTATTAAATCTGAATGGTGAAGATTAAGAATTTAGGAATAACAAATAGGTTTCTAGATTGAGAGACCGGATAGGTGGTAATGTATTTATTTAAGATTGAGATTACAGGATACAGTAGAGGCTTTGGAAGAAACATAAGAGCTTTGGTGATTGGAGATTTTTGAAAGATTTAAATAGCTCCTAGTGAATATTTCATTAGACTTTTGGAAATACAGATCTGAATCTTTAGAAACTATTAAGGAAAGGCCATCTATATTTCAGAATTATATGTCTATTAGTTTACTAGGGCTGCTGTAACAAATATCACAAACTTGTGGCTTAAAACAACTGATCTCAAAGTTCTGAAGTACAGAAGTCCAAAATCAAGCTGTCAGCAGGTAATAATCTTCCTGAAAACCCCAAGGGAGAATCCTTATTTGATTCTTCCTAATTCTGGTGCTTGTTAGCAATCCCTGGTTGGTAGACATATCACTCCAATCTTTGTCTCTTTCTCGCCCACAGCATTCTCCCATGTGTGTTTTGTCTAAATTTCCCTCTTCCTATAAGGATACCAGTCCTTGAATTATGCCCCCACCCCATCCAGGATGGCCTCAGTGTAATTTGATTACATCTTCAAAGGCCATATTTCCAAATAATCATCTTCATAGGTACAAGGAGTTAGGATTTCAACATGTCTTCTTAGAGGACACAGTTCAACTCACCAAATATGTGTGGCAAAAGCAGCCTCAAAAACAGATGTGCTCACCTAGACAGAAATGTGAAATAAGAATAGGACCAGTAATGGTCTCTTGAAGGTGTTTCATCATTGAAAGGAGAGGAAAGTAATAAGGGAGGAGACGAAAATATAATATGGTCAGAAAGATGAAAAATCATCCAGAAAAGTTGTGTTTTAGAAATCAAGAGCAGCAAATATATTAAAAGGAGGGAGTTGACAAAAATATTAAAAAAAAACCTTCACAGACTTCAATTCCATAAGTACCAGAAATAGGCTACTGTATCTTGTTAAGGATGGAGCAGAAGAAGGCTGGGAGCAGAGAGACAGTTTAAGAGGCCGAGAGACACTGCAGAGATCTAGAAAGATCATCACAGTTGCCTGAGCCAGAGCAGTGGCATTGGGAAAAGAAGACTGAGCAAATTATTGAAGTACAATCAAAAGAAACTAGTGCTGGATTTTACATAGAGTAGAAGAAGGAGTCAAAGGTGACTTCCAGGATTTTCCTTGGCAAACTGTAATACTGGGTTGACATTTATACAGAAAACACGGAAGGTCCGTGGAGAGATGATGATTTTAGTTTAGACAAGCTGATGCCATATCTGTGTCATTTTCTAGTTGAGGGGTATAGTGTGCTGATGAATATGAGTGTTGAAGATTCTCTCAGACAGTTATTGGGTCTAAAAGTAGATATGGGAGTCATCTAAAAAGAAAGATGGTAATTGAAAGTATGAGGATGGGTGACATTATCCAGAGGGAGAATATATAGATTTATATGTAGATTTATCTAAGACATACCTGACTCACACCAAAGGATGGATGGAGGATGAGACATCATCAAAGAGGGAGGGGAGAGGCAGCAAAAGAGGTCAAAAGGAAAACCAGGAGAGTGCTGTGCCAAGACAAGAGATGTCTTCGTATGGGCAGGGTTGTGAACATTATGAAAGGCTGCGTAGGTGTCAAATAGAAGAAGGATTGAGATGAGTTTGAAAAATTAAAAATAGAACATTTATGGGTGTGTGTGTGTGTGTGTGTGTGTCTGTGTGTGTGTGTGTGTGTGTGTGTGTGTGTGTCACTTTGATGCATTAAAAGCAGGTGGATGCAAGACTCAATAAAATTCTTGGCTGGAGAACACTTTCAATCATTTGCCCATGATGGAAAGAATGGTACCTGAATGTGAAAATGACGGAATTGAAAGTTAATTAGAATACATGAAATTGACTAAAGAATAAATGGTGTTTAACATCTCAGGAGGAAAATCTAGACAAGAGGGAAAATTCAAAGATAGAGGAGAGAGAATCATGATTAAGTTTAGCTTGAATGGGTTAGTTGGCTTGATATAGGAAGATGGCCACCTTTTCCATTGCACCAGGAAATAAGAGGGGAAGAATGTTAAGTAGAGATAGATGATAACACCATAATAAGCCTCCAAATTAGAGAACGGTGAAATATAAAATAATTTGAAGTCATTTCTTGCCTAAATTTCAAATGTTGTTTTTGTGCTACTTATGAGGAGCAAGTTGATCCTGTTACCCTTTTGACTTTTTCTTTTTTATTTTGGACCTTTTGTGCTGCTAGTTTTGACCAGAGAAGCTCTCTTTTATGTGATCTGTCACCCGCGCCCCCCAACCTTCATCAAAACACTTCCTGACAGCTGAATCATGTCACTGGAAAGGTACTTCATTTTCTTTTTCCCCAGGGAATGGGGCCAGAGAGGTTTCACTGGGCACCCCAGAGACTACAGATCACAATTCCTGCCAGTGTGGCTGCAATCAAGGGTTTTAACATACAGTTCTTGCTTCATGATTTGTATACGCAAATCTTTTATTAAAGATTTCTTTTGCTTTTTTTGCAATCTAATGCAAATTAGATTGGACAAATATTTTCTATTGTTCCTATGATCTGCAATACAATTTCCCTTTACATATTTTGCAGATAGGTACTTTCTAGACTTTTTTTTTTGCTTTCTTATTTTAGTTTTTTCTATTATAAGTTATACTGTGATGAAGCCATGGGTGTCTTTTTCCTTTTCATCCACAGTACAGGTTTCAAATTGTTGTATGGAAAGCTTTGAATAACCATACTTAGAGAACATTAAAATGATTTTATTTTGGTTGGCTCAATTATGATCCGAAGAGGGGGTTGTGGTAGTGGTTTCGATAAAACTTCACAACCAATGGGAATCTTTTTTGAGTTTGTGTGGAGTGCCCTTAATGCTGGAAATAATCCTGTTGGCTAGGACTCCAGAACTGTACAGATGAGAAAAGGATGCAGGAAATTCTGTTGTTTACACATGTGGCTGCAACTGAGACGCTGGAGCAGCCCAGCAAGCCCAGAGGGTAAGAGTGTTTAATAACCTTGTGGTTTTCTATTTAACTTCTACATTTTCCTTCTGGGGCAGAGCATGTGTTGTTCTCAGAGCAAAGACAGTTGCTTACAAGATGCAGAGCAAAACTACTGTACAGCTGGGAAGCAGAAGGATTTTGGAGTTTCTTTTTAAAGTGATTTCTTCCTTTCCCCTTTAATTTTTCCACTGTGGTGTTATTATCCTGACAATTTGTCATACATTTCCTGTATTTAAAAAAATAACTGTATACTAAGCAAAACTCAGGTAAGAATTTCAACTCTACATTTAGACAGTAATAGAATATGTTGATATTAAAATCTGTTTTGCAGTTCCAAATGAATATGAATTAGTCATTGTGTTTGAAGTAATCTATATTCTTACAGTAAAAAAGTAAAATTGTTATGGAAACCCTCCTATCTATACCTCATGAACTTTGAGTTCTTTTCATTTGTTGAGTCTTCATGCCAAATTCCTCTCTTCATTAATGGAAAAATGTACTTCACACTTAGCATGATTATTGATTTCTTTATGTTACCTGCAGAGTGTGGAGCAGATAGGGACACAGAATGTAGTAGTAAAATCCTGTGCATAATACAAAAAATGATGTTTAGCTATATAGAAATAAGTTATAAAACTGAAAAAAAAATCTCTGGATGCCATTGAGAAGCATTTGCTTATGTTTTCTGCAAAGATAAATTATCAATTAAATGTCATGTATATATTTATTAACTATAAATGTAAGAAAGATTCTTCAAAAAATATAATTAGAGATATGTCATAACATAGGCATCAAAATACATACAATATTTATTGATAGTCTTAGTTACATCAATACAAGTTTTTCTGTTTTCTAAAATAATGTGAATGTGTTTTTACTAATCATTTTCGTGAGAAAGGGTGTTATTATAACTTTTCAGTAAATATTCTCTTGTTGGTAAAATATATTATTGTCAATAAGTATTTTTATATATCAAGTAAATATTTTTGAATTCTATTTTATATTTTCACAAAAGCAATACATTAGAAATAAATATTTATAAGTTAGTGATAAAATATTTGTGTAGGTTTTGTGTAACTTATTTGAATATATTCAGAAAGATGCTTTATGTAAATTGATTTATTTTTCAAAAACCTATATGTTCTTATGAAATCATAAATTATTTCATTGTCTCTCTTTTGTATCCTTCATATGTTGTCATTGGATTCAATAATTGCTTGATCACTGGGACATAGTTTCTGGGCTTTACTAGGGATATGTCCTCAAAATAATTTATGAGTGTTCTATCTAATTATTAAAGCCACAAAACAACGGCTGTAATTCTTTAAATACAAAAAATGATTTCAGGTCATCATATCTCTTATGCTGATATTACAAGACCAGTAGAATTCTGCCACAATGCCAAAATATGTTGAAATTTCCTTTGTAGCAGAAATATCAGTCCTAAAAAGATGCCAGAGGCTTTAAACACAAGTTCAACTTTTTGAGCTGAATCTTGAAAAATTAGCAGAACTTGGATAGGTGCTGAAAGCAGGAAGAATACTCTGCTTTGTACAAGTAATTGGCATAAAGAGTTTGAACACAAATTAGCATATACACAAAAGAATGGTGAGTAATTCATCTGATTGGAGCAGAAAAAAATACACCTTTGTGAGTAGCATACATTGTACTCAACACAGAGCAGGGAAAATTTATAGAGCATCTTAAGATTCATACAGAAAAATTTGCTGTTTATATATCATACAATGGGGCAATTGCATGTTTCTGAAAAGAGATAGAGTATCTGTGCCTCTTTTCATCATGGTTACCATCATCATCATCATCATTTTGCAAAGCATAATAGCATTTTCTGTGTGCAAAATGATATACATACTTATCTACAATTTTGACATCTACAATTTGACACATTATTTTCATTTTGCACATGAAGGAACCTGATGTTCAGAAATGTTCAATGATTTGCTTAAAGGCACAGAAAAAGATAGTGAGGGAACCAGAATTTCAAATCATGTCTTTCTGGCTCCAGAGCTATTTTCCACTATGTTATGCTGGTATTCTAGGAATGTGAATCTGGCAGAAATCAAGCAGAATGGCTTGAAATGGACGTTGGGATTATAGGGTGCGGGGAGGAAGCAACGAGACAACAGTCCAAAGATCCATTTTAATATTCTATAAATCCAAACCAATCACCATTCTATCAGTTGGGTCATGCTTTTCCTTTGGGAATTGAGAGAAGAGACTTAAACTGCAAATAAGGGATAATTTTTACATTTAAATTAGCTGCTTTCATATTCAACACTTAGGCTTTTCTCTCTCTTACATTTTCTTAAATGTACTCAGAGAAGATACCTTTTGCATTCTCAGAGAAAATTTTATCACTGATTTGCATTGAATATTACTTATTCACAAATGAGATGTGTAAGGTGACCAGGAAAGATACTGGGGACGCATCGATTTTCCTCTTTTTATTTTTGATATGTAATATCAATGAACACTCAGCAACCAAATACTCTTAAAACTATGGAATGACCAAGATGTTATCAAATAAAGGCATTTTATAAGTTTTATTTCAATGGGAAAAATGCATATATAAAATTTATGTTGTAACAAATAGTATAAAATACAGTATATTCACAGTAAAAAAGAATAGAACTTATTTATTAACATGTTTTTCTTCATATATCCACCTTAAGCACATTATTTTACTTCTTCTCAAAGAAGAACTAGTATCTGGAATAGCATTCATTTTCTTCTTTTCTTTCAATGAAATAAAAAATATAGCTTATTTCATAAAAATGAGTTTTTTTGATTAATGTATATATGATGGTATCATTTTATAAACATACTCTCTACTATTTTAGAAGCATACTATCATTTAAGTAGGCTTTACTGAAGGAGCATCTTTCTTCCATACACAAAAACAGATGAGTATTTTTGAAATGCAAAGATTTGGTCACTGACCTTGACATTTTACTTTTTACAAGCCTAGGCTGAATTCTATGAACATATTCCATAGAAGGCATTTTGTATAACTAGTACTCCATCCTAGATTGAGTGTGAGCTTGATTGTGAAAAGGAAATCTAGATATCGTTTTGGAGGTTGTGCTCAAGACCACTTAACTGTAGTCATAGCTTTGCAAAGAATTGTTAACATTATTATATAGTTAAATATTATCTGAGTTGATTTATATTTAATGATGTTTCCTAAAAGAATTGCTGTTGTGTGTAGTAAAGATATAAAAATACTTGGTGTTATAATTTTGATGGAAGGATTTTTTGGTAGCTAAAGAAAGAGGCGTCCTTAGTATAGAGAAAAAACCATATGCTCACTGCAGAATTTATAAATGTATCTTATCATAGTGTCTGTTTTAAATTTGTAGAACTAAAGCTTCCAAAAATAAAAGTGGGATTTTTCAGTCATTGACTTGAGAGCATATGTTTCTAAGCTGCAGTAAACATTTGGAAATATAACACAGGTAAAAAGACAATAGTTCCATGAACAAAAACCTGTAGCAACTTTAGATTCACTTTCATTTGGAAATAGTTTTGAGAGTGTTCAATACGGTCTTTACATTTCTCCCTTAGTGAATTTAAGATTATGAAGGCATTAGGTAAAAAGTTAAATTTAAGATGTCTGCAAAAGATAAAATAGACTTATTATTCAGCCTATATCCGTGAATCGTCTATCCTTTGTTGGCATAAAGGGTTTTGAACAAGGGTTTCTTTGGATGAGAAGAAAACATATTTCACAACAAAGCATGAAAATTATAGGTGCTCAGTGGGATTATAACATTTGGTAGCACAGGAAAAAATAGAAAGATGTGGAAGTGCCATAATTCATTGGTGTTTCATATAATTCTAGAAGGTTCTGTTTATAATCTGTTCCTAATTCAGAGCTAGAATAATCCCACGGATTGTCCTGAGGGTTCAGGTGAGCTTTGTTCTAACTTTGTTTTGAAATAACTTTACAGGTATAGTCAATGGTGGGAAGGAGTTCAGTCAGAGCAATTGTTTAGAGTCCCTGCATTCTTATTTTTGATAGTGCCCAGGCTTCTTCATTCTTTTGGTAATAATAAAACTTAAGTTATAGAATATAAAGTTGCATGGATTAAAATCATGAATGTTGCAATTATGTCATGCTACAAATGGCCTCTAAAACTGTTAATGCTACATGAATTTACCTGCTGTTTTTTACATTTTTTGTGTGGAAGTAAATAAATGTGACCTGATAATGCAGATTAATGGGAGAAATTCCAGTACTCATGTATTAGAAGTAGGAGGGCTATCTCAGATACAGATACAGAAAGCCAGGGCCTAAGTGTAGGTACTGACCACAAAGCTCTGCTCTTGGACCTCATGTGGTACATTCATTTTCTATGATTGGCAGTCATTTTCTATTCTGTGGCTCTAAGTTTCTTTCCTATTATTGAGTAGGGTGTTTATCTGAATTAATGTAAATGACACATTTGAGAAACATAGATCTTTACCCAAAACAATATCAGAAGTAGAAACAGTACAGAACAAACTCCACTTCCTATCTGCTGAGTCTTTTGAAACCCCTTGGTTCTCTTATCTTCTGAAAGGGATACATGTGCTTTTTTCTACCAAATATCCTATCCACTTTCCACACTGTTTCAAAAATATTTCTGGAAAAATAAGTGTAAATCTTCATTTTTTATAGAAAGAGATAATCACCATAAGTATATTTGTGCATTATTTAGGTACTTGAAAGAATAAAATTGCTGATAGCAATTAAAGTGGTATGATTGGAGTTAACCTCACTTAGAACTGTTTCTTTAGTAATTGTAAAACTCTATAAGCTTTTAATCTTCAAAAGAACCTTCTTTAGAGGAGACTAACTTATTTAGTGGAACTTGTCATGCTTGCCTTTTGGGAGAAAAGGAATAGTTCTAAGTCATTCTATTTTAGATTTATCCATTTAATAATAAATGTCCATTTCTCAGACACTGTTCTAGCAATGGAAATAGGTGAATAAAAGTAAAATCCCCTTCTTTTCATCAAGCATAAAAGCAGTAGAATCCATATATTCAATATAAATATATATTAAGTCATGATAAGTACTATGAAAAAAGAAAATAAAATTCAGGCTAAAAGAGAATAGAATATGCATGCACTTTTGATATGACTAGGGAATGTTCCTTCTGTTAGAGTGAAGGAAGTAATGAGGAATTTTGGCAGAAGAGAGGTATAGGCAAAGGAAATCACATGTGCTAAAGTCTTAAGTCAGAAGAATGTTTGTCCCTTCAAGGAGTGGCCAGATGGCCAGCAGCTGCTGGGAACAAACAAGGCAAGGAGGCACAGGCAGAGGCAACTTTGGTAGGAAGTACATCCAGCTGAAGCCTCAAGAGATTAGGGTGGTGCAAAAGTAATTGCGGTTTTTGCCATTACTTTCTTTTTTTTTTCTTTTTTTTTTTTT
>NW_016107364.1:639886-647202 GCF_001604975.1 Cebus imitator
TTACATGTTCACCAACCTGATATTAGTTTACTTTTAAAAGGCCTTTTCATACTCCTACTCTAGGAGCCTCAGGTTGGGAAATCATGAGTCCTGATGAAGAGCTTGGAGTGGTTTATGTTTAGATCATGAGAACATCATAAACTACAAGCACTTTATTCTGAGTTTGACAGGCAGCCATTGGAATATTGGGATCCTAGAAATACTGTGACGTAAGTGGAGTGTTCAAAGCATCACTCGGCTGTGCTGCAGAGAATAGGTTGGAGTAGGGAAAAGGTAGAAGTGGGAAGGCCAGATACAATACAGTAGTCCAGGCAAGAGACAGGGTGGTTTGGAGGAAGCATTAGAGATGGAGTTTTTGAAATTATGGATGTACTGTAGTTCACATTTCCTGCCAGAACTGATGGAGTTTCCAACAGTGATGTGCAGTGTGAAAAAATAAAGTAATCAAGGATAACCCGTAAGTTTTGTCTGTAAAACCGGAAGAGTGAAATGTGCATTTCTTGACATAGGGAAAACTGTGGAGGAGCAGGTTTAGATGTGAGGGGAGTTCAAGTACTTGTTTTTAAACATGTGAAATCTGAGATGCTGATTAGATATCCTTAGCTATGTTAAGTGGGCAGCTGGACACATGAGCCCAGAGCTAAAGGAACATCTCAGGCCAGACATATAAATGTTAGGAAATTTCAGAAAATTAATGGATTTGAAGGCAAACGCCTGGATACTTTCACCCAGTGCAATTGCCCCAGCCTGAAGACTCAGGGCTGGAGTGCTTCCACAGTCAGAGGTGTGAGGCTGAGACAGAATGTGGGGCAGCAACCAGGGAGTAGAAGGAGAACCACTAGAGAGGATGCCCTCAGAAGCCAGGAAAGTGAAAGATGAAATGGACAAGTACATACAGTGCTTCTGATTGGTCAAGTAAAACAGGAATTTCAGGCCTGGAATTGACCATTAGATTTGCAATGTAAAAGTCACTGATTTTGTTTTTGTGGAGAGCTAGAGTCAAAAATGATACTGTGACTTTAAAAGAAAATGAGATAAATTAAAATGTATTTTAAATAATTTTTATTTTAAAAAATGCCAAAGAAATGTTGTATGGCTGCTGAGTGGGGATCAAAAAATCTTTTTTTTTTTTTTTTTTCAGATTGTTGGTATTACAGCAAGTGCATTTGCTAATGGGAATAATCTAATCTAGAGAGAGGTACAAACTGATTAAACAGGAGAGAGAGGAGTATATTTGAGGAAGCCATGTCATTGAGCATATTAGAGGAAACTAGATAGAGCGTACAAATGTATCTAATTTCCTCTAATCTACTCAAGGACATGTGGAAGTTTGTCCTTAAGAAGATGGAGTGATTCTCTATAGAAACAGACAGAATAACATATGGGTAGCCATTAGACACGCAGGTATGAAGGAACCAGAGGATGGCAATTGTCATAATTACTTTTCTAAGTGAAATAGAAAAAAAAAATAAAAACACAAACTCAGCAGATATGGAAGAGCTGAAGAAGATAGGAAAATTTTGAAGACAGAAAATTTATGGAATTATTCAGTAGAATGTTTGTGAATTAATCAGGGAAATAGATTAATTTCCCTGTGGTAGAGTTGGCTTGACAATATTAAAGGCCCATATGAGGTTCAGAGTCAAGAAATTGAAGTGAGACCAGATAGGAAAGGGTGTGTTTCTCAAAGCATGATCAGGTATGTAGGTGCAGACATGGAGCAGGAAGACAGCTGTAAATCACTGACATTAGAATTTTCTTAGCAAGTAAGGTTGAGAGAATGCCAGCCTTGCTCAGAGCAATTTGTTAAAATTGGAGCACAGAATAGGGAGGACAGAGTATGTGTCAGGAAGAGAGAAAAAGTAATAGAATCAATTGATAAGAGGCCACAGTTGGGTCAAAGAAGAGAGTTATGGGGAAATAGTAGACAGTAATCAGAGAGGTGCTTATCATTGTTATGCTAGTATGGTAATGGGATCTCAGTGCATAACAAGCCAGGAGGTGGGTAAGGTCAAATAATTGGAATTAATAGGAACTGAGAGGTGGGAATATTGTAAGGTCACTATATGTGAAATATTTTGGACATTAACATTTTTTGTCCTTGAAAACATATTCAACTTATCCTAACCTATTAACATAATGGGTTTCATTAGATAAATGTTAATATCCGTTCCCATGCCAAGACGCTACACTGTTGTCAGTGATCTCATTCACTTTTCTCTCTGTATATGTAACATTTTGATCGGTCCTACAGACTGTATTAAATAAAAATCTTCAGACAGGGATCAAATCAAGATAAGAAAGTCTTCAGCAGTCTTCCCACACCATAGCAGCCAGATGGCATGCAAGCCTGGAAACTAAGCAGGGTCTGGCCTGGATGGGGCTTCGATGGGGGAACGCCTAGGGGACCACCTGGGGGTTTGAGGGGTGTCTAGAGGCTTTGGCTTCCCCATCATTTCCTTCTCTCTCCTGCTTGTGGCAATGCTTCCCAACTGCCTCCTGACCCTTTGGCTCTCTATTTGGGTGGCCAAGGTGGGTGGATCATGAGGTCAGGAGTTCCAGACCAGCCTGGCTAACACAATGAAACCCCATCTTTAAAAAAAAAAAAAAAATCTTCAAATACAGCAAATTATAAGCCTGTAATTTTTAGGTATTTATTATTGTATCAAAATTTTGGATAAAAATAAAATAAAATTATATTAATAATGTTAAGAAAACATGAATTAATATTATTCTTAGGTTTTCATTTACAATATAACTGCTATTTTAACAATTATATACAGTTTTTAATTTAATAAGTATTTTTCCCATGCTGGCTAAACAGCTTTAAATATATTTTAATGGGATTTCTCAAAGCTTAGATGAGAATGTTCAGCAAATATACCCAATTTTTCAAATGATATTCATTTTATTTTTTGCATGACTCTTGCAACATCACCTCTTCTGTATTATGTGGCCTGTGGCGGAGAATGAAAATGTCACATTCACTTATATTTGAATAGCAGCCATAGCTACTTTGGTGTGCATTTTTATTATCAGTAGAATATGTTTTTCAAGCATATATTTGCAGGTAATATTATTAATAATTATCTTAATTTCCTATATTTAGGAAACCTATATTAGAAACAGAAATATTGCCAAAACATCCTGAATGTGTTTGAAAGAAATCAGAACACAATTTTCTATTTCTGTAAAATTCTCTGTGAAAAAGAAAAGTTCTTAAACTTTTTGGATGCTTTACAGCTATTTTGTCTAATAGGAATATAATTCAAGCAACATTTACAATTTAAAGTAGTTACATTTAGAAAGTTAAAAAATGAGCATGTGAAATTAATTTTAATAACATTTGATTTAATCCAGTCTTTCAAAAATATCATTTCAAAATGTAATTAGTGTGAAATTATTAATGAGATAGTTTACATTTTTACGTTTCATGCTGTGTTTAATTCTCACCAAATATCACAATTCAGGTGACCCTCATTTCAAGTGTTCAGTAACTACATCTGATAGGTGACTACCATATTAGACAGCACAGGTTTAACACTCCAGAATATAAATAGTTAAAAAATACCTTCATAGCAACCATAGAATATATTTCAGACATTATATTTATCTCCTTGTTGAAAGTGGGAACACATATGAATTTGAATGAGCTTATCGAGGAAGAGACTTTATCTCAGGCTTTCTGAACCAGTGCTCTCTGGGTTCTGCAATAGCTTTTACATTACCATATTTACATGCTTATGTTACTTTGATACTGAGAAGTATGTAAAATATAGTGGCCTCTAGACACAACTGGGACCAATGTATTCTCTGCTTGCTGTAATTTAAGAAAATCTTACTAATTTAAGAAAATAGGCGTGAAAATCAGACAATGATAAGAATGATAAAACTCAATTTAGGAGTCTACACAATTCTTAGTACTTTTTTTCTTTTTTATATAAATTAAATGAAATGTATAGATCTGGGAAATCATGAGATATTTAAGAAAAATGAGTTAAAGTAGAGTTTTTGAGGAAGATTTAAGATATGGCTTTACAGGAATTACTTGGGAAAGAGTTGAAGAAAATATTTATATGATTGGGAGGCAAAGTAAAAACCAAGCAAGCTTTCAGAAATGTAAGAGTTTAATCTGGTTTTCAACTCTTTGCAGCTTTCCTTGCACATGGCAACTATTTTCTGTTTCAGGGACTGGAAAGTCAGATCTTTTGAGAAATATAAACATTGATTATTCACTTCCTGTTATTTTGACATTTTTAATCCAATTTCTTTATTTGTCTTTACTAAGATAAACAACTATGCCAAATGAAGGAAACAAATGAAAACGGATCCCTGATCAATTAGCAGTTGTGTTAAAGACTGCTTTGTAGTTAAAGAGCGTTTTTCTTTATTGCTACCTTCTCCTATTTCAAAGGATGAAAACCAGAAATATCAACACTTAAAAAAAGATGACTGCAGAGTTGGAGGCCTCTAAAAAGAGATGATTGCAGAGTTAGGGAGCTCTATGTCTGAAGAAATTACTAATTTATTTTGGCTAACATGGAGAAAGTAAGGGCAGGGATGAACGTTTAGCATTTAAACAACTAATCTTTAAATCAAAAGCTAACATTTTTTTTTAGGATTCCATGTCTTTTCCTTCTCAAGATTACAAACTAATCTATAAGTTTCATATTAAAGATGTAACTTTGCCAGGGAAATCAGCATTTTGAATCTCACTATTACAAGAAGTAGCTTACATATTGCACAACCATTCTGTTTTGTTTTTCAAGTAACACCTCTATAATTGGATGACTTGTTTATTATTAAATGAAGATGGAAAGAATTAGAATAAAACATATGATGGATATTATTTTTATCTTAGAAGAGTTCATAGAAATATACTCATTCTTTAAATCACATTACAGTGGCCAAGACAAAGAAGTCAGCATTTTGTCGATATATTACTAGCTGCTGTTCCTAAAATTTTTGGTGATATACATGCATACATTAATATTTCTCTTTGTTGCATAATGAAATAGCATTTGGTTTTTCATTCGTTTCATTGTTATTTCATTGCTTTTACTACACATTTTTATTTCAGTTTTTCTGAAGATTATGATGCTCTTTGGCAATAGAAAATGGTTTGATGCCTTTATAGTACAGTATACTAACGAATATTTTATTTACATACAAAATCAGTTTTACGTGTTTTTTTTTTTAATTATGTCATAGGAACTATATGTTCTGAAACTTATGCTATTTTTATTCAGAGGTAAGTAGCCTTGTGATTTCAAAATAGATTAATCATGTATTTTAAGAAAAAGCATAGCTATGAAACTTGGGAAGTTTCATGTTCACTAATAATTTTGTTTTCTCAACATCCTTTGCAATTATATTAGTAAAAGCATATAATTCAAGGACTAAATCCGACCTGCAGTAATTTGGAGTGTTCACAAATGTAATTGAGCTTCTATAATATTGTGCTTTGAACACGTTGCCATAGGTGGATGGAGGCAGCTGGCTTTCCTGTCCCAAATATTTCGAGAAATTTTAGAAAGTAAAGTTTACTCACAGCCAAGAATTCCCTGTTTCCATAAAGGAGGAAGAATTGACCATATAAATATTTATATTTGGGAGATAATTCAGGAATATTGGATAAACTCTAAAAACACAGTTTACGTTTGTGTTACAGTTTGTGTTATAGGCTATGGAATTCAATTTTTTTCCAGTTTTTGATGTGCATGAAAGCATATTGATAATTAGGATGTTCAAAGCAATTTGTTTTTAATCACTCAACGCAATTTTAGTCCTATTAAAATGTTAACACCTAAATAACTTGTCATAAATGAATTTTTGGAAAATTTTGAATACCTACATAATTTTTAAAAATACATAATCATTTCCATAAGTCAGATTTTACATGTAATCAAAAGTAAGTCTCCATGGGGGTGAACATTTACATTTATTGATTCACTGGTGTATCTTCAATACCTAGAATTTTATGGCTGGAACATAGTGGAGATTTGATAAATATTTGTCCAATGAGTAAATTCAAGGTTCAAAAACTAAGAAATGTTTATTCTTACTTTGCTTTAACCACTTGCAGGAATGAGTAGATATCATATATACAGGTGTGTATGTTTTTAATAAAATGGTCATTAAAATACATTGTTTTACATGCATTTGCTTGTGTGTCTCTTGCTTTGCTTTTATTTCACATGAGTTACTGAAATGTTTTTAAAACTCAAACTTGGATGACAATAGAAGTAAAGCCAAATGAAAATAGACTTTAAAAATCTTAACATTATTTTACTACTTCTTGTTTTTCATTATGTGTAATTTAATTTGTATAAGGAATTTTCATTCAAATTTGTACTTAGAGATAAATCTGAAAGTGTTAATTTTAAATAGAATGCATATATACAATGGATGCTGTTTTAAAACATACAACAAACAAAACCTAATAACACGAAAAAATTTGGAAAGAGGTAGTAAGCAGTTGTCTTACACAAATTCAATTTTTAAATAGATTTTAGTCTTGTCTATTTTATTAACCAAACAAATTATTTATAAATGTCACTGAAAAACTTCATATAATAGACAATTGTTTGCATATACAAACTCAGCAGGTGATAAGCCCTGTTCAGACATAGCAGATATCACACATATGATTTATATCTGATTAAAATGAAAATACAACAAGAAACCAATGTAGTAATTTACAATATCATTAGAAAAAAATTCAGGAAAAATTTTTTCCCTATCTGCCTTAATCTAGAAAATAATATTGCTGTTATTAGCTTATCTTATTCTGCATCACTTTTGAATAATTTCTGAGTGCTGTTGACTCTTGGGTAATTGTAAACTTAGTGCTATTTTTCCCCACATGTTGGATTCTCTAGAATAGTCATTTTTAGAGAGACTCTTTTGAAAAATTTTCTTAATTAAGAAGACACTATAAAACAATATAGAGCCTTCATGCAAACTTTGAAGAAAACAGTTTGTTTTCTGTGTTAACAAAAAGCTTAAGAGTCCGGGTGCAGTGGCTCACACCTGTAATCCCAGCAGTTTGTGAGGCGGGCAGACTACTTGAGGTCAGGAGTTCGAGACCAGCCTGGCCAACATGGCACAGCCCCATCTCTACTGAAAATACTAAATTAGCCCAGCATGGTGGCGTGTGCCTGTAATTCCAGCTACTCAGGAGGCTAAGGCAGGAGAATCACTTGAACCTGGGAGGTAGAGGTTGCAGTGAGCTGAGATTGTGCCATGGCACTCAAGCCTGAGCAACAAGACTAAAACTCCATCTGAAAAACAAAAAGCAAAAGAAAGAGAACAAT
>NW_016107364.1:647369-650129 GCF_001604975.1 Cebus imitator
TAGGCAAAGTAATGAAGAGATTGAAAGGAAGAAGACTTTCTGGAAGGGGGAGCAGGGTGAGATAGCAGGAATGACAGGTGAGGATCTTGAGGTTGAGTGAAGCACAGAGGACTGCAGGCTGCCTCTCAGAGGTAGGGAGAAAAGCTGAACCTGGAAGGGGTAACCTCCTAAGCCAGAAGAGACAAATATTGAGCTAAGACAAATATTTAGCTCAAATATTGAGCTAAAACATTTTCACTTAAAGGAGAAAATAGCTCGGTCACTGAATGTGGTACCTTTCACATTATGCATCTGGAAAAAAGTATAAGATTCTCCTACCAATACTGATTGAAATAAAACTGTATAAGAACTAATATACTTGAAGTGTTAGATTTTTACCATTACTAATCAGTGCCTAATCTTTTCTTGTTAAACAGTCTATTGTTAAAATAAGGAGCTTGTTAAAGCTGTACATCATGGTTGGGCTTACAGAAAACAAAAGCTGTTTTTCATATTTCCCTTAGGAGGATTAAACATTTTTACAAGAAAATATTTTTGAATAATTTTATTTAAAAATAGATTCAAAATTCATGTTGCATTAAAGTATCCAATAGCTTTCATTCCACTTTATAAAAAGTGATAAAAGTTTAAAATGTACTTTGTGATAAAACTTAATTCTCAACTAAGTACTCTATTTCAGAAGAAATTTTCCATTTAATTCCTTGACCATGGTAATCATTTAGAAATTGTGGCTGCATATGATTATTGAATTATGGTCATTACAAAGCAATAGAAACCAACTTTCATGTCATAGTTCACTTTAAGTAATAGAAAAGCATTTTAAAGAACAAAATAGCAAATTTGAATAGCCCCTCTAGAGTTTAGAGGGGCTAAATGCCTCTGTAGCAGAAGGTATGTCTTTCAGATGTTGAGGGTAGGTTGATATTTTTGAATAAATCAAGAGGAGACAAAAACACAAAGTGGCAGGAAAATAAATCATGACCCTAGTGAATATTCAAGCATTTCCTATGTTACAAATGTGAACATACATATTTTAGTTCAAGCTGGTGCTTCAATAATTTTTTGTGCAAGAAACATTCCTTCTGAAGAATAAAAATATAGAAATTAAGTACTGACATTCTACAGAAGTTGAATAATTTTACTAATCCAAGCCAAAAAGCCCAGCTAGCCTGAGAAGGGGGATATCTAGGTATCCAGGCAGAGGAAATGTAGAGATGGAGAGAAGATAAGGGGAGAAGAGGGAAGGGGAGGTCAGAAAAGAGGAGGTCAGGAGAGAGAAGGGGAAGGGTGGTGGTATGGTTTGGCTCTGTGTCCCCAACCAAATCTCATATCGAATTGTAATCTTCATGTGTTGCAGGAGTGGCCTGGTTGGAGGTGACTGAATCATGGGAGTGAACTTCCCCCTTCCTGTTCTTGTGATAGAGTTCTCAAGAGATCTGGTTGTTTGATAAATGTAAGGTGCTTCACCCTTCTCTTTGTATCCTGCTTCCCATAGTAAGATGTTCTTGCTTTCCCTTTGTCTTCTGTGATGATTGTACATTTCCTGAGGCCTCCCCAGCCATATGGAAATGTGGGTCAATTAAACCTATTTTTTTCACAAATTACCCAGTCTCAGGTAGTTCTTTATAGCAGTGTGAGAACAAACTAATACAGGAGGACAGAGAGATGAGAGGATAGAAGGATATGGGAGAGGAGAGAAGGGGAGAGGGAGGGATGGGAGGCAAGAGGAGGAGGAATTAGAGGAAGAAGAGCCAGGAAACAGGAGGCCACAGGAGGGAATGGAAGGGGAAAAGAGGGGAGAGGAGGCCAACACAGAGGAGGAGAAGGGAGGCCAGGAGAATGGAGCCCAGGGGAAGGGAGACCAGGAGGTAAGGCTTGCTTATCTATGAGAAGGACCTTAAACCTAATCCTGATAATTCATGGAAGAGCAATTGGAAACATTTCAACAAAGATGAAGTCAAATTAAAACATAAAAATATACCTTTAGTTGTTGAGTATAGAACCATTTTGAAAAGCAGAGAAGTTGGAAATCTATTTCAGTAATCTAAGAATGATATGATAGTATTTGGAGTAAAGTGGAAGAGATGGAGAAATGTGAATGTAATAAAAAAATTTTTAGAAGTTAAAATGAGCAAGGCTTTATAATTGACTGGATATAGATGATGATGAAGAATGGTTAGTAAGGGAAGTCTTAAATCGCTGGCTTACACAAACTGAAAGGATAGCGGTGACTTTTATTAGTAGGAAAAAATTAGGAAAGTGGAATCAGTTTTCTATAGAATGAGATGTATAAAAGGCTTTCCCTAAACTCCTTGAAACAGCAAAATTTATGCTTTGTTTTTAGAAAACAGAACAATTATTTACTCTAATTTCTAGGAAAGAGGAGAGAAACATTTCTTCAATCTTTTTTTGAATTGGAGGAATTTTCTAGCTGTACAAATTATTGTGTTGAAATTAATCACTTTTTTCCTAGACTTTTCTCTTAGAGGATTTGAACACTGTTAGCCAGAAATATTTATTCAATTTAGAGCATCTCTCTCAATAAATCAGCCACTTAAATAAAAATAACTGGTTTCATCAAGAAACAATATGAAGAAAACTGGGTAATTAACATTTCTTCCTTCATAGAAACATTATTATAGGACTTTGGACAAGAAATGCGGGTTAGTTCTTCATTCATTGGTCAGTTACATTCAGACATTAACTAACACCATCATGTATAATCATATTATTTTCAAAGTATAATTAAAGATTAAATTA
>NW_016107364.1:650340-683179 GCF_001604975.1 Cebus imitator
GGGGTTTCACCATGTTGACCAGGATGGTCTCGATCTCTTGACCTCGTGATCCACCCGCCTCGGCCTCCCAAAGTGCTGGGATTACAGGCTTGAGCCACCGCGCCCGGCTGAAACATTTCTTTTGATTTACTAAACATTTCTAAAAACAGGGCAATAAATGATAAGGTGAATGTCATATTACAGAAGCTACTTTCTTAATGTTTAGAAATGATATCAATAAGAATATCTGTGTTTTAAAAAATGTAAATAGTCCCAGAAGTGTTTTAAGTATGAATAATAGCAATGAGCATGTTTCCTAGCATATTCCATCTGCAATGAAAACAAGCTGAAAAGAAAAAAAAATCCAATGTATTTATATTTAAAGGACAAACATGAACTTCAATAAGGAAAATGAATACTCCAGAAATATTAGAATAGATTTTTTTCTTCCAATACACACCTATTTCACTGGTAAAGTTTTTGATCCACTAGTATTTGCCAGCAAAAATTATTTTCAATGCAAGACTGTCTTGCATTGTAACCTAAGGAGTTCTTTATTATTCCGCATTAAAGCAGGATATTATAATATTTCTTGTAAGTTTATATAATCATACACCAATAAGCATGCTTTTTTTATTTGCTGGTTCTGAAGTTTTAAATTATTAAAAGCTAAATTTTCTTTGAGCACAGTTCTAAAGTAGTACAAGTAACTGATCACTTTCAAATCATTCTCTCACTTTTTCCTTTGTTTCTTTGATTTACACACATACATACACAGAGACAACAAATATATTTTCATCTTCAATAAATCTGAGAATTTCATATTGATGGAATAAGATTCACTTGTTATGGCCAAATGGACATACATTAACTGCACATATATGCATTGGGGCAATTGTAAACTGCATTTTAATCGAATTATAGTATTGGTTCTCTCTAGATTCCTTCGTCGAATGTCTTCTATGTCCTAGTCACTGTGAAGACAAAGACAAATAAGATACAAGTTATTTCCTAAGAAGTTTATAGACTGATATGGAAACATATATATTAAAATTATTATTTAATGCCATAGATACCAAATAAAGTGATTAACCAGGGCATGGGAACACAGATGAAAATGGAACAAACTGACCAGGAAGTATGGTATAGACTAATCATTTCTCTCATACTTTCACCTTCATTTACACACACACTCACACACACACTGAAATCTCTTGATTTTCAAATAGTTTTGCACCCACTTTTTTCCATCTTTCTATATATATAAGATCTATGTGTTTTTTTTAAAACTCTAGATTGTGCGCTTCATGTACTGTAACGGTAAGCTAAGAGTTGATGACAGGGCTAGGGGAGAACTGCAGAGCAGCTTGCCTCTGTATGGAGTCTGTAAAATGTGCATTTTATTTGGACAGCAACCAAGGAAAAATCAGTTTGAGTTCTTTATTTCAATGTATCAATTCATTTTCCCCATAGCTTTAGATAATTTGGAAGAAGGATTGCTCACATTCCCGTATTTCATTGTTTGTTTTATCTTTAAGTGTTTTGCTTTCCAAATTTTATCAATCCTAATTTCATTGTAGCAGATTTTTTATTGTCCAAAGGAGAAGTAGAAAATAGAATAAATTGTTCAAAGAATTGATTTTTGTGATAATACCCTCTACCTCCGCTGAAGATTTGGTATTAGTAATCAGAAAAGTGTGAACATTGGTTTTAGACTCTGTATTTCGACTTCAGCCACAAATTCATTATGTATACAAAGGGAATTTCATAAAGTAATAATGATTATTTATTGAACATCTACATTGTGCCTAGGGTATCTTGATGTGCAATAAATGCTATGATTTATTGTTGGAATAACAATAAATCACTCCAATTTATGGTTTAAACTGAGTCTGGGTAAAGTTAATTTCCCCAAGATCTCATACCTGTTCAAAAGTTAAATGAAGTCACTTTTCACTATAGTCTCTTCTTCTTACTTCCTTTTCCCTTTTTAAGAGAACAAAAAGTCTTGCAGAAAATTTCTCTTAAAAAGCTATTGACTATTTTAAAATCAGTAATAATGTCTAAAAGCAGCATTAAATAAGGTAATGATCAGTTTGTCTGCCATAGTGTATAATAAAACAGGAAACAAAATGTTTTCATAGTCCAGCTAACTTCTGCTATGACTTACACAGCATACTCTTGTGTGCTCCATTGTTTTACGTTGTGAGAGAAAGAAAACAGTGAGTTGTGTTCAAGCCAGAGGAGTCCCGAGGTGGTCAGACTAAAAGTTATGCTATTTTCCATTATTTTTTTTCACTATTATGAAAATCCACTGTTATAAAATGTTACATGCATTTTTATATTTTGTTCAATTTATTGTTACTTTTATAAAACACTTGATTCACATGATTACATATGCCTGAGAATTCTTTAGTATGTATTAGTAATAGTACATATTATTTGAAAGCATAAAATAAATTTGAATATGGGTTTGTTTTCTAGATTTTATACAACAGAACTCAGTGGGACACTTGGGAGTCTGAGGTAAGATTTTTATGTTGCCAAAGAGTGTTCAAAATTTAAAAGTAAATTTGGCTTTCATAAACATAACGAACAAAAGGAACTCAACATCTGAATTTAGCCTTCTTCCAAAATATGCTGTCATTTTTGCATTTTCCATTTTAACATTTAGACAGCAAAATAATTATCTTGGTTCTGTTTTTATGTGTCTCAACTTTTTGCAAATGGAAATATATTCAAAGAAGATGAAGGAAGTGGTTGGGCTTTTTCTATAAGTTCAATTATCTTTGTGTTATTGCTCACTATTCTGAAGCAGGCCCAGAGAATCTTGTTAGTTATCTATTTAGATTGAACATTTTTATAAATGCAAAAAAGATAACTGTGAATGAAGATGTTGTTAAGCAAATGTTCACAGTCATGTGTGTGGGTGTGTAGTGGTAAACACAGGAAAACTGATTACTTGGTCATGAGACTTGCTAAAGGCTTTCCAGATCATCTGCTCATGAGAATGACTCATGCCTCATTCTTATTAAGAGAAGGGATATCTAATGATGAAATTCTGCTTATCTAAACATACCTGTTTTAATGAATGTTAATTTTATTAGACAAGGAAATACAGATAATTTAATTTGGGTGGTCAGATAATTAAAGGATGAATCTACTATTATTTTGAATATGTTCCTTGTAGTAAAGAGACATGACTAGAAGAAAAGCTAAAATTTTCATTATATATGTTATATATACACATTTCATTACTTTTTTATATTTTAAGTCCATTCAAAATCTCCATATTAAACTAAATTATTTTACAACAACAAATTGAGACTCATTGATTTGTGCAAAGTATTTTCTTTTGAAGGAACATGTCTCCCTTCCAACATAGCTGATTGATCTACAACTTGCTGAGAACTGTGAATTACAGGCACTTTGCTGCCTCTGTGGTCTGTTAGCACTTCCAGGGGAGAACACATTACTATATTGTGTGAATATTCTGTTTATCATGTCTATTCTCCTGCTTAATCTGAAAGCTACTTGACAGCTAGAAATCTGGAAAGATGTAGTATTTGTAAGGATACTGTTTAACAATCGGCTGCTTTCTGATTATTTAAATGAGATTAAAGTTAATAAATTTAAACATGTGCAGCTCAATGAATTTTTAAAAAAAATACACCCATGTAGCCAATACCCATATCAAGTAATGGAATGTTGCTGGCGTTCTGGAAGCCTCCTTCATGCCTTCTTACTGTCTTTACCACTCCAACTAAAGGTAAACACTATTCTGAATTTGCATGAGTAGCTTTTCCTTTTTTGAACTTGTTATAATTGGGATTATGCAGTATGCATTATTTTGTGCCAGTTTCTTTTACTTTGCATTTTGTTTGTGAGATTCCTCCATCTGTAGCAATAGTTCATCTATTTTTATTGTTACATAGTAACTATGGTAAAATTTATGCATCTATTTTTAGTTTATAGACAAAGATACATTCAGTTTAGAGCAATTAGGAATAATGTTGCTATGACAATTCTTATGAGTTGTGGGTTTCCATTGCAGTTTTAATTTGCACTTCCTTGGTAACAAATAATATAAGAACTATCCATGTGATTATTGCCTATATGCGTATTTTCTTTCATGAAGTACATCTTTACGTTTTAGCATGTTTTTTAAAAATCATATGATTGACTTCTTCTCATCAGTTTGTGACTTTACGAGTCCTCCATGGATAGATGTACGTGTAATGCATTCTTCCATGCTATTATTTGCCTTTGCATTCTGTTGATGATGTCTTTCTTCTCATGAACAGAAATTCATAGGTTTAATAAAGTTCTCTTTATAAATATTTTTACTTTATGGTTAATGCTTGATATCTTGTTAGAAAAATCTTTGTTAACTGCAATATCATGAATGATTTTTCTTATGTGATTTCCAGGATCCTTATTGTTTTGTTTTACACTTTTAGAGAGCCCTGTATTGGAAAGTGATTTTTTTATAATCGGTGATGTAGCTGTTAGTTCCATATGGACATGATTGAGCTAGTACCTTTTGTTGAAAAAGGGAAAAATAATTTCACATAATGGATTGCCATAAATTAGGTCCACAGAGATGTGGATCCATGTTAGGACTCTGAATTTTCTTTCATTTGTTTATTTGTCTTTCTTTGAGCCAGTGACTCATTGTCCTAATTTCTGTAGCTTTCTATCATATTCATATCCAATAATATAATTCTCTAAATTTGCTCTTTTTTAAAAAAAGTTTTGGCTTTCTTTGACTTTTTCTATTTTCAAATTGATGTTTGTATCAACTTCTCAACTTCCAGAAAATAAACTTTGTGAAGTTTTGACTGGAATTATTGAAATACATAGATTGATTTGGGCATAAATGTTATCCTCACAATTTTAAGCTTTCTAGTCCATAAACAGACATAATATATTCCTTCTCTTATTTATATATTCTTTAGTTTCTCTTATGAGTGTATTGTCGTTTATAGGATGTAAGCTTATCTATCTTCTATCTCTAGCTACCTAATGCATATTATGCTAAAATAGAATTGTATTCATTATTAAAATTTGATATTTGATGTCTAAATGTTTGTTTCTAAAATGTAGAAATACACATAATTGTGTATATTGACTTTAGCTTAGTAACTACTAAAATCACTTACTAGTTTTAATAGTTTGCAATTCTTGTTTTGAATTTCTACTTACACAATCATATTGTACAAAAGTTTTATTTTATTTTCACTTCTATTTAGATTTATTTCCTTTCCTCAACATACTAAAGGCTAGACCTCTCATTTTATATAATGCTGAACAGTAGTGGCATTAGGAGACACCTCCTTTTCATACTATTTTCAGGCGAAAGCTATCAATAATTCAAAATTGAAGATGAATACTTTAGGTTTTCTGCAGTAAACTGTTATCATATCCAGTACATTCCCTTCTATTTTTAGCTGGTTATTTTTTTCAAATTGTAAACTGGTGGTGAATTTTATCAAATGCATTTTATTCATGTATTGGGGTGTTTCCACTTTACTTTGTAATATGGTTTATTAAGTGAATCACAATGATTGGTAATCAAATGATAAACCAAAGTTGTATTTCTGAAGCATATTCAACATCGTGATGTATTAATTGTTTTAAACACCAGATTTCTCTTGCTAGCATTTCTGTTAGGGCTTTTATGTTAGTTTGAGAAATTTGCCATTAAGTCCTGGTAAGGGCTTGGTATCAAGGTTTTATTGACGTCATAAAATAAGTTGGCATGCGTTAACTCTTTTTTTCTTATCTGAAAAAGTTTGTGAAAATTGATATCATTTCTTCCTTGGAAAGAAAACTTCTTCTTTCTGAATTCTTCATAAATAATCTTTGCTAGATTCTTTTATTTTAAATATCTCTCATTCATTCATGTTTTAATTTTTTCATTCATACAATAAATATTTACTTAATGTTCACTCTAACAGACATTGTGCTAGCCCTGCAGATGGAAAGGTGAGCCACACTAGCACAGATATTACCCGCATTGAGCTCACAGTGCAGCTGGTGTGGAAGATAGAGTAATCAAATAATTTAAAAGCATGGACCAAACTCTGTTAAACATGTATGCAGTATGGATACTAGTGCTTAGAGATCACAGCAGGGACACCTAACCTAAGACATGATTATGAAGCTAATCATGATTATGAAGACATGATTATGAACCTTCCTAAGGTTCCTTAGGAAGCTAATAGTCAGAAATAGATAGACTACCTCATTTCCTTTTTCTTATTTGAACTTATATCTAATTCATGTGGTTAGAATGTTCTAAATAAGGATAATTGGCTTCCCAGTGTGGTTCATTTTCTATGTTATGTAAAGGATGTCCCAAAGTACTGGAGTTTGGTGATACAAAAGCAAATTTATGTCCTTCACACTATACAAAGATTTGGCACAAATACTACTTTCAGAAAAGAAAAACACTAAAAATAAATTAGCCTCACTGGTCCTTAATAGCAATACCTAAAAATAAATACTTGCTGCTTGTCTTAAATTTAGTGCAATCATTTATTCTCATCATTTTCTACTTTCTGGCAAAATATGCAACTTGCATTTTCCAGGATGCTATATTTTATAAACTTTACAAAATTAGTTAATTTTATAAATATAACATCTTTATTAATATTTTACAGTTTGGAGGCACTGTACAATCTCTTTCCCCATTATTTAATTAGGCTCAAATACAGTATTTAAATGACACGGAGAGAAAACAAATTTTGAGGCCTCAAAATTCTTGTCTGTAATGAAAAATGCAGAGTTTCGTCCTGTCTGGAAAGTTAGCTCATGCACTGCAAAACCATGCCAAATACAGGCAGAAGAATAATAAACCCAGTATGTTACAAAGTTCTTTCTTTTCCTTCTTTTCTCCTTCTTCTTTCTTCCTTCCAATTGAATGTATATATATATAATATATATATATGTATTTTATATATTATATCTATATTATATATCTATATATAATATAGATATATATATGTTTTCTAGGGAGAAAATCACTAGGAGTTCATTAGTAACTGAAACAATTTCCTTTCCATTTTAAAATATATAATAACATTTTGAGTAAGCTATATATGCACCATTTAATATAATTGTTAATATAATTGTAGAGAAAAATAAAATAAAATATCCCCAAATAATTTTAAAACTCCCCTAGGAAACAGCCAAGTGTTTTAATGTCACAGGTGTTTCAAGATTTGTATTCTTCTATTTGGGATATGATGAGTTTAAAGGATTTACTAAATGTGCTAGGTCAAATATCGCTTTGTTCTAGAAGCTTGTAAAATTATAAATTGGAATACTTTCAAAAAATTATGAAAACTGTATTTTCTGATAATTGAGTTTTTTTAATTGTTTAAACTGAAATATTGACTGGGCCTGGTGGCTCACTCCTGTAATCCCTGCACTTTGGGAGGCCAAGGCCGGTGGATGATGAGGTCAGGGGTTCAAGATGAGTAGTGAAACCCTATCTCTACTAAAATTACAAAAACTAGCTGGGCATGGTGGCATGAGGCTGTAGTCCCAGCTACTTAGGAGACTGTGGCAGAAGAATCACTTGAACCTGGAAGGAGGAGGTTGCAGTGAGCTGAGATCACACCATTGCACTCCAGCCTGGGCAACAGAGGGAGACTCCATCTAAAAAAAAAAAAAAAAAAAAACATATAAAAAAAAAAAAAAAAAAAAAACCTGAAGTATTGTAGACACAAATAAATGTTTAGCACATCAATTAGGTGTTTTAATTTGAAATTGGGGCCTTTAAAAACTGTAATGATTTGATATTATTATTTTTCGTTTTTAAATTTCAACGTCTATTTTTAGATACACAGGGTACATGTGCAGGTTTGTTACATGGGTATATTGCACCCAGGTAGAGACTGTAGTACCTAGTAGGTAGTTTTTCAACTCACCTCCTCCAGTAGTCCACAATGGACTATTGTTTCCATTTTTATGTCCGTGCATGCTCAATGTTTAGCTCCCACTTAAAAGTGAAAACATGTGGTATTTGGTTTTCTATTCTTGCATTAATTAGCTTATGATTATGGCCTCCAGCTCCATCCATGTTGCTGCAAAGGACAATATTTCATTCTTTCTATGGCTGTGTAGTATTTTACAGTATATATGTGAGGCAGGAGAATAGCGTCTGGAGACAGGGAGCCGAAGGCCAACCCAAGGCTGACTTCTTGGAATTGAACCAAAAAGAAAACCCCACCTCTTCATGCCCAAATGAGAAGGAACCAGAGGCCCCTCCTTCTACAACCTCCCTCCACTCCCCTATAACACAAATGCGAAACACCTCTTATTGGTCAGGGTCCAAACCTTCACTTCAGCCTTTGATTGGTTGCAGGATAAGGCTTCCTTTTAGCCTCTGATTGATTGTGGGCCAAACCTTCACTTCAGCCTCTGATTAGTCATGGGCCAATCCTTCATTTGCATAGGTTGCAACCAATTAGAAGCCTCTAAAGGCTACCTATGGGTGTTACTAAATTCTTTTAGCTTAATAAAAACTTTATGAATCATAGCAATAGGGGCTCTTGAGCCGCTTGCTCAAGCCCACTTTCTCTCTGTAATGTTTTTGTTTGCTTCAATAAATCTGTGCTTTCATTGCTTTGTTGTTTTGATGTTTTGTTTGTGCATTTTGTTTAATTCTTTGTTCAGTGTTCCAAGAACCCGGACAACTTGCAGTCAAGACTTTCCATCCAGTAACTTATGTACCACATTTCTTTATCCAATCCTCCATTGATGGGTACGCAGGTGGATTCCATGTCTTTCCTATTGTGAAAAGCAGCGATGAGCATATGACTACATGTGTTTTCTTGGCTTCATGATCTATCTTCCTTTGGGTGTAAACCCAGTAATGGGATTGATTGTCATGTGAATGTTAACTCTGTTTTAAGTTCTTTAGAAAATTTCTGAACTGCATTGCATGGTGGGTGAGCTAATTTACTCTCCCGGCAACAATGTATAAGCATTCCGTTTAGTATGCAGTCTCACCAGCATCTGTTGTTTTGGGGACTTTTAGTATTGGCCATTCTGACTAGTATGGGATTGTGGTTTTGATTTGCATTTCACTGACAGTTAGTGATAGTGATCATTTTTTCACGTTTGGTGGCTTCTTGTGTGTCTTCTTTGTGAGTGCTTGTTCATGTCCTTTGCCCAATTTTTAATGGGGTAATTTGTTTTCTGCTTTTTGATTTAAGTTACCTAGCATTCTGGATATTAGACCTTTCCTGGAAGTATAGTTTGAATGTTTTTTGTTTTTTTTTTTTTTTTTCAATTCTGCAGGCTATTTACTCTGTTGATTGGTTTTTTGCTGTGCAGAAACTCTTTAATTTAATTAGGTCCTGCTTGTCAGTTTTAGAGTTTTTCTTTTGCAATTGCTTTGGGAGACTTAGCCAAAAATTATTTGCCAAGGCTGATGTCAAGAAGGGCATTTTCTACATTTTCTTTTTGAAATTTTATAGTTTGAGGTCTTACATTTAAACCTTTAATCCATCTTGAGCTATTATTATGTATAGCAAAAAGTGAGGGTCCAGTTTCATTCTCTGCATATGGCTAGCCAGTTATCCGAGCAACATGTATTGCATGAGGATTCCTTTTCCCATTGCTTGTTTTTGCTGGCTTTTTCACAGATCGGATGGTTGTAGGTGTGTGGCTATATTTCTGAGTTTTCTATTCTGAGCCTTTTGGCAAAGTCTTTAGGGTTTTCTAAGTATAGCATCATATTGTTAGTGAAGAGAGACAGTTGACTTCTTTTTCAATTTGGATGCCTTTTATTTCTTTGTCTTGCCTGACTCTTCTGGCCAGGACTTCCAGTACTATGTTTAACAGGAGTAGTGAGAGTGGGAATCCTTGTCTTATTCCAGTTCTCAAGGACAGTGTTTCCAGATAAAAACTGTGATTTTTAATTACATTCCTAAAATACATTTCATTGGATAAAATATAGCCAGAAAAATAAAATGTTGAAATGTGCACAATTGTTATTTGAATAGTACAGAATAACCAGACTGACATGATATTATAAGTATTTAGAAATGTTTTCTGTTAAGCCAAAGTCTTGGTGAAATTACAATTTTAAAAATTATGTGTAATAATAACAATGCCTAAAATAGATCTTTGCTGATCTGAAAAATTTCTTTATCTATCTTACGTATACACACTGTCACACACTTACGTGTGCACTCCATAAATAAAAAATAGAAAGGCATAGAGAGGTAAATACATATGTACCTCTTGGATTCTGATAAGAAGGAAATAGATTAATATATGTGAAATACTCAGGAAAATGCCTGATAATTTCTTTTTCTTTCTCTTTTATCTTTCATTCTCTCTTGCTCTCCACAATTTTCATTTCATTGTTAAATGCCAAACAGTTCAGTTTATCTGTTATTTGATTTACAGAAGTTATTCTTATATGAAGGTAAATTTTATAAAATATAGCATTTGAGAGGCATTAAAATAATTTATTCTCATAGTAATGAAACTGACTTTGTTGAAACTGAAGTACTTAAAGATTTTAATGCCACTTTATGTGCTCAAAGTAAGCACTACTGAACTTAAGGTCCTATTTGAATAGAAAGCTTTTCTGATGCTATTACATTTGACATTCAAAAAATGGGAAAGGAAAAACTAAATAATGTTGACAGTTTCTTTTTTCTGAAGTAAAACAATATTTGCATTTTATGTTTAAAAGTGTTTTACATTAAATAAGGACAGGCATGATAGTACACATCTGTAATCCCAGCACTTTGGGAGGCCAAGGCGGGCAGATTACTTGTAGCCGGGATTTAGCAACCAGCCTGGCCAACATAGTGAAGCCCCATCTCTACCAAAAATATAAAAATTAGCCAGGCATGGTGGTGTGTGCCTGTAGCCCCAGCTACTCAGGAGGCTGAAGGAGGAGAATCACTTGAACCAGGGAGGAGGAAGTTGCAGTGAGCTGAGATCACACCACTGCATTCCAGCCTAAGCAACAGAGCTAGACACAACAAAACAAAACAATTCAGTAGTTATTAAAACATTATGATATAAAAATGAACATGTTTATCTTTGCATGCCTCTCAGATGAAAATCATGCAATGAATTAAATGCAATAATTCTGCTTGTAGCAAAATACAAATATTTCGTACTTACAGGTAGTCATGTGCTCTTGAAAAGCACTTTAGGAAAATGAATCCGTTCAGTGTTCTCATTTTCTAATTTTAAGTTGTTAAAGGCACTGTTTAATGTCAATTTGTATTTACTATGACCTCTTCAGAGGGTTAATATATACTAATGTAAACCTATAATATTTCTCTCTTGTTCATTTTCTTATTTCCCAAATATCAAGAGAGTAAAATGCATTTTTCTGACTATTCACATTCTTTGAAAAGACTGCAGTCTTTAAGTTCTTTTGAAGTAAGCTGTAAACAGACATTTCTCTGCTGTCAGACTAATTTTAAAATGTTAAAGGAGTGATTAATATATGGAAGCTGTCTGTAGATGCTAATGCTTTACTTGGATTTTAATTAAATATAAGAAGCAAAATAAAACCAGAAAAGATAGTTTTGTAAATTTATTCTGTCACTCTGATTACATATCTCATTTTCATGGTTTGTAATGGCTTTTGTCCTCTTTGGGTTGATTACATGTGTTTTCTATAAACTAATGTCATGAGTAGCTAGTCCTTGATGTGATGGTCCTGAAAAAGACAAATCAATTTTATCATATGTCAACATATCTAATTTAAACAATATTCTGTGATGCTTGTTACATTTATTCCCTTGACTATACCATATCTTTAGTACCATGGGCCTTTTCCATGTTAAGATCATCTGAAGGTACATTATAAAATGTATTTACCCATAATTATATGATTGGCATTTGAATTGAGATTACTGTTCCTTATTCCCTCATTTTATGTTATTTAATGTTTTCAATGATCCCAGCTTTAATTGGTAAATTTTGAAATTTTATTTCTTAAATACCTACACTTTTGTATGAGGAATTATGATGTATGGCAATATTAGTTGATGATTTGAGGAAGTGATTTTATCTATTCATTTAATTATTTTAGTTTCAGAGGTAGATGTACAGGTTTGTTATATAGGTAAACTCGTGCTTGGGGGTTTGGTGTACAGATTATTTCATCACCCATGTACTAAGCATAGTACCTAATAGTTTTTCGGTTTTTCTTTTTGTAGAAATCTAAGTAGTCACTTATTTATTTATTTAATATATATTTTTCTTGTACCTTATGTCGTGGGGTACATGTGCAGATCATGCAGGATTGTTGCATAGGTACACACATGGCAATGTGGTTTGCTGTCTCCATCCCCCCGTCACCTATGTCTGGCATTTCTCCCCATGTTACCCCTCTCTACCCTCCCTACCCCCCACTGTCCCTCCCCTAGTCTCCCACAACAGACCCCAGTGTGTGATACTTCCCTCCCTGTGTCTATGTGTTCTCACTGTTCAATACCACCTATGAGTGAGAACATGTGGTGTTTGATTTTCTGTTCTTCTGTCAGTTTGCTGAGAATGATGGTTTCCAGATTCATCCATGTCCTTACAAAGGACATGAACTCGCTGTTTTTTATGGCTTCATGGTATTCTATGGTGTATACATGCCAAATTTTCCTTGTCCAGTATATCATCAGTGGGTATTTGGGTTGGTTCCAGGTCTTTGCTATTGTAAACAGTGCTGCAATGAACATACATGTGCATGTGTCTTTATCATAGAATGATGTGTAATCCTTTGGATATATACACAGTAATGGGTTTGCTGGGTCAAATGGAATTTCTATTTCTAGGTCCTTGAGGAATTGCCACACTGTCTTCCACAATGGTTGAACTAATTTACACTCCCACCAACAGTGTAAAAGTGTTCCTATTTCTCCACATTCTCTCCAGCATCTGTTGTCTCCAGATTTTTTAATGATCGCCATTCTAACTGGCGTGAGATTGTATCTCAATGTGGTTTTGATTTGCATTTTGTTTTTTTCTTAACCTCTCCCTCCTCCCACTCCTTACCCTCTAATTGTCCCCAGTGTCTGTTGTTCCTCTCTTTCTGTCCATGTGTTCTTATTATTTAGTTTCCACTTATTAGTGAGAGCATGCGATATTTTTCTTTTTCTGTTCCTGTGTTAGTTTGTCAAGGATAATGACCTTAAATTCCATCTATGTTTCTGCAAATTAAATTTCACAACTTAACTTGGAATATTCTATAGAAAGAAAATATAAAGAATACATGCTACCTGAATTTTACAGTTAGGGTAAATATACTAGGACAAATTTACCTTATTACAATTTTCCCACTTTGTTTTCTAGAGTTCTGGTTCCAGCCACTGTAGAGCATGGTAGAATAGAAATAGCCCCTCCCCCCATCTCATCACTAAGTTCAGTTCTATTTAAATTTTTTTTTCAATTGTAACTTTTATTTTAGGTTTGGGGGTACATATGAAGCTTTGTTACCTAGTAAGTGTGTCACGGGGTTTGTTGTACAGATTATTTATCATCTAAGTATTAAGCCTACTATTCAATAACTATTTTTTCTGCTCCTCTCCCTCCTCCACTCTCTACCCTCCATCCTCAAATAGATTCCAGTGTCTGTTGTTCCCTTCTTTGTGTCCATGAGTTCTCATTATTAAGCTCCCGCTTATAAATGAGAACATGCAACATTTGGTTTTCTGTTCCTGGATTAGTTTGCTAAGGATAATAGCCTCTAGCTCCATCCATATTCCCACAAAGGACATGATTTCATTCTTTTTTATGGCTGCATAGTATTCCATGGTGTATATGTACCATATTTTCTTAATTCAGTCTGTCACTGATGGGCATTTAGGTTGATTCCATGTCTTTGCTATTGTGAATAGTGCTGTTGTGAACATACATTTGCATGTGTTTTTATGGTAGAATGATTTGTATTCTACCATGTAGAATATATGAGTTTATACCCAGTAGTGGGATTGCTGTGTTGAATGGTAGTTCTGTTTTTAGTTCTTTGACGAATCACCACATGCCAAAAGCAATTGCAACAAAAGTAAAAATTGACAAATGAGACCAAATTAAACTAAAGAGCTTCCGCACAGCAAAAGAAGCTATCAGCAGAATAAACAAGCAACCTACAGAATGGGAGAAAATATTTGCAAACTATACATCTAACAAATGTCTCATATCCAGAGTCTGTAAGAAAGTTATTTTAATAGTCACGTACTGCTTTTCTATATTGCTGCATAATACATTATACCAAAATTTAGTGTCTTAGAACACTAAATTTATTACCTCACAGGAATACAGGTGTGGCTTAATTGAGTTCTCTGGCCCTGGGTCTGTCTTATGTGCTGCAAGGAAGGTGTCAGACAGAGCTGCAGTTGGCCAAATTCTCAACTAGGGGTAGATCTTCTGCCAAACTTCCTCAAATGGCTGTGGGCAGGATTTAGTTTTTAGGAGCCAGTGGCCAGAAGCCTTCCTCAGTTCCTGGCCACGTGGGCCTCCCCACACAACTGCTTATGACATGGCTTATGGTTCATCAGAGTGAGCAAGAGAGAAGGCAAAGAGCGAATGCTAGCAAGATGGAAGTCTTATTCTTTCATAGCCTGATTTCAGAAGTCACATCCATTCACTTTTATAATATTATACTCATTAGAAGTAGGTCACAGGGCTGGTCCCCGCTGAGAGGAAGGGAATTAGACAAGGCTGTGAATTCTTAGACAAGAGGGGATAGTGAGGAACATTTAAAAGTTGGTTTATATTTTTATTTAAAAAATGATATTCACACACTGAGAAAAACAATTTATACTTTTTTCTTTAGCATTTTACCCAATTATTCAGAGGTTAAGGAAACATTTCAAGAATAAAACAAAATATGCTTACATGATTTGAAGTCATGGCCGTAATCTCACTTTTTATTGGCATTTATTAACACCTGATTGATCACATTAATTGTTACATAGCTACAGTCTATATTTGAAATTTAAAGATAAGAGTTAAAATGAAAGATTTATATGCCATAGTATTTATGTTAGTATACAACCAATGCTGAATTTCTAATACAAAATGTCAACACTAGGAACATCAATTCCAAGGATAGTGAATTGCCCACTTGAAGCCACAAAAGGTATAAGGAGATGGTACATTTTTAAGTGTTTTTTAAAAAATCAAGCGATAATTATAGAACTGGTGAAACTATTCTTAGGGAATGAAGGGAAAGTAAAGATACCAGATGAAGGAAAACTATAGGATGCTATTAATAGCAAGACCTACTCTTAAAGATTGGCTAAAGGAAACTCTATAAACAGAAACAAAATGATAAAAGAAGAATCCTGGAGCATCAAAAAACAAAAAGGAATAATCAAATACAAATATGAATATATAAGAATATCTTTCTCCTCATTTGTTTTATAAATCTTATTTAATGATTGAAATAAAAATTATAAAATAGTTTTATACTCAAGAAAGTGATATTTAAGGATGGAGAAGGTAAAATGACCTAAACAGAAGTAAGTTTTCCATACTTCACTTGAAGTGATGAAATGTTGATTTCCAGTAGATGAGGCTGTTACATTTGTATATTTTAACTCTCAAAACAACAAGTATGAAAACTGTACAAAGTGATAAACTAAAAAATACTGTGTATATATCAGCCAGGTGGAGTCCAATCAGAAATTCAAGTAACAAACAGGAAAGCCAAAGAAAAGCAGGAATGAGAAAGAGAGGACACAAAGAAAACCAACTATAAAATGGCAGATATAAGTTCTAACAGATGAATAATCACTGTAAATGTAAATGGCCTAAATAGACCAGCTAGAATTCAGAGATTGGCAGGGTGGATTAAAAAACAAAACAAACAAACATGAGCAAGTTATGTGCTGTTAATAATAAACTTAATAAGAAATGTGCTTCCTCAAATCATCAACTAACATTGCCATCTATCACAAATAAAAGAATGGAAAAAATATACCAAGTAAGTATTAGTTTTTTAAAAATACCTAAGAGTGGCTCTGTTAATATCAGAGATGTTACTTCAGAACAAAATAAAAAAATAAATAAAATATAGAAGGCTACCACTGACAAGGAGGGAAATTTCATAATATTAAAATGGTCAATACATCAGGAAGACATAGTGATCCTATACGAGTATACACAAAACATGACAGTTTCCAAACACATTAAGCAAAAACAGGTAGAGCTGAAAAGAGAAATAGATAAATCAGGGATTATAGTTGAGGACTTCAGAAATCTCACTCAACAACTAATAAAATGACTACACAGAAAATCGGCAAAGGTATAGAGAATAACACAATCAACAAATAGAATACAATTTTCATGTATAGAACATTCCACCATATAGTTGCAGAATGTATATAATTTCAAGTGTCATGTGGCATCCACTAAGGTACAAATCCTATACAAAAATAATAAAAAAAATAACCTTCAACTAATATAAAAGAATTGAAATTAGAGCATGTTCTCTTTTTGTAATGAAAGCAAACTAAAAATCTACAGCAATACGACAGAAATATATCTAAAGAAACATGGCTAAATAATTCATGATTCAATGATGAATTCACAAAGAAAATAAAAAATACAAAAGTGAATAAAATGAAAATAATGTAACATCAAATATTTGAAAGACAGCTAAAGTAGTGCAGAGAAGAAAGATTATGCCCTAAATTCTTACATTAGAAATAAGATTGTGAAGACAATAATCTAAGTTCCTACCACAAGAAACTTAGAAAGAAGAGCAAAGTAAAAGAAATAACAATTTAAATATATTTGAATTATTTCTCTTATTTAAATTGTTTTATTTAAAATTATTTAAATTATTTATTTTATTTAACTATATTTAAATCATTTGAATATATATTTAAATATTTTAGCTTGCAATGAATGTAGCTTCCAATGAATATACTGAATAAATAAGCTAAATACTGTTTTAATTTTAAAATGTTTCTTGACTTGATCAACACAGGTATGACAATCTTATATGACTTCTTAGGGGGTATATTGGAAAAGTGGCATTTCTGCCTTGCCTGCTTTTGAAGTCTGGATGAAAGGTGTAGGTTTCTTATGTCTGATCTTTTTCTTTTCTGAAAGAAAAAACGGTCTTGCCCTGTCTTTCCTACATGTTCACTACAACATTTGAATTCACCAGAAATTTTGCAATTTGAAGGAGCTGGGCTTTAAAATAAATTTTGTTCATTCAATTTATATTTTCAAAGTGTAAATCTTACTTTTTGGTCATGCTGTTTACAGTGAAAATTGAATTCCAGATCATACATATAAAATAAGGTTTAACACACAGTATCATGCATGATTTTACATAAATACTTTTGGCTTTAGTAAGAACTAGGGTGACTGAAGCGGAGTATTTGGATATATGCACAGGTATAGCTCATAAATGTCTAAGTACATTGTAAAATATCTGCTTCTGAATCTATTTTTTTCTCTCAGCTTTCTGATGTGGAATACAGTTTAGCCATTTTGGATTATTAATGTAAAGAATGTACTGTTGGTAAAGTAAAACCGACTTTAAGAATAAATTTTGTGTTGACTGAAAAATAGTATAAGTGGTTTTCAAAAATAAATAGGACAATCATTGAGCTTCACTCTTCAAACTTCATGAAGTCTGAGAAAACTGCAGTCAGCCAACATAAAGCAGTTGGCAGCTTTGCACATTCTATCAAATGGATGTGAGAAAATATTACCTCATTGTACTGACATAAAAGAGCTTTCTCCTGTTCACCACAAAGAGTAAATAGACCGCTGGGTGCGGTGGCTCAAGCCTGTAATCCCAGCACTTTGGGAGGCCGAGGTGGGCGGAACACGAGGTCAAGAGATCGAGACCATCCTGGCCAGCATGGTGAAACCCCGTGTCTACTAAAAATACAAAAAATTAGCCAGGCATGGCGGCGTGACCCGTAGTCCCAGCCACCTGGGAGGCTGAGGCAGGAGAATTGCTTGAACCCGGAGGAGGAGGTGGCAGTGAGCCGAGATCGCGCCACTGCACTCCAGCCTGGCACCTGGCAACAGAGCGAGACTCTGTCTCAAAAAAAAAAAAAAAAAAAAAAAAAAAAAGACCTGCGAAGGTCTTGTGACAGCCGCACAGATTTTGAAGAATAATATGGATGTGGTAAACAGTTTAGGAATTTTACTTAGAAAATGCATAGGAAAATTGGGGTCATCTGTGGTTTTGTTTCCTGAAATCTTAAATGCACAAAAATAGTTGGAAATCTTGATGGATTCAATATTTAAAAAATCTATAATTTTAACAAATTATAAAATTTTAAGTGTAAAAACGACAGAAAAACTGCCCTGATCTTGGATGATATACCCTTCCTTCTCTTAGCACCTCCTAGCTTCTCATGGCACAGTAGGAATTATTTCAGAGTGATTTGCTCTCACATTATATACCGATAATAATTATCACTTAGACTCATTGGCTATGTGCTCTCATTTTAGTTTCCTTTTAACATTTTAGCATTTCCAGAAACAGTTTTATTGTCATCTTTGTCATTTAATCAATATGAGGTTCTACAAGATGATGTTTACATAGTAATGTAAATTTCAGATCCAGTCACCTGCCCAACTTTAGAAAGTGGTAGAATCTTTAACATTATCAGGCTTGTGCAGTGTTATTTCCCATAAAATGTGCACCATGTCTGTTAGCCACCTGGAAATAGTGCTAAGCTGCTAAGCACATTCTTATATCAAAATAAGATTTGGTGGGGCTTTATAGTTCCAGCAGAGCTAATACTAATTTTATTTTTGGCTTAAGGTCTTAAGAAACATTTGGGCTTTTTTATTTGGCACTATTAAGTTGGATTAGATTGCATAAGAAAATTGGGATAGTTTGTGATTTTTTCACTAAAACCTTGACATGAATATAAATATTAAAAAATGCTGATGAATTTACTAAGTGTCAGGTTTCCATACAAACAGGTAATATGTAGACCACATTATATATAAGTGTGTGTGTGTGTGTATATATTCTATATAATATAGAAATATACTTAGGCTGCTAAACTCAAATGCATGACATACTCTTTAAGTCTCAAAATTTGTACACTGGTGAGAAATTTCAGCAGGATTTTAAAGCAGAGCTTTCTTGAACCTGCTTGGCATCCCAAGTACTTCATAAGAGTAGTTAAATGATGTATTTACCAAGAAAGTCTAAATTGCCTGAACCTAAATTTGTACTTGGCAGGCAAAGCACCATAAAGGCTTCAAGCTGATCAGCCTGCCAGAAAATAGGAATTTTATTTTTCCAAGACTCATTACAAATGATGCATTGACACTTTATAAAATGTATTATAGATTTTGGATCTCTCGGTATTTCTTTATTCATATTATAAAGAAGCCAAACTGGTCACTTTTTCTCTCTGATCTATGAGGTTATTATTATAATGTAATTTTTGAGCCCCTTAAAGCTTATAGAAAATGCAGCAATAACATCAAGATGCTATGTGGGGAGACTCTGAAATGGTTTATTATTTATTTATTTATCTATTTTTAATTACAATTTTAAGTTCTGGGACACATGTGCAGAATGTGCAGGTCTGTTACATAGGTATACATGTACTATGGTGGTTTGTTGTACCCATCAACCTGTTATCTACATTAGGTATTTCTCCTAATGCTATCCCTCCACTAGGCCCCACCCCCTCTGACAGGCCCTGGTGTGTGATGTTCTCCTCCCTGTGTCCATGTGTTCTCATTGTTCAATTCCCACTTATGAGTGAGAACATGCAGTGTTTGGTTTTCTGTTCCTGTGTTAGTTTGCTGAGAATGATGATTTCCAGTTTCATCCATGTTCCTGCAAAGGACACGGACTTATGCTTTTTTTATGACTGCATGTTATTCTATGGGGTATATGTGTCACATTTTCTTTATTCAGTCTATCATTGATGGGCATTTGAGTTGGTTCCAAATCTTTGCTATTGTGAATAGTGCTGCAATAAAAATACATATGCATATGTCTTTATAATTGAATGATTTATAATCCTTTGGGTATATAACCAGTAATTGGATTGCTGGGTCAAATGCTGTTTCTGGTTCTAGATCCTTGAGGAATTGCCACATTGTCTTCCATAATGGTTGAACTAATTTACATTCCCACCAACAGTGTAAAAGCATTCCTATTTCTTCACATCCTCTCTAGCATCTGTCATTTTCTGATTTTTTAATGATAGCCATTCTAATTGGTGTGAGATGATATCTCATTCTGGTTTATTTTTCAAAGGATTGGAGTCTGAAAATCATTGAACATTATCTTAGAAACATAGTATTTTTATCACTATTTTTTCCTCAAATAATTTTACTGAAAATCTAGCCTAAAGGAAAGGCATCACATAGATTTGAACCAGTGGCACATTGCTTCAACAACACTAGGTAATAGCAATAGATTAAAGAGGGAGCAATGAAGAGCAAGCTAGCAAAAGGCCATGTTTACTGTATTTATTCCATGCCAATTCTTTAAAATAGAGATAATTTCTATCTGATCAGATGATGCCATTTAAATTTTAATAATACCTCTTGGAAAACATGACAATATGTTTTAAAATTTATGTTTATGCTTATTTTATGTTACAATGCTTTTGGAAAGTAAAATATCTAAGCTTTAAATTATTGGCCAGTTGTTCAACTTTATTTTATATTATTAAGTTGCCTGCTTTGAGGAATTATTTTCTGTCTCTGTACAATTTCAAAGTCTCTCATTTGCACCAACCAGCATAGATTGAAATTGCCTGTATAATTTGCTACAGTGTAAGGATTTTTAAAATAGGATATTTAACCTTGAGTAAATCTTGAACTACATATATATGACACCATATGGCCATTTACTATAATGGTTTCATTTATCTCATTGTCACAATTATTATCTTCTGTTTAATAATCTGTGTACTCTTGCAAAATTTCATATATATATATATATATATATATATATTGCTTTAGACCTATACAAAATTCATTTCCATATTCATCATTTGTGCATGTTTGACAGGCCACATTTTGTAATACAATAAAGTGCCTATTTTCCTAAATATTAAAAACTGACTTTTTTCCTTTTATCAAAATATATGCCATCATATCTATCATAGCGATTGTTTCTTAATGTTGTGCTTTGAATCTGTATTAATCTATTTTCCCACTGCACATGACTTTTGTGTGCATTACAGGTCGTATGCTTCTTAGGAAATAATTCAAGAAAGGTTTCATTTTCTATAGATCACAATAAAGCAATAACTATAAACAATAAGACAAAAATATTTTTAATGTCCATTTTATCCTGCCATGGAAGTGTAACTTCTGCCAAAAATGCTTTTCTTTCTGCCCCATTTCATTCTTCAGATAGTACATAAAATGTCACTTGGGAGAGAGTTTGCTAAATACATAGAGATTTTTTGGATTACATTACACTGCTTGCTCCATTCAAAGATTAGTTAAATTTTGTGATTGTTAGTTTGGTTTATTATTTCTGATTGTCAGCCACACCCAGGATGGCAGAAGTGATGTCTCTTTAGTTCACTTTCAAGAAGCAGGTCAGCAGTGGATCTTCAACCCACCTTATTTTGTTGTTGTTGTGTTTTGTTTTGCTTTAGGCGTTTAGCAGCCAGAAACTACGGTTTTTAGCTTCTGCTTCTAGTGATAGGTGGAAAAGAGAGATGAGAAAGGGGTTTTACTAGCCCAGCCAGAAACAGAAACTAAGAACCCATGACTGTGTTCTCTCCCTTGGATGCCCTTAGACAAAGGGCCTCCAAGGGATCTAGAATTCTCAGATCACAGGTTTAGTTAGTGGGAAGTATAAACTGTTACCTGAAGGATGAGAAGCCAGGAGAAAGAGGGCTTGTGGAGAGGGGGGAGCCTGCTCCTGCAGAGCAAACAGGTCGTACCAAGGAGAATGTGGAGGTGAGGTTGTGCAAGGAATAGACACATCCAGCGTGGGAGACACAGGGAACGTGGAAGATGAAGTGACAAAGAGGAGACCAGAGGGATGAACATGCCTGGACCCCAAAGTGTCTTTAAGCTATGATGAGGAGATTGAATGAACTCAAAGGAAACTGTCAGGATCAGATGACTAATTGTTGTGTGGTTTAATAGGAGATATTTTGGCATAAATATATTCCAAGTGGAAGTATATCCAATGTATTCCTGAAATACTCTAAAAGATTTATGGTGAAAATAGTTGATAGTTTGAAGCTGTAGAATATTTATATGAAGAGGTAGTAGTTCTGGATTCAAATTTCCTCAGTTTCCAAACTGGGTTGACCCCTTGTAACTGTATGACTTGGATGTATACATCAGAGGCTAAGCCCTAGTTTCTTTATCACTAAGATGAGGATAATAATAGTACTGAGTATTCCACTGATTAACATTAATATTATAGACAAATTGAAACTGCAGCTTTATTACATGAAATACAGAGCACTTTCCTATGCATTTCCTGTTTTTTAAGTACACCATTTCTCTTTCAAAAGGCAGGGGGAAAAACACACAAAAAGTAAATGGTACAATTAGTATGTCAAGGTGACATTGTAATGACTTGTATAACACAGAGAAAACCATATACCTTGCCTACAAGACACCTAGGGCTAACAAATCTGCAGGCATTTTCCTTTTGATAGTCATAAGATTCAATGAGGTTCATGCTATTTTTGTCTCCTTTTACACTAAGGATATTGAGTCAAAGGCAATTTATGTAATTTGTCCAAGATCATTGTCTAAAATGGGGCAGAGTAAGACTATCCAGTAGAGGCTGGAGTCCACTCTCTTACATATTAAGTTCTTCTTTGGCAACAAATAATATTTTTTAGTGATATTATGTATACTTTGTAGGCCCTTAACATTTTATTTATTTGGTTATGTACTACATTCAAAAATATTTGCAGGAATCATGGTGGCCTCATTGTATGGGCATTTTTACAATGCAAAAATCAGTACAAGAAACCGGAGTCAACAGCATTAAAATATTTCCCCATGTGTCAGTGGTCCTGTGCTACAGGATCACTACAAATATGTCCTACAACCACTGGCAAATATGTTCATAGTTGTCTAAGCTAAAACACCAAGAGTTCACACATTTGTATAGGGAAATAAAGACTTTAGTACATACATATGTGTGTTAACTCTCCTCATCTCAAGCAAGTTTTCCTTGCCTGAGAAAACTTTTTAAAATGGGAAATACTCTTCAAGTTCAAGGACTGACTGATGAAGCCCAGATCATTTTTATTTAGTCAGATGTGAAGAAATACACAGTTAATTGGTAGGCAAGGTCTCAATGTACCAGAATCCAATCATAGAGTCTTCAAAACACTAGTGAAATAAAAGTTAATGAGACATTTTAAAGACATTACAATTTTATGATACCGATTTATTTTGAAAACTGGCAAGGATAAATTTAAGTTTAATATGCTGAATTAAATTCTCTGTCTGCACTTTGTGATTACAACCAGAAGAAATATCATTAAATAGTGAATAGTGAATATATGTATATGTAAATATATATATATATATATATATATATATATATATATATATATATATATATATGCTGTGTTTCTAATTAAGAGTTCCTTTTGTTCTTTTCTTTTTTATATTGGTCTTGGAATTTAGTGAGTTATATTCTTATTGCCCACTGAATTATAATAAATGAAGGGAACAAAATACTCCAAATCAGCAATAATTGAAACATGATTGGACATATACCAATGCTAACAAAAATAATTACAACCAGGCATCTGTATTATTATAGCAAATATTATAATGAGGAGTGAAGTGGTTGATATCACTATAGAACACTTTTTAAATGTTTTTTTCTATAATTAAAAGTTAATATTAAGTTTAATAATATCAGATCTCTTAATTAGATAGCCTTAATATTCATCTTTTAAAAAGATTATATAGTCTTTTTTTCCAATGATTAAAGACTTATTTTGTAAGTTAGTTGAAGTAATGAAACCCATTCAGTTGATTAAACAGATGGATCATAAAGAGGCGATTTATGATGTGTAACTATATAAAAGCAAATGAAAAAAAGTGAGAGGATTTAATGTCATGCACATAAAATATTATCTAAGATTATTTACACCAGAAAAGCATATCTGAGAATAAAAATGGGTAATTATATCCAGCCATGGAACTTATATTAATTTACAAATTAAGCTGCATGTTTTCAGCACTTATTTTAAAGCAAAAATTTTACTTACTATATCCTCAATATACCTACATTACTATGTTGAATAAAGAAATGGGTATCTGTATTGTTACATATGGTATGCCTTTATTAATTAATTTGTGTTTTGGTATTTATATGGAAAGTTGATTTCAATTCCTTTACAAAGCTTTGCAGTGGGCTAAGACTCTGTGTAGTATTATCGATGCTGTAAAGTTTTCTCATTTCCAAGAGACAGTCATTACTTAATCAGTACTCCTTAGACCACCTTGACCATACCTAAGAATCTAATACTGACTTGACATATATTACATCATAAACAAAATGATTGAACAAATACATATATTTGTTATAATGTAAATTATGTATCTTTAAAACTTAACTGTGCTTGTCTGATCCACCAGACTGCAAAATCTTTGACACACAAGAATCATGTCTTTTTCATAATATTTTATTTTTAGAGCTTATCACAGCATTAACCACAGTAATAAATTAGTTCATGTATAAGTTAGATGTGCTTTTGCTTGAAAATAACAGAAAGCTCAACTAACATAACTTAAATAAATATAGGTTATCCTGCTCACATAGTAAAGAAGTCAGAAGTATGCATTCTAGGTGTCATGCCACAATTCACACCTTAAATCAGGCTCTTTATCTTTATGATTCACCATTTTGAATGTTATGAGAAGGCTGTTATACTTACTTTCTTCCAGAACCACATCCTTTTTCAAACACAAGGAAGGTAGAGGAAAGAAAGTTCCTCATTGTGATCTTCCCATATTTTTCTAGATGGGGAAACCTTCTCAGTATACTTCATCTCACATCCCAGCAGCCAGAGCCAGGCCATAGGCCTGTCATGAAACTAGTCAACAGTCAGGCATCGTGGAAAAGGTAGACTATGGTTTAACCTCTGGGATTGGGATAGAGGCCTATTCGCCCATAGATCAATAGGTTCTGCATTCTGCCTGAAAAAATTGAGGCTTAATTAGCAGGAAAAAAGAAAACCATTAAGTAGTTATTGGACCTTAAATATTACAGTTTGTATTTCGTAGTGGACAATATTATAATAGATATGACCTGAATAGAAGTGGATTTGTCAAAATGAATTTTTTATGTCATATGCTATCTTAAATTGCATCTTTATATTTTTACTTGTATTTGTTTGGCAAAAGTAAATATGAGCATTTTCTATTTCTTAGTGGATAGTTACAAATATTTAAATTCCTCTATATTTTTAGTTAGATTGGAAAAATATGCAATATTGAAAAGATGGGGCTGGATGCGGTGGCTCACGCCTGTAATCCCAGCACTTTGAGAGGCCAAGGCAGGTGGATCACGAGGTCAGTTCAAGACCAGCCTGGCCAAGATGGTGAAACCTCATCTCTATTAGAATACAAAATTTAGCCAGGCGTGGGTGGTGGCGCATGCCTGTAATCCCAGCTACTCAGGAGGCTGAGGCAGCGGAATCGCTTGAATCTGGGAGGCAGAGGTTGCAGTGAGCCAAGATTGGGCTACTATACTCCAGCCTGGTGACAGAGCAAGACTCTGCCTCAAAATAAATAAATAAATAAATAAATAAAAGAGAAAAATAAAAAAACAAGCAAAAAAAAGAAAAAAAAAAGCAAAGCAAGAGACACACAAACAAGCAAATGCATGTAAAGCAATGTATTTTTTTGAGAAAAGATGCATTGTTTTCATAAATTTTCAAAAATATAGGTCTTGTTCTTGTAATTGCAAGGGATATTTCAGAGTGAAATTATGTTCTCTATCTTTTCTTAGGTCTTAAAGATAAATATGAATTTAGATTCCATTCATCGATTGATTGAGGAAACGCAGATCTTCCAGATGCAGCAGTCATCAATTAAGTCACACTGTGACATGGTGGCACCTGCCTCACCCACCAGGCATACCTATAATACCTGCTTCCCATTTTATGGGCTACAATCTCACACTGCTCACAATTTATGTGCACATTCATGTAACACCAGTGAATGGGATATTTGTGAGGAACTTCGCCTCCGGGAACTTGAAGAAGTCAAGGCCAGAGCTGCTCAGATGGAAAAGACCATGCGGTGGTGGTCGGACTGCACTGCCAACTGGAGAGAAAAATGGAGTAAAGTTCGAGCGGAAAGGAACAGTGCCAGGGAGGAAGGAAGACAACTCAGACTAAAACTAGAGATGGCAATGAAAGAATTGAGTACACTGAAAAAGAAACAGAGTCTGCCACCTCAGAAGGAGGCATTAGAAGCTAAAATCACCCAGGATCTGAAGCTTCCTAGTTTCGTAGAAGAATCCTGTGAACATAGAGAACAATTTCAATTTGGTTTTCAAATGTGTGAGTCTATCAGAGAGTGTTTAGTAAAAAGACAATTTTCTACAAAGGAGGAAACAAATAATAAGGTAAGAAAAAAACCCAGAGGTGATGTGACAGTGAGGAAGAAGGAAGTGACAAATCCAATGGTGGCTACGCTAGTCTGCCAGGGCTACCATAACAAAGTACCCTAATCAGGGTGGTTTAAGGAAGAGAATGCATTTTCTTACAATTGTAGAAGCTAGAAGTACACCATCAAGGTGCTAGCATGGTTGGTTTCTTCTGAGGCCTCTCTCCTTGGCTTATAGAATGCTGTTTTCTCCCTGTCTTCCATGGTCTTTTCTCTGTACACATGTCTGTGTCTTAAGTTCTTTTAGGACACTCTAATGAACCTAATTTAACTAAATCATCTTCCTAAGTCCCTGTCTTCACCAACAATCACATTCTGAGGTACTGGGTTAGGACTTCAACAAATAAATTTTGGGAAAGCACACTTTCAGCCCATACCAGTTGTTTTACTAGTATTTATAGGAAAAAAAAAAAAAAAAACTCAGCATTTTTTTATCTGAAAAGAAAATATTTGGAGACATTTCTTTCCATTTCCCTTAATTTGTCAAAATTGTAAACAAGGCATAGCGTAGTTTGAATATTTCTCAAAGTTTGGGACTCAAGCCTCATGATTTAACTTCTTATAAAATGGGTACTGCAGGCAAATAGGGTACTTTAGGAAATGCTTCATAGGGTCCACTGACGGGATTTCTTGATATACTTAGAATATCAGTTTCTGAGAATTCTGTACAAAACAAGTATAACTTTAAAACGTCTATCAGTTTGTACACTTATTCATCCATGAACCATCACCCTGTTTCGTTTGTTTGTTTGTTTGAACTTGGTAAATACTATTAACAACCCAAAGAACATACTTTGGGAACTCCTGTTACCTCTTATCATAATATCAGTTTATTTTGTTACCTCTTTCTACTTAATCCCATCTCTATTACATATTAGTTAATATCTGGCACCTCTACCATTGCATTTAGTGTTTTAAGCTATTCTATAATGTATAGAATTTACGGAAGGTAAAACCTAGAATTCATTGCAAATAAAATAATGAAGATTACAATAATGTAATTACTTCTTCTTATTTGTTCTTCTACATTTTCTTTTAAAAGCATTCAGTGTTGGTAATCTAGGTTGTTAGTACCTTTGTATGTATCTTTTGGAAAATCATATATTCTCAAAATTGAGCTATATTAATGTTTGCACTAGAGGAATGCAATGATGAGCATAAGGGAACATAGCTCACATAATGTTCTCTGAATCCACAAAACTATTTTGTTATTACAAGTTACTAGACTTTGCATTTGAGAGAATGAAGGATTCTCTTCACATGTATTATTATGGAAAATTTTCAATATCTTGGGATTTCTTCTGAAATATCTTTGTAACATTAATGTCAAGAAAAAATCAAACATAGCAGGTATTTATTAAAATTTATTTATTTGCTAAAAATCCTTCTGGAATTTCCTTCTGATAGTAGGAAAATAAATATTACCTGTTGAAGAAGTTTTAATCAGTTTTTTCCTTAAAATTTTGACCTCTCTTTGCCAACTCTGTGCCCAACAAGAAAGATATGTATATGTATCATTCGCCTGACTTCAATACTTTCCATGAACAATACATCTTATTTTATTGTTTGTCAAAATATTATGATACAGATAATTGCAATACTCATTTTTGAGAGAATTAAGGAATGAATTATACTAGGTAATCTGGCATCCATATATTATTTAAAACATATAGTATTGAAGTATTATGGAGATTTTACTTGAGCTTGATTATTCAATGAGATTTTATTTGAAATTGCCTTTCACTTCAAACTTATAAACTAGGGTAAATTTAAATTATAGTCAAAACCAATAGCATGAGTCATGTGAAGTTTTTGAGTTATGCACTAAGAGTATTGATGCAGTTGCTGCCCTAGTATTGATGTCCATATCAAGTGTCCCATTAAATTCTATTTGAGATGTGACTCATGAATTAAAATAAAGCAATAAGTAGAACTAAAATAAAGCAATAAGTGAGCTTATTAAAATATTCAAGAGCTTTCTGAAAATTCTATCTTGTCTTTCAAAAATGTTAAAAAAATAATTACTTTGAAACTATGTCTTATGACAAGAGAAACTTGAAAAAGAATTCGTCAACTCATTAAAAAATTCTTTACAGCTGTTCAACTTTGTGTATGGTTATTTTTAGCTATGATTAGAAAAAGAAAACAAACAAAGAGCTAAAGCAGACCTTTTTAGAAATGTATTTTATTATAACAAGGTAGAACATAGAAAAGTTTGAAGAAGAACGTAAGTAAGTTCAGTCATGTAACACTTTCAGGTAATGATAATGAAATAAAAATATGGATTTGATGTTGTATCGTAACATTTATTTCTTTATGAAAATGTATTGTTGTCATGATTTTTCTCCTAAGGGGTTTAAATATCTAACATAATTTTTTTTTTTCCCCAGGAAGAAGGAGTGGTTATTGATTCTTTAAAATTAAATGAGGAGATGAAACCTAATCTAGATTGTGTTGATTTATTCAAGAATGGTGGCTCTGGAAATGGTGAAATGAAACCTGGGCTGAAACTGAAAGCGATAAACCTGCCTTTGGAAAATCAAATAACTGAAATTTCAGCTTTGCAGGTGCATTTGGATGAGTTCCAAAAAATCTTATGGAAGGAAAGAGAGTAAGTGCTAATCATTCTCTACCTTAACCAAGTTTGTTTTAAACCACTTAAAATTGTTAACACTGATAGATTGGTCATTTGATAAACATGCCTTTTATCCATGTTTAGTCATTAAGTTTTAGTATTTAAAGAAATTAGTTTGATATATTTTGAATTTTAAAAAGTAATCTATAACTTGTTAGTGTTCTTCATTCTTTTAAATTTACTTTTATCATGACTATGTTCTTACCATCTCTGGTAGATTCACTTTAATTTTACCTGAATTCTTAATGTACAAGGTTAAAATATCCAGCGTATTATATAATTTTTACAGCATCTTGGACTTGGTCAATAAATATGTTAATTTTAATAGTGGAAAAAAATCACAATTGTGTGAGATACTGATTACAGAATAAGCTGTCTTATACATGGACCATTAAGGTCCTCAGGCTTGTGATTAATTGGCCTGGATATTCATCTTTGTTCTGATGTATTCTAGCAATGGGACGTTGGCTGTTGCCCCTTTTAGGAAAATAGCTGTAGTGATGTTATGTTCCAGTTTTCTATTGTCTTAAAACAAGCTTTTTCAAACAATGATCATTAAAACGTATCAACAACAACCACTATGTCTTCTGTTTAAGAATCTTGAGCATGGTTTGGCATGGATATCCTTATCTCTGACTTGTGCCTTCAGCTGCAATGTCTCAAACTCTGGCATGCCTGTAAGGCTGGGGCTAGAGCCTCTCTCACTCATATATCTGGCGGTCCATCTCAGTTCTCATCTAGGCCTCAGCTGGGACACCTGCATTGGGGCTATTTATAAGCCTGTTTGGCTTCCTCACAACATCAGGGCTAGGTTGCAAGTGAACATCTTAAGAACACAGAGAGAAGAAAACGCCATTTGAATGACTCTGCCTCACAAATCACTTAGCATCACTTCAGACCCACTTCTCAGTGGTGGGCATCTCAAAGGCTGACTCAGATTCAAGAGAGAGGCACTTTCAATGGAAGGAATGTCAAAACAATTTTATAATAAGGGTGTGTAGGATGCAGTCATTGTGGCAAAGATCTTTGAAAAATACAGTCTGTCATAGCCTTTCTCACTGAATTCTCATGAAGATCAAGAACAAATAATGTCTGGGGAAAAACCTAGTAATATGAAATGTTCACTATGGATTTTTGTTTCTTTGTGATTAGCCTACAATTTTATTAGCACAATGTGGAATATCAAATATATGTTAAAATGTGGTTCCAAAATCTAAAAATAATTATTTTTTATCTCTTAGTTATAAAGTATTAATGAGCAGAACCGGAAAAGCGAGAGGGATATGTATGCATATATACACACAATATATTATATAAATATAAGTATATATTATATAATGATTTTAATTTTCCTGATTTAAATGAACGGAAATAGGGATAATTCTGCATACTAGCCATTCAGAAATACAGTTAGTTCTTTATCTACCACTTATTTTCTGCCAGAAGTTTCTCATTAATCCCTCTGAAATTTACTAGTGCCACCACTTCCTTTTTTAGATTCTTCTTCTATATTTCACTAGATGAATAGATTGTGATCATACAAGCATCTGTGTGCAGAATAAGTACTTATTACTCTACTAAGTGTACATTCCTAAGAGAGGCAACCAACATTAGCGGAAAAAAGAATAAAATTGAATTGGATTTTTAGGCTTGTACATATAGTGACAATTAATTTTATCTAGACCTACAAATGTCAGGCACGTTCTAATCTCTATGCTTTTATTTCTTGAAGGATTTAACTTTTTGGAAATTATAGACTTCTCTCCAGTCCACTCACAATATTACTTCCCTGATGCAGTCTAATAGGAGCAATGTAGAGCTGTGTTTTTCTAGATGTAAACTTTTCTATTCTAAGGTGTCAATTTTAAAGATATGCATATACTGTCTTTACATGTTTATCCACATGCATGCACACAACATATACTTTTTCCTGTCATGGAATAAATGAACAATTCCCAGAGGAAACAAATTCTCCAGTTCTCAGTGACTTCAGTCTATAATCTATAGACAGGTCAAAGAATAAGAGAAAAAAGGAGACTTTCCATGGCCTTGTCTTCCCACGCTCCTCTTTAAGAAACAATCCCACGGATGTTATGAGTCATGGTGCCTGTGTCCGTGAATCAACATTTGCATGCAATCCACATGAGGCAATCACAGTCTTTTTTTTTTTTTTTTTTTCCTATCACAAGAGAACGTTTTCCAAGAATATAGGATATGCTATTACTTATAAATCCATCTAATCTTTTAAATTCTTTGTCCTGGAATCTCAGTGAGTGGGTGGCTTGAATTGAGAAGATGTGGATGTATTTTTTTTCTGCATTCCTATCTAGTGGGAAAATTCTCTTCTTGACTAGTGCACAGAAATCAGCTTAGAAATTCAGGGAGTCATTTTTCTATCGTCCTTGACTAGAATCTCCTATTCAAATAGATGAAACTTTATTGATTTATTTGCACTCTTAGTACTGTTCAGTTTTATGAATAATTCTCCTGTATATAAAAGTTTCTCATACACTGAGACTTTGTATATTTCTGATGACTTTCATAAAGACTTCCCAGATAGAAAACTTGGAGTAAAACCAGGAAACCTGATCCTATTGTAGAGCTGTGTGTACCTAAACATTTAAGAAAAGAAGCTTTGGCAATACCAAATCCCAAGTAACAGAGACTTAGATAAAATATTTTGAACTGTCTTAACATTCAAAATCAGTTTTCAGATTCCACTGCAGATACCTCCTTCATCACTTATAAAATGTTTGTTTTGTGTCTTTTAAGCTGAGCTTCAGGCTGGAGTGCAATGGTGCAATCTCTACTCATTGCAACCCCAGCCTCCTGGGCTCAAGCCATCCTCTCACCTGAGCCTCCCGATTAGCTGGAATTACAGGCTGTGCCACCATGCCTGACTAATTTTATTTATTTTTTAAATTTTCAGTAGAGATGGGGTTTTGCCATATTGCCCAGGCTGGTCTCAAACTCTTGGCCTCAAGTGATCTACCTGCCTTGGTCTCCCAAAGTTCTGGGGTTACAGGGGTTAGCCACTGCGCCCAGCCCATTTTATCTTCTTAATTAATTTTTTTATGCAAGGAAAGTAGTATGCTTCAATTGTTTTGCTTTGCTTCACTAAATGTTCAATTTTTTCTTAATAATATGATACTTAAAATCCAGGTTAGAAGTTTCAGCAAATTAAAAATGTTTCAAAGGTTATTTTTTATATATGCATGAGAGAGACAGATTTCTACTTTATATATATAGATATATATTTCAATTAGTGAATACATTCATTAATACATATGTTATACATAATTATATATTTATATATAATGAACATATATCTCAATTAATTAATAAATTGGCATGTAAATCTAGTTAATACTGCTTAATGTAATATTTATAAATATTAGAAAGTCAAGCTTACTTTGTTTCTTTATTAACTGTCACTTATGGAATATTCAATAAACCTTTACCATTTTTTTTTTTTTTTGAGACGGAGTTTCTCTTTTGTTACCCAGGCTGGAGTGCAATGGCGTGATCTCAGCTCACCGCAACCTCCGCTTCCTGGGTTCAGGCAATTCTCCTGCCTCAGCCTCCTGAGTAGCTGGGATTACAGGC
>NW_016107364.1:683194-714185 GCF_001604975.1 Cebus imitator
CCTGGGTTCAGGCAATTCTCCTGCCTCAGCCTCCTGAGTAGCTGGGATTACAGGCACGCGCCACCATGCCCAGCTAATTTTTTTCTATTTTTAGTAGAGACGGGATTTCACCATGTTGACCAGGATGGTCTCGATCTCTTGACCTCGTGATCCACCCGCCTCGGCCTCCCAAAGTGCTGGGATTACAGGCGTGAGCCACCGCGCCCGGCACCTTTACCATTTTTTAACTCTCAGCATCTATTTTGTGTTTTGGCAGTTTGCCACCAAATGAAACAGTCTGTATCTGTGCATAGGTAATGAAAATGCCAGTAAGTCTCTACCATGGTTTCCTCTGCAATGAAGGTACAGACAATTGATGTAGGAATAGTGCTTCAGAGGTGGCCACCTAGACTTTTAAGCAAAGCCAATACCCCAAGGCAGTAGACAGCATCCAGAATTCATGCATGAGGGGGAAGCAGCAGCAGTAAGGACAACTTGTTTCCAGAGGCAATGGTGGCCTCTGGTGCCTAGTGACATCACTCACTGTCCTGTGTTGGTGATCTTGAGGTCTTGCTGTAATGTCTCTACCTTAATAGTGGCTGAAATAGTGTGCTTACAGGAAGATTTCTATGACTTTTTCATCAGTGTTTCCTGATGCATGTGTTCCCCAGAGATTTCCCAGAAATTTTTTGAGCTATAGTATCTTTTTCCACTCAAATTAGCTGATTTGAATATGTTTGCTTGGCAGATATATAATACTAAGAGGCTGTACGGGCAACAGAGAGAGGACGTTACAGGCAGTGGGGTCTTCATGAGACTAGTTTTATGGCATGAGAGTGGGTCTTTGTCTCCATCTGCTTCATCTGCAAGCATTGTTCTATGATTTTCCTGGAGATCTGAGCTTAATAATATTCTTTAAATACTTATCTTTTCTAATTAAATTAACTGTATATGGCTTGGCTGTTTGTAACAATAGTAAGAAGTGCAGTTGTAAAATGACATATATGCTGCTTATTTAAAGTATATTTGTATTAACTTAACAGTTTAATATTATCTCTCAATTTTGAACTGTTATAAAAATGAATATCTGCATATCATTACAAATAATCATTTAATTTGGTAAGAACATTTTTATTCTTATACACTCTTTCAGAAAATTGTTCATTTTTTTTTCCAGTGAAATTTCCTACAGTTCAACAATGATTAACATTTATTACTAGATATTAATTTTTAGGACCTTTCATTCCTGAGAAATATTTGAATAATATTCTTGTCTAGAAATTTAAATTTCATTTCCAATTATTGTGGAATTGCGACAGTAAACAAAGCATCAAACATGCTTAGAAATATAATTACATCTTCCCATAAAAATAATTTTGATTCACATTTTATCTTTTAGATTCTACAAATTTTAAATATTTTAGAAATATGCTTTTAAAAGTGTGTATCATCATATTAAAGATACTATATTTTTGTTGAACTTTGTCTTTAATTTTGTTCTCATAAAGAATGTGTACATAAAATACGTAACACTTCAGTGTAAATATTGGGTGTTTTCCTTTGCCTTCTTATAGCTCACATAACCTGACAATAGGATACCTCTCACTTATAAATTTAACTATATTATTCATCAATTTTGAAAATCTCTGAAACACAGAATAAATTGATTAGGCTAGAAAATTAAGGATTTATAGGGTGCCCCCTGCTGCATAAATTTAGACATACAATGTCCTTAATGCTGGCACAGAGACACAAAAGTTTTTGATGAGGCTGTCAAAATGCTAAAAATATTTTAAGTATCCCATTATCATTAAATAATTTTTTATGAATTACTTGTTTTTTCACTCCCCTAACCTTTTACATAATAAGAATATGTAATTTTGTTTTAGGAAACAAATAAATTTCAGGTATTTTCTTTATGATGTATGCTTAAGGAGGTAAATATGACTTTGACAATTTTTGAATTTGAATTTGAGTTTCTAAATTACCATTTAGTTCATTAAAATGTAATATCAAAAGCAGACGTTTGATTTTTCAACATGTATGATTGTGTTACTTCTAGATTTTTTCAAGTATTACGTTTCTATTATTCTATTATAAATGAAATAATTTTCACAATTAATTTTAATGAGAAACATAAATATATGGTTTATTACACAAATGCAGTTAATTAAAATCTTTTGTAAAATTATTTTATTAATTTAACATATGCCATTTGCTTTTTAAGTTTTTCAATTACTGACAGAATATTTCCACGTTCTACTCAAGAATATCTAAAAAATTAAAATTATAAATGTGATGATTCTTATCTTAAACGTTCCAATGAAGTTACAAACTTTTTATTATAACTTTCAGTGTAAATTCACAGGTCTCAGTCAATACTCAATATCTTTTAAATGTTCTAATTTATCACCCAAAACTTAAAATGCACTCAAATGTTAGATATGCAACATATTTCATCCTATAAGGATTTGTACATATACTTTCTAAATCTAACACGGAATACTAATACTTACTGATTTATTATTTCTGTATTTAATTCTTTTCCTCTTGACATCCCAAACACAACTACTAAAACAAAAATTATATCACAATAAGCAACTTGGATGTCCTCAGCTGGCTAGGTTTACTTGTCTATCTGAAATTGTGACTGCTATGGTTAATCTGGACTATGAACATTCATATTCACTGTTCATAAGACCTAAACTTTCAAGTTGAATCTTTTTGTTTGTTAATTTTGTTTAATATATTTGCTATGTTAATAAGGGATTCTGAATCAGAGTTTATAAATGATGCTTTGCACCTTTTTTTTGCAACCTGTGTCTTTTGAGGTTAAGCTAAGCTCCAACTAATTCTTTTATATCCTCTTTCAATTTCATGGCTTGATTTATACAAATATAACTATATAGCTTTTTAATAGGCTACTTATCCATTTGATTGGCTTAAACTAATGTATTTACCGTCTAACACTACTTTGAATTATTATCATAGTATTGTTACCAGGAAGAGTCATATTTCTTATAAATATTTAAATGACATTCAATTTTGATTTTGCATGCATTTTCTAGCTCTGTATGTTTCTAAAATCTTTCTAGTGACATTTAATATCATTGAAATAGATCCAAGTGTATATATTAGTTAATTATGAATGCAGTAAGTCTGTAACTAACAATCACAGAATCTCAGTGTCATGTAACAATCAAAATGTGTTTACCTAGAGCTCAAACACACAAGTGGTTTTCAAACTTTTATTTCTGTCATCTCTGCTAATATTTCGTTGTCAAATCCTAGAATTGAGGAATGAGGAAAACAACTCTGTCAGTGGAAGTAGAGAAAAATCAATGAGTATTTTTGAATAGTAATCAAATCTACCTTACAGATAAGGAAAAGCCAGCTTCAAAGGTCGATATGTGTTAATTACAACCAGAAATAAATCAATTATCAATGACTCTAACAGACAGTGTGGGCAAACAAACAAACAAATAAACAAAAATCCAATGGTTGGGGTATAGAAAGGCCTCGTTCTGTTGCTAGTTCTACATATAGAGAAATTAATTTCAGTTATTTAGAATAATTTAAATAAGGATCCCAGTGAAATTTCTGTTACAACAAAATTTAAAATATTTAAAAATTATTTTTATATACCCAGTAAATGACTTTTTTTAATGGTTGTTAGGTAGGCTTATTTGCATGCTGTGTCTTTTCAATTTTTTTTTATTCCCATGCAGCCACAATATGAAGATGGATAAAAAAACATGTTAAAATTAGGAACATATGTATCTTCCCATGTAAGAAAATATTATGAGCGAGAGGAATTGAGAGGCATGCATGAAACATGTAGAAGAAAGCAAGCAAAATGTTAACACTGGCAAAGCCAAATTAAATATATTTAACCTACTGTAAAGTTAATTGTCAGAATAATAAACTAAAAAAGTTGTATTCTATATCTATAATTTTTAATAAGTTGCAAAGTGTTTTTTCTCATTAAGATCACATACAAATATCAAAAACTAGGAAAATGGATATGAAATTGGATGCTTCCTTGTAATTATTTTAAAATTGAAGCCAACTTTTTTTTCTTTTAATTCTTAAATTATTTAGAATGCGCACAGCTTTGGAAAAAGAAATAGAGAGACTAGAGTCGGCTTTGTCTCTGTGGAAATGGAAGTACGAAGAACTGAAAGAATCAAAGCCCAAAAACGTGAAAGAGGTATGGGGGTATATGACTTAAGGGAAGAAATGAAGGCTAGCTTTTTATTTCTTTGAATATATAAGCAAGTGGACAGAAAATAAAAGGCACAACAGACAGGAAGGGAAGTTAAAAACTGGAATTTCCGCTACAAGGGGAATATTTGAAATCACTTATCAATAGTGGACTTAGTCAGATTCACATTGTATGACATCTTGTTTTTATTAACACATCTGTGGCAGTTTTATGTTGGTCATTATTTCTTATCAAAAATCTTGCTGCATATATTTATGATATAAAAATGATATTTTGATATACATATTGATAGTTAAATGATTAATGAGCAGCTACATGACATAGTTAATTATTTATTCTAGGCATCTGAGAGGGGATGGCTAAAGATTACCTCTGATAGCACACCATCTATCATAAATGCTTTTCTCTTACTCTTTCATGAAGCAATCTGAAAATATCAATTTATCTCAGTTGTATTAAGGTTCTTTTCATATCGACATTTTAGTTATTTGGAATCCGCCACTTGCCAGAATACTTTTCTTTTGCATTTTCATCAATAAAATGCCATCATGAACCCTTCCCATTTCAATGATTTATTAGCACTTATGATTTAAGTTGTATTAATTGTACGTTATGTGTATTAAAGCATTGTATTACATAAGTATGTAGGGAAGAATAATGAGTAAAGAAAAAAATGGCCAAAATAATGACTATTTTCACAAGAGTTAACATTTAATAGGCGTGTGTGTAATATTAATATTATATATACATGTATATACCCATATACACATACATATACATAGATATACACATTCATAGTATTTATATGCACAGGAACCTGTCTCTGGGTGTGACATTCACAATACATTGATGTGTACTATAAAAATAGTTCATGACACAAAAACATATTATGTTTAGAATGTATGTATATGTGGTCTGTAATATAATGAGTTCTAAAATTGACTGAAAAAGCTAATATTTAAGATGCAAATAGTGTAAAATTTAAGTAAAAAAAAATGCATTTACTATCTCTTGCCACTAGTGTGCAGTACAGACTTGATAATCTTACTCTTAGTTTTGTAAACCTTTATTTAAGTAACATTTATGTAGCAAACATACTGAAAAAGTCAGGTTTTTGAGTTGGTTTACAAAGCAATATGTGTATTTGAAAATGTGTGATGTTTTCTGTTTAAATATGACTTTTGGTAGCAAAATAAGTGAGAGAAAAAATTAAACTATGACATTGTACAGTGTAAGGTGGATCTTTATTTGATGACCATTCGGTTATGCTTATTAATACATATATGATGCTTGGTAGATTTAAAAAGCTGACAGTGTTTCAGAACAGAATAAACCTCAAAATTTAAAAAAATTTGTCTATATATACTTTTGAGTGCATATTTCAGTTAAATGAAACACAAAGTTGAATAATGACTGCAATGAATGTAAATAATTTTGTAGACATTGAAAATTTGTAAATATAAAGATCAAACATTATTTTAATTATATGAACAATTTTTTAATATGCCTTTTCATTTCCAACAAAACATTTCTTATGTTCTTAGGATTTTTTTTTAAGAAATGTGATATGTACATAATTTTAAATTATTTTGTAAAATAAGATGACATGTAAGAACGTTTAGCAACTAAACAAATAAGACTACTTAGAATGAATTTAATTATTTATATATTCTTTGTTTAATCATATCTTATAATGGGTTATAATAGGTAAGAATTTTAGGCTACATTTAGAAAAAGTATTGTAGCACAAGTATAAGTGTAAAATATTCATAGTCTCCATACAGTTGATTGACAGGTATGTAATGATGCATTCCTTGAAATTTCATGTAAATTGTTCTTTCTTACTCTCTTTTTCCTCAAAAATTCTGATAATGACCTTTGCATTTATTGTAGCTCATCATCTCTTAGAATATTTGAATACAAGTGTAATTTCTGTTGTAGATGCCTGAAATGTTAAAAGCAAATACATGCCTAAGAACTGCTGATGGAAAGATTAGCAATTGTTAAAGTTGGAAACAGATGTTCTTAATAGACCTAGCACTGTAAAAATGCATTTGAAAGTCTAGTGTGCTTTTGGAGGGAAATCATTCTTAAATTACTGACATGTAGAGAAGGGAAAGCATAAAAATTTAATTGTAAAACTTAAGTGTTTAAAATACAACCAAGACAATGCACAGTGGAGGTAATTATATCCAAAATGCTGTTTCCATGCTGAATTTAATACTTACTCAGCTTTTCATTTGTAAGTCCACATGTATTAATTCAGAAATAGATATGAATTCTGAGTGTGTGGAAAGGGTCATTTATATGAAATTTCATGGTCTGGAGGATCAAATATTCTTATAAGTAACATTGATTACACATAATTCTGGTACCTCATTTTAACAATCAATGACTGACTCTTTCCATAATGTAAGAGACTCTTTGCCATATGTGAGAATACTTGCTAACATTTAAAAATTAGTCTCAAGATAAAAAATTTTAAAAAGTAATTTTTTATTTGCTTTGAATATTGTGAGCATTTACTTGGAATGTTCTAATAGATTTTCTTCATAAGTCACCATATTGTGATCATAACAATGTGCCTAGTAGCTTATAATTTTTAATATTCTTTCATAAATATTTATAAACACTTACAGAGACACAGGCATTGTTGGGCCCCTTTATGGCTTACATTGAAGCCTTGTTTTAAACACCTCAAAATACCTTTCTGATTTGAGGGAAAATAGAATATTAGAATTACTAGTTGTATGTAGCAAAAATTCTATACTCACACCTTATCTTTTTAAAACACGTGGCATATGGGAGCTATTCTGCACACATCAAGGCAGGTCCACAAAGATAGTTATTAGAAATAGGCATATGGTAGAATATTAGTGCAGTTCTGAGCTCAATGCTAATTTTGAAACATTGCCTCTTATTGCTATTCCTGTGGCTTAAAGAAATTATTCCATAGAATTGACTATGAACATTAATGTATCTTATCAATTCTGCCTCCAAACTGTATCTCACATGATTCCTTTCCATCCTTGCTACTTCCCCAGACACAGCCATCATCATCTCCTTGCCTTTTCCTCCCAGGTTTCTTTACCACCACTGTTGACCTATTTAAATTCATTTTACACCCACCAAGCAGCATGATATTTCTAAGACATTACATCGGATTGTATTAGCCCGTGGTTTGAAACGTTTCAGTGAATTCTCTGTTACTAGTGGATAGCTGCCTTCCAAGTAATTCAGCAGTCCAAGAAAGTCCACATTCACCATCCTAAACCATCAGAGGCTGATGGTCCAGTGGATGCCCATTGACACCACTCTTTCCCACCCTAACTGCTCTAACAAGCAATATCCCAAGTTCCAGTACATAATACCCAATAGGTGATGACTGTTGACTCACGCATAGCCCTACCTGTGTTAGGAGGGCAGCCTTCTCCATCTATCCAGTGACTCTGCTGTCCTTCAGATTCTCAGAGGTTCATGCAGCTCAACACGAGGTCATCTGATCAACGATTAGAAAAAAGAGAGAAAGGAGATTATGTAAGGATAATTTATATTATATAGACCAGGCTTGGAAGTAGTGTACATTATTTCCACTTATTATTCACAGATGAGTACTCATTTACATAGCAATACCTAATTGCAAAGAATGTTGAGCAATGTATTTAAGCACACGCCCCAAAAGAAAAAGAAAATGGAATTGGTAAGCATCGAATTAGTTTCTGCAGCAAGAGGCAATATGTTACATGTTATAGTCATACTTACTAATATCACATCTATTAATAAATGCATTAATTAAAATATGCTTTTATTAGTGTTGATAAATATATTTTGAGGAGTTTGCCTTCTATTTATGGAAAAGTGGGTCTTCTAATCCTGATCTTTCATACTGAGAGCTTAACTTACATCTGGAGACCTGGGGTGTACTAGGGGAAATCTTTTTCCCCCTGCCATGATACTCTTTCACTCTATGTCCTATGTCCTGGAGAAACACTGCAGAATGAGTGCTTCTCAAAATATATCTTTCCCAAAGAAACGGGGAGAGAGGAAGGAGTAGAGCTACTTGTGCTGAGTTTTGTCTTTTAAACTCACCAACCAGACAATCCCTCTTCCTTCTGGGTGATAGAGGGAAAGATACTTGGAGTCTTAAGAGTGTTACTAGAGCAGCCAGCCATTTACAGGGATGGATGTTTTGTGTAGAGAACCTTTTCTCCTTTTACCATTCATCATGGCCTACCTACATGGTTTCACTTCTGTAACACCTCTTCTGTCCTTTTTTTTGTCATTTTCCCCTGTCTATGCTTACTTCTAGCTACACTGGCTTTCATTCATTTCATCAAATGAAGCAAACTTCTTCCTACTCAATGGCTAGATCCATGCTGTTTTTTGTTGTTGTTGTTGTTGAAAATATCACACACTTCACATCTCTTTCCCCTCCTACGCCAGCCACACCTTGTGACTAACCTCAGTTTATACATTACTTCATTAAAAATAAATGGTCTCTGTCCAAAGCACGTTTCCTTTCCTATTTTTTCTCAAAGCAATATGTGATACTTTAAAAGACTTTATCCAACTGCATGGTTCATGAACTGTCAGCTTCATGAGGATATACATCATGTCTGCTTACTCACCTCTCCATACTCAATGATGAATAAATGTGCTTAATATTGTGCTTAATATTAAATGAATGAAGCTGTACTAACACTTTTCTTAATAGCTATGAATGCTTGCTTTTCTAAACAGAGGTTATCGCTAGCGTGTAAGGAGAGTAGTTCACTTCCTGGACTTGTCTTTTGTTAGTAAATGAGTCTACTGCCCTCCATCTCTAAGGATTTTGGATTTTCCAGGGCACTGGAATGAAGTCTTATCCATTATCAAAAATCTGTTCAGCTTGTTCTTTACATGACATAAATTAGCTTATCAGGCTGAAGAGTGAGGCAGATAAAACACCATAGTAGAATTCAGCAAGTGAACAAAAAATGAAGCATATGGGATACCACTTTGCTAATATAAGTACCTTCAAGACCTTTTAAACAAACATAATTAAGAATAATATAAGCACTGGATTACATAAGTCAGAATTAATTAAACTATGAGGGGATAATTTATAGGCATTGTCAAGGTGACTCTCAGAACACCGAGATGACTTACTTAACTTCAAGACTAGTAAAAGGATTATGAAATAAATTTAGACCTTTCAGAATCTACTTTACTTGTAGTAACATTAAATGGTGAAGAAAAATAGAGGTTAAGTTAAGCAATAACATTTTAAAATTTAAGACACAAGAAAAAAAAAAACAGCTCCTATTTAATTAGTCTAGTCAGTAGTTTGAGGATAATGATACAAGTAGACTAAAGAGATATAAAGAATGAGGTCTCTGAGTTACACAGGTAAGTACCTCACACAATGGCAATATTTTACACCATGGGGTGCATTTGGTCTATGAAACATCTTCATTATATATTTCAGATGATGGGATAGTTTCCAGTGACTAATGTTCATAAATTCAAAGCTTCTGTTTTGTTTTTTATTATCAGAAGTCTTTACAGGGACATTCAGTTAAGACAATTCCATAGATAAAGATTCTCCTCTTATTAAATGGCATTAGTCATTTTACCTAGAGGACCAGGTTTTGTTTTGAAAGGGAGATTGGACCAGCAGGCCGCCTTCCTTCTTTTCTTCTCCCTAAGGGTGTGGCTGCTTCCATCCCTGCCACCATGTACAGACAACAAAAGTATTAATCATATACAAGGGAATGAAAAATCAGACTGAAAACAAATGTATATTGTCTCATTTAAAAAAACCCCTTTCTATGTTATAAACATATGTGGAATTATACATTTAAATTGTCTGTTCTTTTCATACACGTCATATGTCAGATTTTACTGTATAAATATTCCCTTCTATTTTATTTATTTATTTACTTGTTTTTGTTTCTGAGACAGGGTCTTGTAATATTGCCCAGGCTAGATTGCAGTGGCAAATCATAGCTTACTGTAACCTAGGACTCCTGGGCTCAAGCTAACCTACTGCCTTGACCTTTCACAGTGCTGTGATTACATGTGTGAGCCACAGTACCTGGCCTTTTTTTTCAAGTGTATAATTAAGGGCAAGGAATCTAAGGTCAGGATTTCATAATTTGTTGGAGTTTGGTTAGAGCATTTTTATATACAGTGAGATAAAATTGATTATATGGGGAATATGGTTGAAAAATGAAGTGGTTTTTTCCTTGTTAGAATATCTGAACCAAATACAATAATAAATTATGATGAACTTCTTTAATTCTTCCAGTTCTATCTTAAGTTAAATAATAGTTTATTTTGGTTAGTGGATTTTAACATTAGTATTTCATAACCACACAGATTCTTTGAAGAATAACAATCAACTTCCAAAAGGTATGCTTGTAAACTTACCAGTAAAAATTACAGATATTTCGTATAGGACATATGAAATCTAAAATTTAAAAAAGTTCTATGTGTATAGTTCACTAGTGTATCCTGAATAATATTATGTAGCCACTAAATAGCATGAAAACAGCCATGAAAATGAGCCATGCATCAATGAACAGAGAAATCTTGATTCCTTTGGATGAGGCAGGATAATGGTAAAAACATTCAGGGAATAAAAAAAAAAAAAAACAAACAGCAACCCAAAAAAAAAAAAAAAAAAAAAAAGAAAAAACATGAAGCCACCATCTTTTTGGTCAGACATGGACTACTGTAGTAGTAATATTTGAATCAAATCAACATTCTAGCCAACTGATTTTCTTAAGATGCAGGTCTCATGTTTTTGGTTTTCAGCCACTTTTTAGTTAATCATTATATCTTGCTGAGCTAAATTCTTGCTTTAGACCATATCATAGGCTACTGGTTATCCTCTAGAGAACAGCACTTGCATGAGGCAGCACCAGGATTGTGTCCAGGATAGCAGATCAAAGTATCACAAGCTACATGGAAGGAACTTGGTTTAACTGCTCTGATGAGAAGGAACTATGGAATGCAGAAGACTCACAGCATCACCATCACCTCTCCAGGGCTGTGGGTGTCTTCATTAGTAGTTATAGATTTAATGAGAGTTAAGAAATTGTAAAGAGGGCATGTTTACCTATTATTTTTCCAGAGATCACATCGGAGGTTTGAAGACATATGATGTCATCCTGGAACTGAAGGTATTCTTTGAAATGCATTTTAGAATGTGTAATTGTAACTTGAGGCAATACTTCTATGCAATGTAGTTCTGAAGTTATGATCAAAGCTAGTGGAAGATATAATTCTATATCTATATTAAAACATCTAATGTGTACAAAATGAGGTTCTCAAGCAATTTCATAAGGGTTCTCACATGGATAATCTGAATCCTATTTAAACAGTTAAAAATTCTTTAATGCAGTTGTACTGAATTAACAGAATCCATCAGATTCAACTTAGAAGCTCTTTGTTGTTTTTTAACACATGTCTAGATCCGTCTTTGGGGATTTTTTTGTCTAATTGATTAGGGATGCTTCTCAGATTTCTGTGCTTTGGAGAAGCTAATTATTTTGACATATACATTGAGATTCGCTGCTTTAAATATCAGATTGCAAAGCTGGAGGAATATCATAGAGATCCCAAAGACCAAGTATGATTGTTAATTTTATGTGACAACTTGACTAGCCCATGTAATTACTATTTGAATCCATAGATGGGGTAAAGTTGATTGCCCTCCCCGGTGCAGGTGGCACCCATCCAATCAGTGAAAGGTCCAAATAGAACAGAGTCTGAACCTCCATGAGTAAAAGGGAACTCCTCCTGCCTGATTGCCTTTGAGTTTGGACATTTTTTTTTTTTTCTGACCATCACTTTCCACAATCTCTTTATATATAAATATCTGTGTATTTATACACATGTGTGTGTATTTGTAACTTATTAATATATAATACCAGATACGATGTCTCTAAATATATACAAATGTGTTTACATGTTCATATAAACACAGACACACACACACACACACACACACTATTTGTTCTGTTTCTCTGCAGAGGCTTGGCTCATGCATCAATCTTACTGAAAGAGCCACAACTTGACCCAAGTCTACTTGCTGCTGCAAGTGCCAGTTTCTTTCCACTCAATGTTTTTTCTCCTTTTGCTAGGTTTATTATTGGCAATGAAAGAGCTATGTGTGCTTCTAGTTTGTAATTTCAAATTTGAAATGAAATAGTCGTCCCTTGGTATCTGTGGGGAATTGTTTCCAGGATCTTCTGCAGATACCAAAAATCCACAGATGTTCAAGTCCCTTACATAAAATGGCATAGTGTTTTCATACAACCTATGCACATCCTCTCATATACTTACATCATCTCTAGATTACCTGTAATTCCTAATACACCATTTCTAGATTACTTATAATTCCTGCACATCGTTTCATTCATGTGGATTCAACATAGCCCATTGGCACCTGGCAAATTCAAGTTTTGCTTTTTAGAACTCTGTAGAATTTTTTTCTGAATATTTCTAATCTTTGATTGATTGAATCCATGGGTACAAAAATCACGGATATGGAGGTATATGCTTTATTTAGCTTACTGTTTATATTGATTAGTAGGTTGACTTAAAATAATTTTCTATGTATTGTAGAAAATATATTGTGCTAACATAAGGATACTTGATATTTGTTTGATTTATTTTTACTTTTTTTTTTAACGAAACCATTTTTGATTGTACAAAGGTGAAAAAGTGCAATTCCTCCTCTGTAGAGGTGGGTTCACCGTGAAGCTCAAAAAGTTTAAGTTTCAGGGCCCCTTTCTTGTCCCAGCCTCTAATAGGACTATCACAGAGATCCTAGCAAGATGTAAATATGATTACATGTGTTTTTGTGCATTTTTCATAAGATAATTGAGACACACTTGTTAATATATCTGTTTTGACTCTGACTTTTCACCCAATATTCTTGCTTCCTTCTTATTGAAATGAAGTGGCTGCAGAAATATTTGTGATCTTGCCAAGTTGAAGTTGAGACTACATATAGTTTATAGATAGTGAAATATATTTTTATATGTTTCTTATGTATACGTAGTCAATAGGGAAGTTCTCCCATTTCTGACATGTACTTGATAATGCACCATACTTCTAAGTGAAAATTACATAATATATACTTTTTTAAGAATACTTACATTTGTGGGATAGAAGCTTCAAAGAGTGAATATTGCAAACAAGAAATACATTTTGTGTTAGATTGTGAGCTTATTGCTCTCAATTTCATTCTCAAAAAATGATTGACTATCGGAAAAAGCCTGGAAAAAAGACTAAATGCTATCTATGAAAAATGATATTACTTTACCACTGTCATACTAAAAGTTGATTAGAGTATATAAAGCCAAAATGCTGGGAAAAAGTATTAGTTATTTTTCAAATTATTACTAGAACTTTTAATATGTTTTCTAGATTTTACTATGTTTTCTGTGATTCTTTTTAATAGTATTTGTCAGCTCTCCAAAGTTTGCCAATTGTTGTTTTCTCATTTCAAATAAATATTTACTTTTATTCCCAATTTTTATTTATCCCCAAATTGTAAAAAAAAAAAAAAAAAAAAAAAAAAAAAAAAATCAGAGTCAATGAACCCTTTATTTATGATCCTCTGCATTCCTTTAGGTTAACCCCCAAGACTCCATTAGACACCCCTCTTCTTTATAGTGCTGTGACCCAGTGCACACGTTGTGCTATAAGCACACACACACACTTATAATAAAGTGTGTGTTTGCACTTCGGCACACATGCGATCATATTTATATCCTGCTAGGACCTTTGTCAAGGTCCTGTTAGAGGCCTAGAAAATATAGGGGCTCTGAAACTCAAACTTTTTTAGCTTTACTGTGAACCCACATGTGCAGAGGAGGAATTGTACTTCTCCTTTGTAGAATCAAAACTGGTTTAGTTCAAAAATAAAAATACAAATAAATCAAATAAATATCAGGTATCTTTATATTAGTTTAATATGTTCTCCACAATACATATAAAAATTATTTTTAATAATAATAATAAGAAGAAGCTAAAAAAGTTCTGAGTTTCGGGACGCCTATCTTTTTAGGCCTCTAACAGGACCTTGACAGAGGTCCTAGCAGAATGTAAATATGATCACAGGAGAACACATGGATGCAGGAAGGGGAATATAACACACTGGGGCCTGTTGGGGTGAGGGGGTGCTAAGGGAGGGACTGCATAAGGAGAAATACCTAATGTAGATGACGGGTTGATGGGGTGCAGCAAACTACTATGACACGTGATACCTATGTAACAAACCTGCACATTCTGCACACATACTCCAGAACTTAAAGTGTAATAGAAAAAGGAAAAAAAATATTTAAGTCAACCCACTCATCAATATAAACAATAAGTTAAATAAGGTATATATCTCCTCTGTGAGTTTTGCATCCATGGAATCAATCAATCTCAGATCAGAAATATTCAGGAAAAAATTCTATAGAGTCCTGAAAAGCAAAACTTGAATTTGCCAGGTGCAGAAGTGATTATACACACTTATAATACATGCCTCTTTGTCTATAGGGCTCAATCACCCTGAGGACAGAAACTATCCTTTTTATGAAAAAAATCTTTGTAGGCTCTTGCTACCTCAGGGTCTGACTCTTAGAAGTATCAGCAGTTGCTTGAAGATGGGCTTAATGGGAGCAGATAAAGAACACTTTAGGGCATGCGAAGGAAAGTGCTGAGAATTAGCACTGCGTATTTTATCTTATTCACTATTGCTCTGACTTTTGTTTTTTCTAAGTAAGTGATTTTTGCTAATTGTTTGTGTTTGCATTGCTCATACAAAAAGGCACAAAGTCCCTTAAAAGGCAAGTGAGATTTTGTCAGTGATTTGGTCACAGAAAATATTTAAATAGGTCAGACTCCTGTTCCCAAAGATTTCAAGAATGTCATATGTGAGGGGAGAGTTAGGGAATGTATTAGCACATTTTATGTCACCCCGTTAGCAAAACATTATATAAGAAACAGTGTTTCCAAGAGTAATTTATTTGCATAAGAATTAAGCAGCATCATGTGTTCAAGTCCCATTGCAAGATGGACACACAGAGTTCTAGTTTAGGAAATTCCTCTTTGAACCACATACTCAATGTTAACTTATGAAATATGTAAAGAGGTGAGAGAGTAGGGTTTTTGACTCTTCCTAAGATAGGGGTGCCAATAAGATGAATTAAGAGGTGAAAGCTCTTGTTATGTTTCAGATCATTTTATTAAGAGTACTCCAAGCAGAAGCTATTTGAGATTTAAAATTTAGTCAGAAAGCATAATCGCTGTAATCCTTTTGAATAAAACAACCTTTGCTCTTTACATATATTAACAGATTTATTGAAATATAATTCTCATACTGTACAATTCATTCACTTAAAAATACAGCTAAGTGGCTTTTAATATATTTACAGAGTTGTGTAACTAATACCATAATCAACTGTAGAATATTTTCATCAGTCTAAGAAGAAACTCAGTATACATTTATAGTCATTCCTTATTTTTCTCCAGCCCTAAGAGCCTGAGAATACCATTAACTAATGTTATGCTGTAGATTTGCCTATTCTGGGCATTTCATATAAACGGAATTTTGTACCTTTCACTTTAGGTAGGTTTTCAGAGTTTCTGTTATCTGCTATGACAGAACCTTTTTCTGCACAATTCAATAAAGAATATATACATGATGATTTTTAGAAACTGAATAACTTATTTAGAAAAAAATATTAAATGGTGTAATTTTCTCTTTCCCATAAGAAAAAATATTAATATTCAGGTATGTGTTAGTCATGTCTTAGGTAAGAAATAAAAATTTTAAAATATTATTTTCCTTAAATGAAAACTTTAGATTTGGCCACTTTCTCCTGTTTGGTAGAGAAGGAATGAGTCAGAAAACAAAAGCAAACATTTAAATTTCCAAGGCTTTGCGGAAATGTAAGCTCTTTCATTGTGACCAGAGTTGGCACTAAGTTTTTACTTCATAAAGTTAAATTGCGCACTTTAATTTCAATAAAATATACTCAAACATCAATATTTTTAGTTTTATATTACAGTAATTATTGTACAGCTTTAGGCAACATGTAATTAAGAATTAAAGAATGCTAATTATTTTAAAACTCTATTTGTCTATAGGAAAAAATGTATAACCTGCATTTCTTCTGAATACCTTTTTTTCTCATCTTTTTCTTTCTTTTCTTTTTCTCTTCTCTTCTCTTTTCTTTCTTTTTCTTTTTCTTTTTCCTTTTTTTCTTGCTCTGTTGCCAGGGCAGGATCTCAGCTCACTGCAACCTCCGCCTCCCGGATTCAAACGATAATTCTGCCTCGACCTCTGAGTAGCTGGGACTACAGGCGCGTGCCACCACGCCCAGCTAATTTTTGTATTTTTAGTAGAGATGGGGTTTCACCATGTTGGCCAGAATGGTCTCGATCTCCTTACCTTGCAATCCGCTGTCCTTGGCCTCCCAAAGTGCTGGGATTACAGGTGTCAGCCGCTGCACCCAGCCATTTTTTCCTTCTTTTAAGAAACACAGTCTTGCTCTGTTGCTCATGCTGGAGTGCAATGGCAGGATATCCTAGCTCACTGAAGCTTTAAAATCCCTGGCTTGAGTGATCCTCCCACCTCAGCCTCTAGAGTAGTTTGGATGACAGCCATGCACCACCACAACTGGCTAATTTTTAAGTTTTTGAAATGTTTGGAAAAGGGGAGGTTCTCACTGTGTTTCCCAGGCTGTTCTCCAACTCCTGGCCTCTAGTGATCATCCCACATTGGTCTCCCAAAATGCTGGAATTAAGGGTGTGAACCACTGTGCCCCACTATCTTTCATATCCTATCATTTCAACTTCTGTATTAGCTGAAGGACTCAGGTTCCTGGAGGAGGATGAGAGAGGGAACTTATAGAATAATCTGTGGAGTTTAAAAAGTTTATAAGTGATAAATTAAAATGGTATCACTTTCAAAAATATGTCTTGAAGATGTTTCTACATGGTGTTTTCCTAAAATCACAATAATTATTTATTTGTTTTTATAGCTATGATTGATTTAAATATTGTGGATAAAAATAAAGCACCTTTATGTGTTTTATAATATATACACATATATATTGTGTGTATATATATATATATATATACACACACATGTACACACACATATATACACACACTTATACAGTATACACACACATACAGTATATATGTGTGTGTGTGTGTGTGTGTGTGTGTGTGTGTGTGTGTGTGTGTTAGACCCATCTTCTAACCTTATTTAATGCAAAGATTTGGAGAAGAATGTTTTGAAGCACGTTAAAGTGTTGCACTTATTGTTGGTTATTTGAGCATTTAATCAGCCCATATTTCCTTTTCACATGTAGAAAATTGAAAAGTTTCCCATCGCAGTGAGGGAGTGTTTTCCATTGAGTATGCAGTGCAGAGCAGCTCACCTATGTCTCCATAGAAGCACTGCTCCACAGTTCCTGAAATCTTTTTTGAGAAATGAAGCAAGAATTGGAAGAAAACTGGCTGATTACTGTACGTTAGGTACAGATTTTTATCTTTTGTTTAAGAAATGATCCATTCTTTATTTTTGTTTTCTCTATTTTCTTTTAAATAATTACATGTACATATGAACACAAGGCATTTATGTAAATTTATACCTATCCTACATTAAAAATTTTATTGTAGACTTTATTTTTGCATATATATTTTTGCTTTTCTTCTCTACTTATCTTGTATCACTCACTGCAGGTTCCTTTATTTTTCTAATGCTCAATATAAAACCATATGCCAATATGTATGCATAACTATACCTATATATTCATAGTATAGGTGTACATATAACTAATGACAAGTATATACAGATACCCATAGTATTCTGTAATTTTCATGTACTGAATCATATGGATACTTTTCCTACTCAACATCTCATGGCCAAATCTCCAGGAAATTAGTGCCTTTGAATGGCTTCAGAATGTTTCACAATGTGGTGATTCCACAATGTATTGCATTATTTTCCTAATGGTGCACATTATCCTCTTTTCTGTCTTTTGTCCCTGTGCACAATTTTTCAATAAACAACTTTGTGCATGTATCATTATACTCTGAAACTTTTATTTTTAGTCTATTTTTTAGTGACTCAGTTTAAGGCCCAATGAATGCGCTCATGCTATTCTACTGCAGGAAATCTAATCTGAGGCTTTCACTTAATCTATCTGGGATTCTCTGTACTGTCCTCAGGAAGGTGTCTCAATTCTGGAGAGTAACATATTGCCATAGACCTTAAGACATCTAATCACTTTTGTTACCCATGATGTCTGCACATGAGGTGCTCCCACCAGGCAACCACCAATCTATTTTCTGTCATCATAGATTAGTTTGCATTTTTTAGAATTGTGTAAAAATGGAATCCCACACTGTTTACTTTTTTCTTCTATCTTCTTTTACTTAGCATACCTGTGTAGTGATTTATCATTGATGTGGATATCAAATTGTCTTTTTTCCCTCTGGCTGTTTTTAACACTTTTTTCTTTATCACTGGTTTTAAGTAATTTGATTGTAATGTGCATTGATAGGATCTTCCTATTTCTTATGCTTGGAGTTTGTTGAAATTCTTGGATCTGTAGGTTTCTACTTTTTATTATATTTGGATAATTTCTCATCGTTATATTTTTCAAATATTTAACCTCCCCTCCTCTTTGCCAGGAACGCCAGCTACAGTATATTAGGTGGCTTGAAGCTGTTCTACCATCTGCCCATTGACAGTCATTGAGATCTCACTAGGGTGGGCTATTGGAAAAGTACTGGAGGATGTTAGGGAGTTTTGATCAATGGGTTGTATCAGTCTCTTTGAGGTGTGCCCAGTTTTCCAGTGTTATTCTCTGTGATTTGACGATCTATCTTTGCAAACTGGCACCCACTGAAGTAAGATTTCTACCTTGCCACAAGAGAAAGGGAGAAATAGGATCACTATCGTTTTTAATATATACATTTTAAGGAGACGGCTTTCAGGTCTTTAGAATAAATATTTCTGGGATGTAAAACTGTCAAGAAGCTGGGAAAATATTTATTATTTAAAGGAGCAGAAAAATAATTTACAAGATTTTGTTTTCAAAATACATGCTCCGAGAAAAGGGAAGTCAGGGGCCCATAGTCACAAGTAAACCTGTCTGAAGTTTTGTCAAGCTATGAAGAACGTTGTTTCTTTTGATGACTACTGTGCTTATTTTATCACTTGTGCTTTTTTTTTTCTCTCTCTGCAATATGGATCATATTTCTCTATTTATTTGCATGACATACACTTTTTGATCGGTTACTTGTCATTATGAATTTTACCTCTTTGGGTACTAAATATTTTCATCTTTTTATAATTATTCTTAAGCTTTGTTCTGAGTCCCAATTCCATTACTTGGAAATATACCTTTCATGTCTTGAAGCTTTTAATTCTTGTTAGTTGAGACCAGAGTAGCATTACCTTAGGGCTATTTTACCTACTGAATACTGAGACAAAATCATTAGGATGGAGTGCTTTACCTAACGGACTGTGAATTATGAGGTTCTCCACTCTGGCTGTTGAGAGCACGGATGATTACTACCGGCCTTGTGTGAATCCTAGAGGTTGTTACTTTTCATTCTTTCAGATGTTAATTTTCTTACAAGTATGCATTGATCAGCACCCTGCTGAATACTCTGTAACCCCCCAGGTTTCGCTCTCTGATGGTGTTCATCATGGTGAGCTCAATGCTAGACATTTTATTTGAAGACTGTGACTAAGAAATACAGTTACTTGTTGTCATTCAGTATCTGAAGCTTTTAGAAATGAATAACTCAAAATTTAAGGGAAAAGCAGCCATATTTTTAGATTAAAAATGAATAATAGAAAGCAACTGGTTTCTAAAAGAGCTAGGTATTTACCAATAATTTTACAACATAACTTTTTTCTACTGATTGAACAAATATATATATATAATCATCTCTCTCCAAATATATATCTTATAGATTAATAAACAATCACATAAAAAACTACACATCATCTTGTATTCTCTTATTATATATTTTTATTTTATCTGACATATATGCTAGATAACTTCTTGATAAAATATGAATTACATTTCTCAGATCAATATTCTGTGCAAGCAATGATTAATTCTCTATTGACCATGAGATATCCTTTGTAACCTTGTGGATATATCTGTTAAGAATAATAAATAATTCTTTGGGAGTCTAATTGGCTTTTTCCTGGCCTTTCAGTAACTCTGTGGACAAAAATCAACTATCAACTAAAATGTCTAACCTTGGATTGTTGAAACAGGCATTGAACCTTCATTTTAATGCATTTGAGTCAGGTATTACAAAATGGCAGTACTGATTTAAAACAACCATTTGAATCATTTATAATAGACACAGTAAGGATGTATTATTTTTTGTATTTTTATTTATAAAAAATTATGATTCACTAGTTCAACTCTTGGATGAACTACCAACCATGTTCATCTGTACCCCCACAGCCATATATAGAAGCAAAAAGGTAGCCCCCTATTACATGTATGTTACCTAGGCCTATGTCAAAAAGTAATAATGTCTACAAGAGATGACAGGTTCTGTTAGTGAATTACTAACAAGCAAAAAGAATTTAGACTAATAGATCTTGCACTTTAAGATAGATCACATATCTTTATGCTTGGCTACTTTCTAAGTATGTCTCTGAATGAAAAGTGAGCATAGATATTATATTTTTAGAATGTTTTATTATGGAAAATTTTGACTATGTGCAAAAACAGAAAGAATACTATAATGAACCTCAGCATTTCCATCAGCCATACTTAATAATTCTCATCTCATGAACAGTATTTTTTGTCTATATCATTCCCATCCACATTTCTACCTTACATTATTCTGTCTGGAGGTATTACTTCATGTATCTCAAAACACAGAGACTTATTTATCACTAAATGTAACAACATTTTAAAACTAAAAAAATAAAAATAATTTGTTAATATTAAATAGTATTCAAATTTTCAATTTTCTAAGAAATATGATTTTTAAATCAGAAAGCAAATAAAAGACATCTTTATTGGATATATATTTTTAAAGTGTGTTTTACATAAATATATATATTTTTTCTTATCTATTTCTTCTTCTTTTTCTCTTTTTATAATGTATTTAAAAAATAGATCATTTATCCTGTAGAGTTTTAATTTACAATACCCTATACTGTAGTATTGTTTGCTACTTACTCTATCCTCTGTATTTTCTATAAAATGAAAGTCTGATTTAAGGGGTTTGATTAGATTCAATTTCAAAACTTTTTCATAGAAATGTGTCAGTGTGTTTCTCTATTAGGAAGCACATAATCTATGCTTGTGTCTCATTATGGTGTTAGCTGACTGATACTCATTGCCTAGAACCACAGATGAATCCAGGGTTGAAAACTATGATATTCCAGTTCAGTTATTTCTGCCCAAGTTATTAGTTGTAATATTTACATAAAGAAAACTTCATCTCATATAATAGTTTGTTCATTTAAATAAGTCAGGACATGCGATAAATTTACATTTCTCACCACCCCTGAACCTGCCATTTCTTAACCAAATATCAAAATAATGAATTGGATCACTACCATTCTTAAATCTTGATTAAATTTGATAATTTTTTTTAGTATCAGTGTTAACATATGTATTGAAACTTATTGGATGTGTTTCAATCTATTACCATATTATCCTTACTGATATTCAAAGTTACCACATTTAGAAAGCAGAAAGCTCTTTATATTGTCTGTTGAGTACAATTGATGTAATCCTAGTAATCTTTATAGTTTTCTAACTTCATAGAATGACAAGATATACTGGAATCAGCCTGTTTCAGACTCGGCTAAAGCAATTTCTTTAGAGTCCAGGGTTCTTTCAGCGGGAAATATCTTAAGACCATAATCTGTGCATAAATATGTGCATTGCTACAGAGATGCTCATCATTTCTAGGCCATTTCAGTGGAAAGAGTGAGAAACATGATATATATGTCAAATTAGTTTTGCCTCTCTGTATTGGTCATATTTCCTGAAACACTTTTAATCTATCTGCATTACTTTTGGATTTTTGGCATTTTATTTCTTTTCATCTTTCCTCAAGGAATCCTGTTGCATTAATTTGTTCTTCTGTTCCTTCTACTTTATTCTGAAACAATTTTTCTTTTCTTTCTTTTCTTATATCTTCTATTTTTTCAATATAGAAGACACAGAAAAGTACAAAGAAGAAAACAAGAAAGGTCACCCAGAGAGAAGCACGCTGAGATTTTTGTGTATAGTCAGCTAATTTAAAATACTGATATTGGGATCCTACTCCTGCCTGCTTTTTCATTTTTCATGAAAATAAAACCTGACTTGAAGTGTAATGACTTTTTCTTTTATTTCTAACTCTTTCCTGGGTACTATTACATTTTTCTAATTCCTGGTTTTCCTGCATCATATTATTTATTGTTTTAATAATTTTGTTTAGATTGCATTAAAAAATTCAGCTCTGGTTTTCTTTTTCTATAGTGGGCATATATTTTCCACTGTTTTGTTGTCGGTGGCATACTTTCACCATCTTTAAGAACATTATTTTTATCCCTTTATCCTTATAATAAGATCATATATGATTCAACTATGATTGTTTTCTGTTGCTCATTATTGGAGGAATTAATTTTTGTGCTGATAATAAAAAGATATTGAATCCAGAAACGTTTTCTGGCTTCACTGCTCAAGAGCTGACTGTTCTTGATATTTTCACGAAATGTCCACAATATTTCTTGTTCTTTCCAAATATTCCTGGTTCTTTCCAAAAATGCCTGGCTCTGCCCCATACCCTACTTTTATCTGGATCATTTCATTTCTCTGCTTGTATTGCCACTGTTCCTATCAATTTGAATTCTATTATCAGTATTCTCCTCTCAGTAGAGGGTGTGTTTTTGAAGGAAGCTTTGTGTTTTCTGTTTTGCTTTGTTGTGTTTACGAAAATATAAAGGATTCAAACTGTCTTCATTCTTTAGGCTTTACCACAAGCCTCTTTTATTCACTCACAAATCAGATTGTGTAAAAATGTGTGAACTCTCCTAGTTTTACTTACTGTTTTTACATTGGCCTGACATACTTGCCAAGGCGTGACTATTGCCAACTCAGGAGTTCTCATATTCTCATGTCCTGTTCCTTTTCTTATATTTTCTCTAATAGATGCTGATCTTCTGTAATTCATGAAGTGTCAGTAGATTTTCTTAACCCACTTGTATCTTAGGGTTCAACAGGATAACTTTTCACCTCGCTTTGTTGTAGGCATCTATAATTTTGATTTTGTTAACTTCATTGCTCTGACTAGTTTTATTGAGAGATTTGTAGACTTTAGAATAATTATCATTATCATACCACTGCCATCTTCCTATAATTCCTCACAGGAATAGTTATATGCTTTTTAATTCCAGATTCACAACTTCCATGTATAGTCATTCATAAATTAATCTGCCTAAGGAAGTACTTTGCAAGCAAGTTCTCCTTTCCTATATTACCTTCTACCCACATTTCAAATGAAGGACATACTCATCTCTTTTTCTCAATAATATTTTGAAGCATTTTGCCAGAGTGGAAAAACACTTGGGAGTACTTAACAGAGAGATATGTTGAAATATTGTTGTGAAATAAACTAATCAATGGGTAACAAACCTTTGACATTTCAGGTGGTCTCTAATTTTCTCCTTATAAGAATATGGGAATATGACCTACCAGACTGGTCAGCTTATAAATAATAACACATAAATTTTGATATTAGATAAAAATATGGCTTTACCATATCTTTAGAAGGATATTTAATAAAACACAATGGCTCTGCTAAAATAAAACTTCATCCATGTCTATCTAACATGGGTGATCAATTTTCTTAATGCCTTTACAAAAGAATGATAATTCTTATCTCATTCTGTCAGTAATTTTATCCATGAACACAAAAATTAATTGAAAAAAATGTTCATCTATCTCATTGAGATATATTTCTAGTAAATTATTAGTTTATATTTAATAATTATCAAAATATGTACTATCTTGTTTATTTCTAAGCAATTGTGTTCACATAAAAATTGTTAAGGTGATTAAATCCAAAAGAAACTTTTAAAAATATTTGGGGGCTTATAGTAATAATAGATACATACATACTTTATACACACATTTTTATTGCATATTATAGAATAAAAACTTTCTCAAGTATAAACATTTCACATGTCATGGTAAGATATCTAGAGGCCATGGGGTAATACAAATTGAAGGAATAAAATAACAGTATAAAATTGTAAGTAGATGATAGTAAATATCACATTTCTATGTTTTTTAGATATCATTGCTATAGTGAAGTGTGATATAATCATTCTATTTAAAATATCAGCGTGTAGACTTTTGTCCAGGCCGGATGCAAGATGGTTGAACTCTAGCAGAGACCTGTTGGCTGTCATTGCCTCTGAGCCCAGTTGAGCCCTCTGCTCTGTATCAGAAAAGCCATTCCTTTGGGAACCCCATTCAAAAAAGAGATGGAACGGTTCTGGAACAAGAAGATGGGCTCAAATCAGCCTTTATCTTCCCATAGCACTATCTACAATTGGTCTCTTCCCATGGCAATGTACATTTGCTACCATAGCAGTGGTATTGCTTTGAGTGCAGGGCTCACTCTTTTTGGCATGTCAGTCCTGTTGCTCCCTAGGAAACTTGAGTCTTATTTGAAACTTGTGAAGTCCCTGTGGCCAGCACTGATACACCACAGCTAACTTTGCACTCATCTTCCCGCTCATGTATCACTCCTAGAGTGGGATCTCACACTTGATGTGGTACCTGGGAATAGCCCTGAAGATTCCCCAGCTACATCAGTCCAGAGTGGTTGTCTTGGTTCTTACTGTGTTGTTGTCTGTAGGGCTGGCAGCCATGTGAAGAGCTGAAGTTCTCAGCATCGTCTTCCCACACACTATTACATTCACCTATCTTCCCATTTGTCACTCATCTCCAGCCTGGGCAAAGTTCTTGATTTATTTAGATCCTTTTGTTTCTTCAGATCTTCTGGAGCAGATCATAGTAGTGGAAAAGAGTTCAGTTTTACCCTCGTTTCTAAATATGGAGTGGCTGCAAAATCTTCCCTTTCTCTGCCCACAGCTTGCCTATTCTGGGCGTAGAAGCACTTATGCTCTCTCCATACTGGGCTCTGATTTGTGCTGAGGGGTCAGCTTTTGACTGCTTCTCCCTGAGAGAGTGGAAACTGCCAGCTCTGTGGCTACTGTCCTAGGGGCTGTGGGTGAGGCTTTTGGTGCCACTGCCTGTGGGTTGCTGACTTAAAGGACAATTCTTTTCATTGGTCAGAGCCCAGGCTTTTAGCACCTATATGGTGTTATTGAAAGAAGAGAGAGGGGGGAGTGGAAGGGAATTAATCAATCCAAACTAGAGGGAGATAAAGAAGGTTATAGTTCTTGGAGCTACTGTTTTGGGAAGAAAATATATAGCTTCTGACGTAAGAGAAAGATCCAGACAGTTATCATTGAGCATATTATTTCTCAATGATATTTCTTTTCATTACATTTTCAGAAAAACAAACTTCTTAATTTCATGCTTCCAAGTCCGTATACCAATTTTTTTCTAAAGCTGAGTTAAAATACTCATTTTTTAATGTCAATATTTAAAATTCACTAAAAATTTCATTTTTGAGTGTAAATAAATAAACCATTTTAACAAAAACTTTTAAAACTAAAAGATACATCAGCAAGAGAACAAAAGACGACTAAGATAAGTTATTTGACGTCCTTATTTTGATTTGAAGAATACATTAACATTTTCATTTGCTAAAGCTAAACATTCTTCAGTGTCTTTTCTACCATTCTCTAAGGTTAAGGGAGGGAATTATGTAAAAATGCACTTTAAAGGGATTTTGGTTAAATTTCTTGAAGCAAAAAACTGCTTCTCTGTGGCTTATCTGCCCCTTTGAAGACTTCTCTGTGCATCGATAAATAATACATATTATTTGTAATTTTAACCTTGCTGTCACATATTTCTGGGTCCATTGCATTTGACTGTACTCTTTGGGCACATTTCCTTCTTACGTTCCTCACCTTTCATAAGTATATATTGTTACCAGAACCTGACTGTTAAATACGTGGTCATATACCCTTAAGCTAATTGATATTCAATACTTATCCCAAGAACCACATAAAAAAATGTGTGTATCAACATGAAGGCGGTGGGGAGAGCTAACAAAATTTCTTGACCAAGGTCAATCTGATCACAATTTCCAAAAAGGACTCAAATTTCTATGTGAAGAAGAGATTTGAAGAGTGAGCAGGATGAGGAAACTGTTATCAGCCTGTTACAGTAAAATAGGAGGAAATATTCAGGTGTCCTAAGCTTGGTGAGGGAGGAGATATGTGGATAGCTGAGAAATATACAGATGAAGGAAGTGCCGACGCTTGGTGATTAATCAAATGTTGGAAATGCATGAAGATGCAAGGAGGTGACAGAGGAGGAAAAGTTAAAGATTTCTGACCTTATCAGCCAGGCAGCCATTCACCAAGAGCACACATCAACAAGAAGGAAAATGTGAGGGAAAAAGACAGTGAATTTCATTCCGAATATGTTTGGTGGGATTTTGGATTTATGAATATAGAAAGGAAATTTAAACAATGAACAGAGAGATGATGGCTTAAGCCATGACACTAAATGGGCTAACTCTGGGTTGGAGCATCAAGAATTGACACCAGGGAAGGCAGAGAGATAAGGGGAAACTGCACAGAAATCTGAGCAGGAGAGAAGCAGGAAAACAATTCTTTGCACAAGCCCAAGAGAGTCTTTGAACAAGTGCATTGCCAACTATGTATAATTCAGCCAATGATTCAAGAAAGTGCAGAACAGAATATTGTGTGGCTGAAAGTGAGAAGGGTGAGTGCAGCAACTCTTTCAAGGCACTTGATAATAAGAGGAAATAAAGAACCTGAGTGGAAACTCGAAGACTGGATAAAAGATTATCCTTTTTGTAAATTTGTTTAAGGTCCTTGTAGATTCTGGATGTTAGACCCTTGTCAGATGGATAGATTTCAAAAATTTTCTCCCATTCTGTAGGTTGCCTGTTCACTCTGATGATAGTTTCTTTTGCTGTTCAGAAGCTCTTTAGTTCAATTAAATCGTATTTGTCAATTTTGGCTTTTGTTGCAATTGCTTTTGGTGTTTTAGTCATGAAGCCTTTGCCCATGCCTATGTCCTGAATGGTATTACCTAGGTTTTCTTCTAGGTTTTTTTTTAATGGTTTTAAGTTTTACGTTTAAGTCTTTAATTCATCTTGAGTTAATTTTTGTATAAGGTGTAAGGAAGGGATCCAGTTTTAGTTTTCTGCATATAGCTATCCAGTTTTCCCAGCACCATTTATTAAATAGAGAATCCTTTCCCCATTGCTTGTTTTTGTCAGGTTTGTTGAAGATCAGGTGATTGTAGACATGTGATGTTATTTCTGAGGCCTCTGGAAACCATCATTCTCAGCAAACTAACACAGGAACAGAAAACCAAACACTGCTAGTTCTCATTCATAAGTCAGAGTTGAACAATGAGAACACATGGACACAGGGAGGGGAACATCACAAGCCGGGCCTGTTAGGGAGTGGGGACAAGGAGAGGGAGAACATTAGGACAAATATCTAATGCACGTGGGGCTTAAAACCTAGATGACGTGTTGATGGATGCAGCAAACCACCATGAAATGTGTATACCTATGTAATAAACGTGCACGTTCTGAATGTTTCCCAGAACTTAAAGTAAAATAATAATTAAAAATGATTATCCTTCCACCCTTGATCTTCCACACTCCCTCATCCCCAACCTAAATGGAAAGTATTGAGCAATTAAATGCTAATGGAGAAGAACCCAAGAAATTTCAAGATGCGAGAGAGAAACAACCCCTAGAATGAATTTGCCAGGTACCCTAAAGGTATGAAATTCTGAGTGCAATTGGAGTGATTAGACTTTGACTTTAGAAGAGATACAGGTGTGGTGGCATGTACCTGCAATCCTACATCCTTGGGCAGCTGAGGTGGAAGGATCGTTTGAGCCCAGGAATTCAAAGCTGCAATGAACTATGACTACACAACTGCATTCCAGCTACAGAAACTCAATGGGCAACAGAGGAAGATCCTGTCTCTAAAAAATAAAAATATGTAAATAAACAAATAAATATTAAATATGGTTAAAAAAAGAAGAGATATTTAAGTTATTTAAAAGGATAAAAGATTTCTGTAAAGACATGCAAATTTGTATATTTCAACACAGGAAGTTGGAAGACTTTACTATGCAAAGCTCTTATTTCCCTATGAAAGAAGTTGAAAGATCCTTTGTTGAAAGTTATGGCAGAAATAGTAGATTTGGTGTTCAGGGAAGATTGAACAATTCTACATGGTTAATAATGTTGACATAAATATTTGGTGCATTATTTCACAAAGAGCAGAACTTTGGAGTCTGCATTAACTACTTAATTCTCTTCAATCATTTTGAAGGTTAAAATGTGAGGCAAAATGGCAATAGGGCATGTTTCTCTTGTTTCTCTTTTTTGCCTTTTTGTAATTACTCTTCTTTTTTACCATATATGAATAAGAAGATATTTTATGTTACACAACACTTTTGTTTCTTAAGCATTATCTTCAGGTATTTCCATACCACACTTATCTAAATATAGAATATATATTTATATATGTAATATAGAATACATATTTATATATTTATGTATGTTTATATAAATATCTATAAGTATACTTATATATATTGGTAGGATTTTGGAGTTATGAATGTAGAAGGGAAATTTCAATTGAAACCAGGCAAGGCAGAGAGAAAAGGGGAAACAGCACAGAGATCTGAGCAGTGTGGAAGCAGGAAAAACATTCTTTGCATAAGTCCAAGGAAGAGTCTTTGAACAAGGCTATTGTCCACCATGTACAATTCAGCCAAGGATTACAGTAAATATAAGTATAGTACAGTAAATATAAGTGTATATATAAAAGTATATATTTATGCTATATATGAATATATATATATAAATTTATATATATAAATATATAAAATGTATTCTATATTACCTATAAATATATATGTAATATATATTTATAAAATTATCATATATAAGTACTTTAAATATATATAATTATCAATACTATATATTGAAGTATAGCAGATATTTCTGAGATCAACAATATGGCAAATTGCCTGGTTTAAATTTTCATGAACATTGCAGTACAAACAGAGGACTTTTAAACAGTGATTTTGGAATTATGTTATGGTACAAACAGGAAAAAAAAAAGAATACTAAATAAATATTAAATAAAAGGACAAGAACTTGGAAAATGCTTTCTAATGCTGACTAATTCACCTCATAGAGTACTTTGTCTTTCTGTCACTTTCAATTTAACTAATATGTTATATCAATTGTGGATGACATTCATAATTTCACTAAATTAATCATCTTCAGCATCTATAAGTTCACTTCTTTAAACTTTTCAGCTGCTAATTAGATTTTAGTTACAAATCCATTAATCTAAACCTAAAGTTGAACAGGGAAGTGACAAAATTATTTTGAGTTCAAAGTACAGTTTTAAAATGTTCAAAGTAATTCTGTTTTTAAAGGAGAAAGTATAGTTGTTTTATTAATCTGTTCATCAATTTTCCCTGCTATATTGTTTTAATGGCTTTAGTTGTATAGTATTTTATTTAATACTTATTGCTTTTTATTTATTTATTTTTATTTCTCCATGCCTAGAGCATAAAAGGAACAGTGAGAAGCCCACGGGTCTGGAGTAGTATAAGCACCAAGTGTAGGAGATGAGGACTGAGGAGTTATCAGACCATGTGGATAATAAGGACTTTGACTTATATAATAAATGGATTGAGATGCTACAGAAGAAAATTGAGCAGGAGAGTTTCATCATCTGAATTGCTTTTTAAAAGCTTTATTTGGTTGCTATCTTGAGAAAGGAAGAATGAGGCCACATGCACAAGCAGAAAGGACGGAAGCTATTAAAATAACTCAAGAGATCATTGTGGGGTTTTATTAGAATAATGGTGGAAATGGAAAGAAGTAACTGAATTTATTATGTTTTGTGAAGGGCAAGCTGATTTAGTTAGCTTTAGTTTGGATGTGGCACGTGAGAGCAATAAGTAAGTTAACATATCCAATAATTTTGGGAAGGATGGTATCGATATTTACTGAGGTGACAAAGACTGACAGAGAAACAGTTTTGAAGACGTTCTGAGTTTGGCTTTCCAATGTGTTCAGTGTGGGATGCCCTTTAGAGGTGTTGAGTAGGAAGCTGGATATGTGCATTCAAAGTTCAGTGGAGAGCTACAGGCTGGAGAGAGACACTTAAAGATCTGCAGCGTTGCATCAGTACAAATGCAGTGGGTACATGAACTGTCCAATGTAGTAGATCAGAAACACAACGGGCACCAGGACTAAACTTCAGTACACTCCAATACTCAACTCTGTCACCCAACTTTTCTAATACATTTTTTCTTGACATATTTTAAAAAATTCCTAGCAGACTATATTTTATTATTATTTAAATTTTTTAATTTGCTGCGTCCTTAATTTCTGAGTATAGTACCTTCTTATTGTTTCTTGAAAATAGTAATTACAGTAGTTTTGTAAACTAATATTCTATTTTATATCTTACATTGGATCTAGTTACTTCTCTCCATTTCCACCATTATTCTAATCAAAAACCACCATGATCTCTTACTTAAGTTATTTTAATAGCCTCCGTCCTTTCTCCTTCTGCATATG